>NW_011888823.1:7275528-7304246 GCF_000151845.1 Pteropus vampyrus
ACCAATGCCATCCAATAAATTTATTTTAAAACTATGAAATACCATAAGAATTTATAATATACTTAATTACATCTAGAATGTGCTTATGATTAACTCGTATAAGGATATATATTAAATCCTTTATAATTTCATAAATGACTCTCTATATCCTCCTTCCACACCATCAGGTCAAGATTTTAATAATACTATTTGTGCATAAACCAAAGATTTTTTAAAATAGAGCTTTACTGAGATATAATTTATATACCATTAAATTTACCCAATTAAAGGATAAAAAATATTCTATTATATGGATATGCCACATCTTATTTGTATTCTCATCAGTTGATGAACATTTAGATTATTTCCACTTTTTGGCTGTCAGGAATAAGGCTGCTATAAACATTTGTACACAGGCTTTTGTGTGGATTTTTTTTTTTTTTTTAGTATAAACATAAAAGTGGAATTTCTGGGTCCTATAGTAACTCTATATTTAAAATTCTGAGGAAGTATCAAACTGTTTTTCCAAAATGGCTGTATCATTTTTCAATCCATTTAAGCCCAGAGAGACCCATTTCTGACTTTTGACCTCTAGAACTGTAAGATAATAAATATGTGTTGTTTTAAGTTGTTGTGTTGTGGTAATTTGTTACAGCAGCAATAAAAAACTAATAAGAGGCTTAAAATGCATGAAGCAAAAAGTGACAGAATTAATAAAAGAAACAGACAATTCAACAGTAACATGGGAATTTCAATACTCCACTTTTAATAATGGATAGAATAGCTAGGCAGAAGACTAACAAAGAAATGTAAGACTTAATATCATAAGCCAAGCCGAGTTAACGAACATCTATAGATGACTCCATCCAGCAAAAGCAGAATACACATCTTTCTTGTGTGCGTGTGTGTGTGTGTGTATGTGTGTGCATGTGTATTATATATAGAGAGAACCTTTTTTAGGATAATACATTAGCACATTTAAACAGCCTCAGTAAATTAAAAGAAGTAAATCATACAAAATATATTCTTTAACTATAATGAAATTAAAATAGAAAATGACAGAAAAAAATTGGAGAAATTCACAAATATGTGAAAATCGTACAAAATCGTAAATACTCCTAAATAGCCAATGGGTCAAAAAAGAAATTTTATAAGGAAAACCAGAAAATACTTTTATATGAGTGAAAACAAAAATCACAACATACCAAAATTTATGGAATGCTTCGTATCATTGCTTAGAAGGAAATTTATAGCTATTAACAAATGGTAGATTAAAAAAGAATAAAGATTTGAAATGATAACCTAATTTTTTACATTAAGAAAGCAGAAAAAGCGAAAACTAAATCCAGAGCAAGAAGAGGAAATACATAATAAATATTAGAGTAGAAATAAATTAAATAGTGAATTTAAAAAAATATAAAGTCAACAGTAGAAGATGGTTCTTTAAAAAGAGCAACAAAATTGACAAATCTTTTGTTAGACCGATTGAGAAAAAAAAGGGAGAAGACTCAAATTATTAAAATTAAAAATGAAAGAAGGAACATCACTACCCAATTTACAGAACTAAACAAGGACTATAAAGGAAAACTATGAACAATGTGGAAATAAATAAGGCAAAAAATATGACAAATTAGATAATGTATATTAAATGGACAAATTCCTCAAATTGAATTAGTAATCAAAACTTTTCCACAACGAAAAGTCTAGGATCTGATGACTTCTCCAATAAAGTCTGCCAAATTTTTATTAAAGAATTAACAATAATTCTTCACGAAGTCTTCCTAAAAATATAAGAGGAGGGAACATTTCCCATCTCACCCTGTGAGGCCAGTATTGCTGATTCCCAAATCAGACAAAGACATTACAAGAAAATTACAGACCTATATGTCTTATGAATATAGATGCAAACATCCTCAACAAAATACTAGCAAACTGTATTCACTAACAGATTAAAGGAGTTACATACCATGACCAACTAGCATTTATGCCAGAAATGCAAAGTAGCTTCAACATACAAAAATCAGTGTAAACACCATATTGATAGAAGAAAGAATGAAAACTACATGATCATTTTACTAGTTGCAGAAACAGCATTTAAAAATGTCCAACACCTTCCATGAGAAACATACTCAACAAATAGGGGATAGAGGGAACTTCTGAATCTGAGAAAGGCATCTACAAAGAACTCACAGCTAACAGCATACTTAATGGGGAAAGATTGAACATTTTACTCCTAAGATCAGAACTAAGACAAGATGTCTATTCTTGCTATATCTATTCAACATTGTTCTAAAGGTTTTAATCAAATAATTATTTTTAAAAAATTCATAAAGAGAAGAAAAATCATCTTTGCTGATAACATGATCTTGTATATAAAAACTCTTAAGAAATCTACTAAAATATTAAAATTAATAAGTGAGGTAGTATATTGATACATTAATATAAAACTATATTTCCATAGCCTAGAGTTAAACAATCTGAAAATTAAATTAAAAAATAAGTTCATTTACAATAGCATTAAAAATAATAGATACTTAAGAGTAAATTTAACAATAGTATAGCAAGACTTACGTATTAGTTTTGTTTTGTTTTTTTGTTGTTTTTTTGTTTGTTTGTTTGCTGCTGTAACAAATTACCACAAACTTCCTGGGATAAAATAAAATAAATTTATTATTTTCCAATTCTGGATGTCAGAACTCTGAAATAAATCTCACTGGACAGAAGTCAAAATGTCAAAAGAGCTGGTTCCTTTTGGTGTCTCTAGGGGAGAATCCCTTTCTCACATCACATCACTTTTATTCTGGCTCTTCTGCCTTCTTATTCCACATTTAAAGGAGCCATGGGATTATATTGGGCTTATCTGGATAATCCAGGAAAATCTTATTTTAAAGTCAGCTGATTAGAATCTTAAACATTAGCAATTTTAATTCTACCTTGTTATATAAGATAACATATTTACAAGTTCTGTACATTGTCCTGCTTCTATTCATGTTTTCTATTTTTTATCATTGTTGAAAATCTAACATTTTAAAAGATATAATGTGGAAACTCTGGGAATCTGATTTTCTCCTCTCTAGAGTTTCTTCTTCAAACAGCTGTGGTTTGTTGCTGTTTTTTGTTGTTGTTGTTTGTTTGTTAACTAACTTTCCTGAAGTTTTTCAATAGAGTCTGTGTTCTTTGTTGTGTGTGGCCACAGAAGTCTGCTTGTTTAGCTTAGTGGTCAACTAAAGGTAGGACAAGTATCAAGTGAAGCCTTGAACCAATACATCTTTGGTGGCTCCGTGTGCATGTTGGGGCACTTCTTCAACACTTTGAAAATTCACAATTCTGCTTCACTGTTTATTTTCTACTTGCACAAGTCCTCAGTGTCAGCCAGAGGTGAGAGATTAGACCCTTCTCAACTCTTTCTTGAATAGTCACACAGCCCTCCCAATGTATATTTCCTCTGATAGTCATAGAAATTTGACAAGCCCCCTATGGATATTTAACTCTCCAAGTTTTCTGTTTAAGAGTTTTGGTCAACATCTTATTTGCTCAACTACCATTGCTGCCTCAGACAATTGCAATTTTAAACATTTGCTTTTAATCGTATGCTAGAAATGGGCTGGCAAATAATTTATTTTGACAGAGTAAGCCCTAACTCATATCAAATAAAAACAAGCACTGCAAATGGGGATTTCTGTGGGGCTTCCAGAAAGGTCAAATAGACACATTTCTCTGATAATGGGATCTCCAAACTCGTTCTGCCTCTCTACTTGCTGATACTCATTTTCACAGCTACCATGATTATGAGGCTGTCAGTTTTCAAGATTATGGCAGAGCTGGGGAGAGCGGGCTAGATATGAGACAGGTTAATGTGAAGAACCTCACTGTTCTTACTCAGATTCAGCATTTTTTTCTTGAATAAATGCTTTTTGGACTAGTGCAGACTATTGGTTAAGTTCTAGAGTTTTGAAAATGTTGATTTGGGAAATTTTGGCTTGTGTTGTCTCTGCTTTTCTAGAGGAGATTTTTGAAAGTTCTGACAGTAGCATTATTCACAGTGGCCAGGACATGGAAGCAATTGAAGTGCCCTACAATAGACAAGTGGATAAAGAAGCCATGGTACATATATACAATGGAATGTTACTCAACTATAAGAAGAGATGAAATACTGCCATTTGCAACAACATGGATGGACCTTGAGATAATCATGCTAAGTGAAATAAGCCAGACAGAAGTAGACCACCACATGATATCACTTATATGTGGGATATAAACCTAGAAGCAACAAACAGGACAAACAAACAGAGATTCATGGACACAGACAATAGACTAATGGCTACCAGAGGGTGGAGGGGAGAGAGGGGGTAGGTAGGGTAAAAGAGGTCAAATATGTGGTGACAGAAAGAAATCTAACTGTGGGCAGTGAACACACAATGCAATATATATGCCTTACTATTGAATTATACACTTGAAACTTACTGGATTTCATTAACCAATGTTATCATAATAAAAAAAAAACATAAAAAATAAATAAAATAAAATAAAAATAGAAGGAAAAAGAAGCCTTTCAGTAAAGAAAATTAAAAAAAAAAAAGAAGAAGAAGAAAAGAAAGTTCTGATTCTACCATTCTGGAAGTGCTTATGATGGATTTTGATTGAAATTAATTCTCATTATAATTATATTCAGAGAGAATTTCATACTTTAAAGTTTTTATGCCAAATGAAAGACTAATATGAAGTTCTGGGTTCCTTTGATAAAGTGTTCTCAGTAGTAACGAGTTGTGTGTATGTATGTGTATATTTGTGAGTATACCCCTATAATCACATGTCACCTACTAGGAGTATGAGAGAAAGTGGCCACATTCATGGTCTAGCATTTTCAATTCTGTTCATTTTAATTAAAGAAATATTTACTGATTTCCTATAATGTTTCAATTGATCTGCTGCGTCCCCAAAATACAAAGATGAGTAAGACACAGACAATTCCTTTACTGTACTTATAGTATTCCTTGAAAAAAATTTTTTTTTCTTTCTAGAAAGAGGGAGACAGGCCAATAAACCTGGAGACAATATTGGTTTCAGAGAAAACCAGATCTAGGCTAGAATTTGCCAAACCATAACAAGAATGCTAATCTTAGCAAATGTTTAAGACAATGACTGCTAATGTTTTACATAGATTTTCTCATGTTTACATAGATTTACACAGATTTTTTCATGAAAACCTCATGAAGTATGTTATCCTCATTTTCAAATGAATGAGCAACTGAGGCTCTCAGAGTTTACATAAAATGACAGAGCCAGTGCTCTGTCATATCCACACTTGAAAAGAAGTCTGACTTTAGAAGGTCTTCTTATGTACAACCAGCTCCCACCAGTTGCCTGAGGAAAGACTGCCCATAGGCAGTTTCTCCAAGTTTTCACTGAGCTGTGAGACTATGGAAAATATTTTCTTAATACTTTTCTCTATGGTGATCACATATTACTTTTAGAATTAAATAAAAAAAATATATTTAAAGAAGTATGCTGTTATTTTCAATGCTTACCCCTTCACATAAAAATGACAAACTATGTTAAGAACAGTAGCATAACATATACTCCTTCAAAAAATAGAAACTAGAATATTATTCTTTAACAGGTATATCTAAAAATTATCTTGGTAACAAAATGTACTGAGGTTTCTGGATTATAAAAGCATCTATCTCTGAATCTCAGGAAGTATCACAACCTTAGGGAAAAGTTACATCAATCTCCTTATTATGCTTTGAAATCTGAACTCTTGGCTTTATGTTTATAGCAAATAAAAAAGGTTATCGATGCTTCTGTTCTTTTAAAAAACTAAATGATATACTTACCGAGAAGCTTTCATACTATGTATGGTTTTAGGTAGTATATAAATACCCGTATAGGTAGCTTGTACATGGAAGAGAGATTTTGGAGAGGCCCATTTATTTATAATTCATAAATCAGCTTATAAGGGTAGAAGTTATGTTTAATAGGATGCTGTCAGCTCTATTTCTGCCTCAGGCAGTGAACTCAGAAAAAAATTCAACACTATGAAATTGTTTAAACCACTAATCCCAACTGCTTTCATTTTATGGAGATGTTTGGGAAGATACATGCTGTTTCACATAATAAGCTGTAGTCACACAAAAGAAAATGCAACCCAAGCGTCAGAGAAATGTACATTGTATTTACAGTCAAAACTATGTTACTGTCATTGAACAGTACCTTGGTACAGGTAAAAAACAAATAATATATTATTAAGTTAATATAATGTGAATTTTATTGATCTATTCATATTAACCTGGAGATTGATATGCAACTCTGTGTATCAGTTGCCCAAAGCTAGTTTAAATGGACCAACAATAATAAAAAAAAATCTGTGGATATAGGAGGTCAAACATTACATGCTAAGTGAAATTAATCAGACAGAAAAGGACAAGAATCATATAATTTCGCTCACATGTGAGATAAAATAGAAAGCAATAAATGAACAAGCAAAACAAAAAACAAACAAAATCTCATTGACACGCCAACAGTATGGTCGTCACCAGAGGGGAAGGAGAGTAGGGAGAGGCTGATGATGGCAAAGGGGGTCAAATATATGGTGATGGAAGGAAACTACACTTTGGGTGATAAACACACAATGCAATATAAAAATGATGTGTTATAGTAGAAGTTACGGTTCATGTATATAATGGAATATAACTCAACCACTAAAAAAATGAAATCCTGCCATTCACAATGACATGGATGGACCTAGAGGTTATTGTGCTGAGTGAAATAAGTCAGACAGAGAAAGATAGATACCATATGATTTCACTTGTGCGCAGAATCTAAGGAACAAAAAGAACAAACTAATCGAAAACTGTCTCACAAATATAGTGGGCAATGTGATGATGGCCAGAGGGGAGGGGGGTTGGGGGCTAGGAGAAAGGGATGAAAGGTTAAAGAAATATAAATTAGTAGTAGATAGATGGTCACAGGATGGGTAGTACGACATAGGGAATGCAGTTAGCATAATGTAATGGCTAGGTGGAGAGCCAGAGGAGAGAAAGAGCAATCAGGGGGACGTTTTATAAACTGTATAAATGTCTAACTAATGTACTGTATACTTGAAACTAATAATACAATAAAATTTTAAAAAATTTATATAATCTTTAATCAATGTCATCTCAATAAATTTAATTTTAAAAAATACTATTTTAATAAGTATGTGTTTTGGTGTTTCTGGCCCCAATTTTTTTTCTTTCTAAAACATAATCTAACCCCCCTCAAAAAAGATACATATATATGCAAAATTCTTTCACTCTCCTGTAAAAGCAGAATACAAAGAGTGAATTGATATACTTTTTAAAGAAACACATATGTTTTTAAATGCTAAGAACAGATGGATCACATATGTCTTTTCACATTAATTATATTTGTTTTTTAGTTTATAGCTGTTTCTATGTCTAACTTGCTAAGAACTTGAGGCATGATCTTACCAATTAATGTATCATGGATAGTAGTCCTCTAATGGAGGTTGGTCTAACCACACAGCCTTTGGGTGATTGACTCTTTTGTAATAAAAGTTTTTAAACACCTTCAGTATGTATAGTCTGTACAATATGTACATAATGTTTATAGTTAAATGTTTTCTGCATATATTTTCTTTTATAAGTTATGTGAGAAAATCTCAGTGTTTAAAATATTTTAATAAAATTATAATTATCATTAACAAAAAGAAAAAATGTGGCTGATGTTTATTGAGAATAAACGCCAACTGGAAAAGTAACTAGACTCTCACAGATCTGCGAGAGCTTAGACAAACGAGCTTTGCTCCTTTTTTGATTTTAGGTATTCTAGGTATTTTTGCCCATTTGGGTTTATGCTCCCCACTTTGCCCTGTTACCTGTAAGCATGCATTTCTATTCTGACCCACCTAACTCCATGGCATTCAGATTCTACATTTACCTGCCAATCTTCCAAAATCCATTCTTCTTGTCAATTTCAAACCATGGGGCTTAACAATATTTGCAAATATATGTTTTAAGTATAGATGAGAGATTTTCATCCAGCCTTCTTAAAGTAACTTTCAATATCTATTTATTAATATAATTTATAATCTGATATCCTCATAATTGGATAACTTATGTATCCCATGCTTTTCAAGTATAAATTTTACTTGGTAATTGTATATTGCTTTTAAATATATAAAATTAATTCCATTTTCTACATTCTTTTTAAAAGTTTTGCACCTATAATTGTAAAATGGGCCTATTGTTGTAATGAGGGTACTACATTTGTTTGGTTTAGAATTATGTTTATGCTATATTTGTAAAACCAGTAATAAAATTTTCTTATTATTTTCCTTTTCCTCAAAAAATTCAGGAAACCTAAAAATTAATTGATTTATTTTTTTAAATAAAGTTTTTAAAACTCAGTCATACAACTGCTCAAGAAGCGAGCCTGAGGTAGAAGTTCCATAATTTAGTTTTTTCCACTATTATTAATCTATTCTGGATTTTTGTTTCACCTTGATTTAGTATCGACAATGTTCATTTTTATAGGAATCTATTATTTGGTAAAAAAATTCCAAACATATATAATTTTTTATTCTCTGTATATGTGGCTTTAACTTCTTCTAAATTGCTAAGGTTTCTATTTATACTTCTTATTTTTATTCCCCCAGCAGTTTTTTTTTGTAGGTATCTATTTTCAGTTTCTTGTTTTATCATTTTCTCCATCTCAAAAAAATAGCTTTAGATTACTATGTATATTTACTCTTTTAATTCTAATTTGTTAATTCTTACTTTTTATGTATTTATTCTTTTGCTTTTATGTACTTTATTGATCAGTTGTACTTTTTAATTTCAATTCATAATTCAATTATTTTCTTTTGATTAATAATATATTTAAAGCTATGATTTTTCACTCTGAATACAGCTTTGGTTGTATATCATAAGTTTGATAAGTATTGTGGTTCTGATTGTTTATGAATATAGTAATAGAATTTACAGTTCCTCTTTGACCCAATGTTCATTTACTAACTTTTTAATAATTCAGGTTTTATTATATTTTAGTTATCGACTTGTTATAATTTTATTATGCAACTTGCTTAAAAATTATGGTTTATGTGATTGTTATTCTGGAGAATTCATTTATGCTAAATTTTTGGTGTAAGATTGATATAGTTTTAAAACTCTAATAATGAATGATTTCAATGAATCAATATTCTCTCTTCATAAAGTACAAAGTCCATTATATACTCTTACTATTTTATTAATTCCTCTAATCCATTTTAATTTTTTTAATTGACAGATTAAAAACTAAGAGAGATATTTTAAGTCTTTGACTCTGATGACTATGATTTTATCAGAATCTTCAAGTGTTTCTAAGATCTTTTATTCTATATATTTCAACATCATATTATCTGAATCCTCAAGTGGTAGTTATCCTCTCAGTTTATTTTTTACCTGTCATTCCTCCTTTGCCTGATATTAATATTGCTAGGCCTGCTGTATTTATTATTTATGTACTGATGATGTCTGGTACAGCAAGGAAAATAGAACAACAAAGGTATATAACTGTCATATTAAGTAGGATTGACACCCCCCTCCCCTAAAAACTCTGGGTTATGTCATTGTGGCAGAAGAGACAGTGGCTCAAATGTCATAGTAACAAGAATACATCCAATTGGAAGTTACAGAAAACACTCAACTTGAAGCAATTGCAATTAAAAATAAAATAAAATGAACAGGTTTATTTTTCTATGTGAAGAGCATAGGAAACAGGCAGGTGTCAGTGTATGGTAGCTCTACCCTGGCCCCTTCCAAGGGAACAGAATCAAGTTGATCGCAAAGATGGCTCTAAGGAAGACTATGATTGTGTTCATTAACTAAAGATCCAACTACATACTAAAGTATTGTATTTGAATCAAATATATATATATATATATTTTTTTTTGATTTTTTAATTATCGATGTATACAAAGAGGTAGGAAAAAATATTACCTTCAAAAAATAAACTACTTTTTACTGACTAAATTATCTAAGTCAAAATAAGAATCAGATGTCACAAATTTGTTTCAGAAAGCATATATTTTAACAACTTTTAAGACATAAACATTATATTTGCATATAATATCCATACCATATGTATTATATTACATTTATATGGTCTTCAGCGTTGATCTGCGCACATTAAATATTATTCAATGAGGTCTGATTTATAAACTCAGAACTGATCTCTACCCTAAATAAAAAAGGGCTTTTTTGTTGTTTCTGACAATTATTTATTCTTTTTTATGAATTCTACAAAAAGAACATTTGGATTACTGTATATTTACTATATATATTTGCTATTTATATATATATATTCACTATTAAATATCTCTCACTTCAAAACACTTATATTTTTCCCCATTATTTTTATCACATGCACTAGAAGGAAGCCAACAGTGTAGCTGCATTTTACTACAATTCTGCCAAAGAAAGTAATAAATGTAAATTCATAGTACGAGTGAATAATGATGTATTTCATCTCATTTTAATTTCAGTAATTGAGTGGGAAAACAGGAAGATCTATTAAAAGGACTCTGTGCTGGTCAAGCACTAATGAGACAATCTCTGAGTCACTGGCTGTCATAGTAACAGAGCATTATGGAAATCAGATTAGTATTCCCAACAGCTACTAAGTGATAGGCTACCCTTCTAATTGTATTGTCTCTGCTTGCGAGATGAGCTTTATGGTCCTAAGACGTGAGAGGTGGCGTGGCAATGGTTATTTGTATACCAAATATGGAATGCACTGCATATTTATAAATTAAATTCAAACATCTAATACTAAATATAAACTATACTTTGAGAGAATTTTCAAATTTTTAAATTAAAAAAAAATTAGTTTACTCTTTTCATTAACTAACAGATTTCTGAAAAACTTAGTTTATTTGTATTTCAATCTAATTTATTGACATGCCAAGATAAAAATGTTTCTTTTTTTAAAAAAAGAACCTTGTGAAAACATGAAAATAAACCAAAAAAAGACTCCTCCTAAGAATAAAATTTCCAAATGGAATGGTTTAGAAATTGCACTATAACTGTGAGTCTCCAAGAGTAATAACATCACAGAGTGTTAGAAAGAGTCAGATGCAAGAGTGTTTACAAATGTTAAATTGTAATGATGAATAAGAGAAGAAGGCTACCGGGATTGGGGGCAGGAGTTGACCACAAGCAACTGTGGGTAGAGCCTTCTGCCACCAGACATAATGTATCTGTGTGTTTAACAACATCTTTATTTCTGTCCCTAGGCCTTTGGGGTACAAAAATTAATGAATTCTGAAAATTACAGAGCTCAAAGCTTTCCATTCTATTTTGTTCTCTTTAATATTTTGAGTGTCATTGAATTTTTAAAGAAATTGATCACTGCCTTCTGATCCTTAATGGCAGATAATTCTAAAAGAAAAACCTTCAAGATTAACAAGCAGAGTAAACATTATCATGCATTATTGACTAGAAATCCACATGCATTGTCAGAGCTTGTGAGTACAAGAAGCATTAATAACGCTTGTTCCAGGAAGCTTATTACTCTTGTTAAATGCATCATCATGTTAGACTAAGTTTTATGGGTACCAAATATCAAAAGAAATCAATCTAAATTCAATATAATAAAAGCCAAAGGAGCATTTATCTACACTTTTTAAAATTCAGTGCAGGGTGTGGGGTTACAGAGAGAAGTGTCATCAAAACCAGTAAAATACAAAGTTTCATTTATAAAAGGTAAGTTCTAGAGATCTATTGTATAGCATACAAACTATAGTTAATGATGTTATATTGTATGCTTAGAAATTTGCTATGAATGTTATGTTAAATGTTTTACTGATGATTATGATGATAAATAAAGTGGGTGGCAGGAAACTTTTGGACCTGACAGAAACGTTTATAGCACAGACTATGGTGATGATTTCAAGGATGTATATCAATCTGTAAACTCGTCAAATTGTATATATTAAATATGTACAAAAAATAAAAATAAAAAAAATTGTAATTTCAAAACTTTAAAATAAAAATTGAAAAAATACAAAAAATATAAATATAAATATATACAGTATGATTTTTGTCTGTTATTCGTAGTTCAATGAGAAAAAGAAAGCCAGGAGAGTGCATGCCCTGGAAAGATTAAGCTGGTTCAGGGAGTTCTGAGCACTGACCTGGGATGGAAGCAGCAGTTGGAAAGCCAGTCGGTGTGGCCGAACCCTGTGAGAAGCACGTTGCCCTTGGGGAGCCCCACCACCTTCCAGAGGTGGTCCTCGCCACAGGAGACTAGGATGTCTTTGTGGGGGTGCACGACGATGCTGCACAGGGAGAGAGGAGAGAGAGTTAATGCGGAGATAACAGTGAATAGTTTCACATTGTGAATAAATGAAATGTAAGGGATTATCCTAGTTCAGCAAAGAAGGACGATTCATTGACAGCTCTGGAACTCAGGGCACCCAGGTTTCACCTCCAGCCTATCATGAGTCACTTTCTGATGGCCATGAATCTAATTAACTTGACTGGATCTTAGATTTCTTATGTGCCAGTCAAGATGGCTAGTTTAGGTAAGTGCTCATGTCTAATTCTGGTTTGAAAACAATAACTCTATTTTTGTCTTTTAGGGAGAAAAAATGATGCCAGTGATAATTTAGTGTTAGGATATTTGGACTAGTAGCCATGTTTATTATTAAGAAAGTCAAAATTCTTTTTAGATTATAGCCTATCTTAAAAAAGGCATTATCTAGGAAAAGATCATGAATCATAACCACTAATATAGTACTATAATAAACACTATAAATGAAACATTAACTCTGTGGCCTACTATCTACACAAAGCAAAGGAGCTCGAATTCTGTGCTAATATGCCACTTAGAATGGCTTCAGTCAATGCACAGTACACAAATTACGTTAATGAATTCAGGATGCATATGGCAATTCCCACTCTACAAAGGCATACAAGGAAATGAGAAAGAAGTATGTAAAATTAATGATTAACACATTAAGCAGTATTATTTGAACCGGGTAATGTTCACTGTGGCTATTTAAATATTGGAGATAAACCATTCTAAAATTAAGAGTCTACAAGGTTAATGCCTGATATTTTACCTATGACAATACTTTAATCTTATTTATATAGAGTTTCCTCTATGCCTTATAATGCAATGGAAACAAAGGTGCCCATTGTTAAACACCAAATAAAAGACCAGCCTACTATTAGCAACAAATTGTTCGATTTCAACATAGCTATCTTGAATCTAAGACATAATGCATTCATTTGTCGATGTAGTGAAAAGAAACAGAGAATGGCTTAAAAATAAAAATTACACATTCATTTCTCCCACAGTACATTCTATGAATGGCCTTGTTCCTTTCTTCTACAACATAGACTTTAGGAAATCAATTTCTCAAAGAAATCATGGTGTAGGTTCATATCTACATGGGTAGCTCCAGGGCTTACATGAGAACAAAACTTTTCTCTTTATGGATCCCACCCATTAATACTATTTAACCCCAAAATTTTGAACTGAAAATTAATTTCCTTGCATTATAACCATACAGTTCTGTAAATCTGCTGGTCAATGAGTGTTGGAAACACTCAACTCACAAGTATGGAACCACTATGAGCTGGGCCTTCTTTCTAGTGAAACGCGGTCTAATATTTCTCCAGCATTCTGCTGCTCAAAATAAACAGGGTAGAAGTGAAATTTTTCATTTTGCAATTCATCATGTTGGTTTGTGACTTTCAGAAGGCCAATTCAGAAAATAAATTTATTACAGCTCAAACTGAGTAGAGGATACATTTATAGAACTTAATTAGAAGAAAAATATAATGATAGGTAAAAAATGTCAGACTGAAATGAATTCTATATTCAAATACACATAAGAAGGCAGACCGAATCCTCAGAGCTGCTGAGTATGATGTATGTTAGCTCACGGCTTTCCTGGCACACACATGCACACTTGACTAGATGATAAATCATCCTCTTTAAGTGAAGACATCTAAATCATTGACGTCTTTACAAACTTTGAAAGATAAGTTTCCAAAATGACTTTTGTGAGGGGAGCTACTTGTAGAAGTTACGGGAAAAACAACAACAACAACAACAACAACAACAACAAAACACAAACAAAAACCCATTGGTGGCTAATTGATTTGAAAGTGTTTTTCCAGACTCCCCATCCCTTCCGCTCTGGGGCCTCCTCCATTCCAACTGCAACTTCCACTTCCGCTCGGCACAGACGGATCACACTCTCTGGTGTCTTTGCCCATACATTCTTTTTCTAACATTGACTATTTAACAAAAATATTTCTTATCTATAAGTGACTTTTTTTTTGTAATCATTCTGCACAAATTTCAATCAAACACTAATACACTATTCTTCAAAGAATAGATTTTACTTCATCCATGAAATGATCTTTAAGTGAACAGAAATATTTCCAGCATTTATAAGAAGGAACTTAATGCTTTGTATCAACTAATAAATACTTGTTATTGAATTGGTTACTGAATAAGTACATCAGCAAAGACTAGGTCATGGTAATAAAGATCCCCAATCAAGAGTTGTAATTCCCAACCCAGATCAAGGTGGGATAACATGGACCAGAAATGTTTCCCCAGATACACAAGTTCAGTGTTATTATCAACTCCATAATGAGGTACTAGTGTCTGAAGTCCTTCTCCATTACCATTAATTAATGGTAATGATATTTAACATTATTTGAAAACTTAATGTGTACCAAAAAATTACACTAAATGTTTTTAATTCTCACAAGTGGAATGAGGGAAGAGGTTTGTCTGTTTTATTTATTGTATACTCAAACTCCAACTGTGGCTGGCAGTTAGTAGATATTCAACAAATGCTTGTCGACTATCTGACTGACTGACTTTAGTACTATTAATTTTGTTATTTTATGACAAAGTAAACAGAGATTGAGATATTATATAAATTTCTCATGTTCACATTTGGTAATGGATAGAGACTGACTTTGAATTCAGGACAATTTGATTTTATGGTTCATGATTTTAGCTACTTCTACTTAGTATCAATCTTTCATAGTTTATTATTTATATGTACATATTATAGACATCAATAATATCAGTAAATGCTTAAGTCATGTAGTCATTATTAAACTCTGAGTTAAAAAACCCATCTAGGAATTGTCAGGGTATATACTGGAGCTGGGTATCACATGACATAATAACTTAAAGGGGTTAGAGGACCCTACTCTTTACAGTTAAAATTCTCTGGTGTTGTAGGAGAAACCAGGTAATAGTCCCTTCCACATTCCTGTCTACATAAGGCTTCTTCTCTGCTGATATACTATGTGTTGCACTTGATAAAGTATTTAATTTGTTCTCTTGTGCTAATATTATGAACTTTGTATTGTACTTCAAGTTGTCAGAGGGCACTGCCTTGTTATCCACGTGTTATCAAGTGATAGAGCACTCTGTAAAGAATAAATATAAAAAGACATTTAATAAGCATTGATTCCATAGGCTTTTAATTCATTGAGAATTTCCCTAGTATAATGAGGCCTCAACCCTTATCATTCTACTTATCCCTGAATCACTCTTTTAAAGAAGCTGAAGAAAAAGAGAAATAACTAACATTCCATAGGAGTCAGCTCTTGATCCTAGAATTGCATATATTAACACATTAATGGTCATAATACCCTTATGCATTAGGTTTACTATTATTTCCATTTTGCAGATGATGAAACTGGGTCACATAGAGGTTAAGTGATAAGCTCAAGGTCACAAAGCCAAAAAGTGGCAGAATGAGGACATGAATTTGAGTGGACTATGTCCAGAGTCCATGTCTCTCAGTAGAGTATGGTCAGAACTTCAATCACATTTTACCTTTTTAGATGACACAGGAGAGGAAGCCAAGCCAAATATTGTCTTATTTCTGTCTGAGGAATTTATTGAGATGCATCTTGAAGTTTCTAAAGAATTGATCTTTTTTTTTTTCTGTCATTTTCTAATGATGTGTGAAAGGTTATAACTATTGTCACTTGTTATTTTCTGTCAGTTAGGTACTGGCTAGATAGGTTTAGAGTGGTGGTGGGATAGCTCAAAGATGACTGAGAAAGAAGTACTTATGTTCTAAATAAAGCAAATGTTGGTGAACTTTTTCTGTAAAGGGCCAGATAGTAAATATTTTAGGCTTATGAATCACGGTCTCTGTTGTGACTACTCAAATTTGCCATTGCAGCATGAAAGCAGCAATAGACGAAATATAAATGAAAGAGGCTGTGTTCCAATACAACTTCATTTATAAAATCAGGTGGTGGGTCATATTTGGCCTTTGGGCCCTCTTTTTCTACCCAAAGCATTTGAATGGCACGGAGTAGACTAGTGTTTAAGAATGTGGACTCCACAGTAAGATACGTGTTCAAACCCTTGCTCCAGTGTTTACTTGATAGGCATTTTTGAATAAGTTATTTCACTAATCTTTGTCTCAGGGTTCTCATCTGAAAAATGAGTAGAATATAGTATCTACCTCAAAGGTTTATTTTGAGACTTAAATAAGTTAATATGTGTCAAGGACTTAGAACAGGGTTACACACATAGTGAAAACTCAGTGAACAATATCATAGTGCCGAGAAACAGGCCCCTGTGACCAGCCGGGCTAGTTTTGAATACTAGCCTACTACTTACATATTAGTTGATTACATTGCACAACCTCTCAGTCTCAGTTTCCTTGTTTATGAAAAGGAGGGAATAGTAAAACTGATGTATAGGGGTATTGTGAGGATAAAATAAGTAGATCTATGTAAAGTCTTTGGAACTATATCTGAACATGATCAGTTCTCTAGAATAAGAGGTTCTGAATCAAAACGCTAACCGTGGTTACCCACAGGCAGTAGAAGTGGGTGGAAGAGATGGAAAAGTTTGAATTTTATATGAGGTATGTGTAGTTTTCTAATAATAAACATATAATAAACCCACACATCTTCCGAACACTTACTATATGCCAAGCACTGGGCTTCACCTTGTAAAAGTAGAATGAGTAGGAACTAATCTTTATACTCAACAAGCTCAAGATGTGATTAGAAATAAAAGTGAAATATAATTACAAATAATTATATATATGTGGAAACCATACAGAGCATTATACTCAGAATAGTTAGTTATTATCATTTATCAGCATAATTGTACTTCACTGTAACCTGGCCTTTAAAATAGTTAACTTCTATGATTCATACATGTCTCTTTTAGAAATCATAAGTAGTAAGTTTAGCACTTAAAATTATAGATATTTAGGGAGAAATGATGTTTCCATGTGGTTTTGATAAGACACTAGAAATTGCTGGGCTTGATTTGATACTAAGTCCTCTGATGAAAATACAGCCCTCACATATAATATTTTCACAAATGAACATAAGGAAGCTAGGTGGTCATTTCATAATACAGTCCAGTTTTTAGGATTGCATTCAGTGAAACAGTGGACAGTATGCATGCACTGACTCCTGTCCCTGACTTCATATAGACAAGTGGCACAAAGTTATTGCTAGTCACAAAAAAGCCCTCTGCTAGGCCCTTGGCATGTTGAAATGAAGAAGGCACAGTTATGTGCTCTCCTCAAGCTATGTCCACAAACAGGTATCCCTCCTGAAACCACAGAATGACTTTCATTCTCAGGAATGTCTTCTCAAAGATCTAATTAATAGGAATAATGAGCCCTTACTTATATCTTCCTGGCACCTGCCCTACGTGCCACAAAGTCATTTTACTTTAAACTTTGAATATAAGCTTTCTGCTTCTCTTTAACTTATTATTAATTATAATTACAAGACTCCAAGACAAAGGCCCTGTCATCTCATTCCTAAGTTAATAAGCTTGTGACTAGGGTGAAAATAGTACAGAAAAATATCTTATGGATTCGTAAAAAGAGAATGTGGGTGAATGCGAGTCCTTCTTCTTAATCAAGTCATGTCCTCTATAAAATGTTTTGTTAAACAATATAGCAGGCATGTTACATAAAATATTATGTTCTAGCAGAGATTTTCATCTCTTTTATAATAGGGCACATTCCCTATAACAGCCCATCTGATATATACTTCAAAAGCTCTCCTCTCTAATTGAAATTATTCTTTCCAGTACTGGCATTACACAAGGATATTTTGGAAAGAATATGTGTAGGTGTATGGAGAACACTATTAATTATCAGTAAAGTCGGTGACATAAGCACCACTGTTAGACTTTTCAAAGGAAAGAATATTAATCCAAGAAAAGATTGTCACAAGAAAGACTAATTAGATACCCCTGTCTTCACTTTAGGTTATTCAGCATTGTAAATGTTTCCTTCACTTCAGTTCACAGGCTCTAATTATTTTCAACATAGAAGATGCACAGTGGGTTGAAAATAAATCAATATCAAAATATGTGCCCCATGAGCATTTCGTGACCACTTATTTACTCATCCTTAATGATAGCACACTCGCACGTTACATATGCCTTTATCCAGCTTGCCAGGACAAATATATATATAAGGCTTGTCTGACTGTTGCTAAGCTAATAATTGCACCTTATATTTGGATTTGAATCAGGATTTACAAAGCACTCTAACATGCAACTTTTTTCCTTATTTCAACAAATGTGTATCAAAAGCCTACAATGCAGTATGCAAAACAGACAGAGGCATCCCTCTCAGGAAGCTTTCATACAAAGTGAGGAGGGGGTACAAATAGCAACAGTAAACTAAACAAAACTAAACCTAGCTCTAAGAAAAACATAAGGAAGCGACATGACAATGATTTGGGGGAGAATTTATATTCAATGAAGTGTTTAGGGGAGTCCTTACTAAAGATGTGACATTATAATAGAGAACAGAGGCAGCAAGAAAGCGGCAGTACCTTTAGAACAATTTAGGGACAGGTGGTTTCAGGTACAGGTGACTGCACCTGCAAAAGGGCTAGGCTGAAGAAGTCGGTGTATTCCAGGGATAGAAAGGCCAGGGTGACTGCAGAGAGCAGGCAAGGAGGACTGTGTGGAGGATAAACAAGGAGCAGTAAAAAGGCAAGGACCAGATCCTATAGGGCTTCGTAGGCTGAAAAAAGAAGACTGAAATTTATCCTAAGATTACTGAATAGTTTTAAGTATGAGAATGAGATGTAATTAATAATCATTTAAAAGATCTCTCTAGCTGCTGTGTGGAAAATGAGAAAATGAGGAGTAAGAGAAGTAAGCAGGTTATTACCTAGGAGTACACCGTAGTAAGGTAAGAATAGTGGCTTGAGATCCATTTAACATATAGCTCCTTGTTATTATGACAGATGTCACTTTAGTATATAAACATTTTCACCATTACTTTTAGGAAGAGTCAACTTACAGTCGTTCTCACCAATAAAGAATATTAAAAAATTAAGTGTGCTTTAAAAAGTGGCAAAGCAAAATGGAATAAATACCATAAAACAATTATGTGCACAAAACTAAATAGAAATCTGCCAAAAAGATATCAGGTCTAATTCATTTTCAGAAGTCAGTTAAGTAAATGTGAAATTATGATATCTTAATACTTCCCTGGCACTTAAAGTTTAAAAATTGTGATATTATAGATTTTATTTCAAGCTAAGTAGAATTTACGTTGTCTGGATATTGGAGCGTAGAACGTTCCTTTCATTTTCATTAAATAGGTAGAGTGTTTTCATAGTTTATGGGTTTATGAATAATGCCCTTATTGTTCTAGTCCAAATTGGTATTCTTCCAACTTTATATGTATAATAAATTTGGAGTGGGGCAGGGTACCAAACAGTCTTTCCCCTGCCTTGCTATATGGCTGGTAGTGCTAATCCCCGTTGTCAGTGAGGTAGGAGGCAGCCTATACTGGCTCGTCCATGGGGAGAGGCCTTAAGCAGTGACTTAGATACTCTATACATACTGGGATTTAAAAGGCCATTTATCAAAAGAAGAAATTCGCACATATATATAACATCATAACAGTCATCCACATTATCAGTTTACAGACACAACACAAACCCTTTTTAACAAGATATAAATTGTTTGGTCTTTCTTACCCCATGTAAAAAAGCAGTTCCCCACGGCTTTCCAAAAATCTGTTTTATTCTTAAATTAGGTAGCACAAATTTATACTTTTAAATTAAACTTTTACTTTAATTTAAAATATAATCAGTTCTCTAGGGAGAGTCTTCAGATTAGATAAATCAATTTTAGCTAATCCTAATTAAATCAACTATTTATAAATAAGGGTAATACTATTTTTGTTACTGCTTCTATAAACTAATATAGATGCTCCACGGAAATTAGATTTCTATTTTTATAAGAAAAAAAATCCTCAAATACACAGCCAAATGTAGAGATTTTCTACTAACACTCAACTCAAATATAATTAATGAAAAGTTAACATATGTGCAAATATGCAGCCTAATATTCTTTCAAAATGCACCATCATCTCACCTGCAAAGCTGGAGAGCTGTTTCCTGGGGTTGGGGGAGCTTCCACTTTGGTGAGTGTTCAAGCCCAGGCCATTTCCCAATTATCTTAAGATCTGGGGACCAGTGGCCTTGAGCAAAAGTCATTTAACTTTATTATACTGTTTCCTCACATTAAAAAAAAAGTGATATCATTTATCCTGTATCGTTTACTTCATTCTTGTTTTATTTACATAGTCTTAACCTGAACAGTATCATTTCTATTTTCTCTAAAAGTTGTTGAATTTTCTAATATATGAAAGACCATTCTGAGATACAGAGTCAACTAAATGAAATTATAAACTCTAAAGACTGGGAAAGGTGGCTACCGCTGTTTTGTTGAATGAAATGAAGAGGATCAACAAAACAGGATAACTACTTCCAGGTTTATGAAACTATCTCGAGGAATCTTCCTGCTACCTTAGCAGTTGAACATTTTACGCTACATAATTTTATACAGATTCAGCTTCATGTTATGAAGCCACTGTAGTTCTTTACGGTTTAACAAGTTTGAGAAGTTATATTACACATTTATATTCTTAAGAAACCCATTTCAATAATAAAGTTTATTTGGTTGTTTATGTTTCAGAAATTTACAAGAATTCTTGGAGTTATGAATAAAAAAATATTCCATTTCGCATCTCCTTAGTATATTAGTGACGCAGAGTAGATACTTTTCTAAGCTGAAGTCAAACTTCACTGGGGTAAGAGCTGGATCACAAACATCTCTTTCTAGGAGTATATTTAGAAATATAACCTACACATAATCTAGGCATAACTAGAAGTGTCACTACTTAAGACATGGAATTGAGGTAAACTTACATATTGAATTTACAGAATTTTGTTCTGAACATGGCTCAGTTTACTAGAAACCACCAAGCCAATGTGACGATTGTGATTGTTTAACTACCGACAACTATTTCCGGTACCTAATTGATAAGTCAGTTAGAAAGCCAAAATAATTCAGTATTTTCTAGAAAGTAAATTTTGGAATTTAAGTGATGCATATTGAAATTATCATGTTATATAGATAATTTTCAATATCAATTTCTGTATTAAAAAATGTGCTATGACTGGATGAGTTTACATCATCATGTCTCATTTGTGTCAGAAGCCATGTGGCAGGACTGATGCAGATGAGCAAAGGGAATTAACTTCTGAGTTTGGCATTTACTATATGTAGCTGATGATGTCAGAGTGAGAAGCTGGAGAATCATGAGTGAGTCCCAGGGATCAGTTTTCAAAAGATAGTGGGGTAGGATGAGAGGGACAAGAGTAAGAACTGAGATTATAAAAACATCTTAATAAAGTTATTAAAAAAAAAGTTCAAGTCAGAGTTGGTAACCAGCTCTATACAGCCAGAATTGATAAGAACAATGAAAAGTATAAGTTTAAGGCATGGAATTAGGTGGCCAAGCGGGCCAAAGTAAAAACTGATAAACACATAAGGTGGTAGGACGTAAATTCTGAAGAAGGAACTAGGTAGTCAGAAATAGCCAGACAATGACAGATTAAGAAAAGCAAGGACCAGACATGAAATGAGTCCTGATAATTTGCCACACATTGCTTTATCAGTCTTTCATTCCCATGCATGTTTCTTTGCATCATAAATGCTGCTGACATATTCCTTCTTCCACTCCATGAGAAAGAAGCAAAAATAAAGAGGTGTGTACTGACTTGCTGTGTTATTCCCAACTACCCACTCTGGGTAATAAAAGGCGGCAAAGACAGCAATGCAAGCAGTGACCCACTACAATCTCAGGTAAGTGCTGTGGCTTGTTTTCACCCAGCCCAATTAGAACAGGAGCAACTGAACATATATCTAATTCCATGCTTTATTATCTGCCCTGAGTTCTGCCAAATTCAGTGGGAGAAATAAAAGGTATGTACCATTCCCAATACTTGCAAGCATACAGCTTAATCTACCTCCTTTTATAAATGATTCAAATTACTTTCCTGTAGTACAGCACTTAACATTGGAATCAGACCCCTCCCAAAGTTACCAAAGTCTTTTCTATATCATATGGCTCTACCTCAAGTTATTCTTTGCTGTGTGTATGTATGTAGTTTGTTTATGTTTTAACATTATGTTGTCCTTAGCAAGGAGAGGGAATCTCACTGCAAGGGCGACTAGGAGAGGTGGTAAGTGTTTGCTGCAGTATGTATTAACCCCTTAACCCTGCTCGTTTAAGCATCCTTGTCTTGTCCTCTCTTTACTTCACTTATGTAGGTATAAGAAGGCAGAATCTTTGGTTTCATATGCTTGTTCACTCTGTTTTATCTCTTCTCAATATAAGGTTTCAGTGACCTGTAATATTTCATCTGATTTAATAACTTCATTTATTTTATTTTAACTCTACTTGATACTTTTCCATCTTCTTATACAACAGATTGGCCACTCCCCCAGCCTTCTTCACACCTTTATCAATATTGCTGGTGCATTAAAGCAATGTTCAAACTGTAGGGGAAAAAAAAGAATGATGTGGGCACATAATCATGGAAAATATTTCTTTAACTCATTTTGAGTAAACTTAGTTACTGATAATTCTGAAAACAAGGTTGCAAATATATTAATAAAAATCATTTTTTATTCTAAAACATTTTTTGCCAATGGGCAATTATTTTGTTATAACAAATATGTTATTAGTTTGACAAAAATAGAATTTCTGATGTCATGATCTTTTTTTTTTTTTTTTGGCTAAACAATCACAGCAAAAGTTTTAGCAATGGAACTCTATATAGCAGTTACCCTAAAAGTTCTGTGATTTATGTACCCTGGACTCTGCACTTAGAAATGATACTTAAGCCTCAGTTTCCTCTTCTGTAAAATAGGGATAATAATTGTCTTTAGGATATTAAATGAGATAATTCATAGAGCACTTTGCGTAATATCTTATATTCGCTAAAGTTTAACTATTCCAATTATTGTTTTAAATAATTTTTGACTGTTCTTCCTCATATAGTTGACATTTAGCAGTAGGCAGAATTGTCTCCCAAAGACGTTTATGCCCAAATTACTGGAATCTGTGATCATGCTTAAAGTAGGAAAATTATCCTGGAGAGTGGATCTATTCTAATCACAAAAGCAGGAAAAATGAGGCGGAAGCATAAGTCAGGGAGATCAAAGCATGAGGAGATTTGATCCACCTTGCTGGCTTTAGAGGTAAAGGGAAAGGGACATGCATTATGGATATAGAGAACCTGTTGAATATGAGAACTATGCTTGTCTTGACAACCAGCAAGGAAATAAGAACCTCAGTCCTACAACCAACTAGAACTGAATTCTGTCCACCATCTGAATGAGGCTGTAAGCGGATTCTGCTTCAGAGATCCAGACAAGAGCCCAGACCTACTGTTTGATTTTAACCCAGAGAGATCTTAAGCAGAGGAATGAACTGAGCCTGCCCAGATTTTTGACCTACAGAATTATGAGATAAGAAATTTATATTGGTTTAAGTCATTAAATTCATGGTAATTTGTTATAGCAGCAATAGAAAACTAATAGAGTCTTACAGAGAGTAACAAAGGAAATTAAATTTAATTGAAAATATATATAGTTTATTTCATGGAATATGAAATTATAGTTTCTAATATTTTGAATCTAATATAAAAGAGTCTCACAGGATTAGATTTGTTGTTTCCAATAAAAATCCATTAATATCTTATTTATAATTCTATTACTTTGTGTCGAGTTAATGAATCAGTTCTAGCTGGAACATGTTTTATGCCATGGGATGATTTTCTTAATGATATATTTATCAGTCTTGAACCACATAAGAACATTGTAATTAAGTCAGAGAAACTGTAGGCAAAGAAAAGTATGTAAAATAAATTACTTGAATTTCTCCCCCAATGAAATGTTAAATTTTGGCAGATAATTTCAGCAGGAATATGTACATCTACATGTATATAATAGTACATTATATAATTTACATATTATTTTATCCAGTACCATAATATATTAAATATGTATTTATATGTTCTAAAGCTTCTTTCCAAACAGTCTTCAACTAGTTTAATCAGATTATTGAAAAAATAATTATCTGTGGTAAACTCTCTTTTCCTAAAAGATATACAACTAATTTTTTAAATAATAAACTTCAACCTTTTTAAGAGCCACTTTTTAAAAAATATTTGTAATTGATATATTTTAATTTGTGAAAAATAATTCAGACACATAAATTAACCTCACTTAAATCATCCGATTAATCACTATGTTGTGCCATGTGTAGCTTTCTTTTCCCCAAATAACCTTTGATTATTCTCAATATGATGAACATAAATATACATAATTAGAAATAATTATTAAAACATTTCTGTTTTACTGCCATTTAGCAACATTGATAGAAGTAAAAATATCCATAAGATTAAACTGGGCATTGTTATATAGTTGTAACTTTGAATTAGTAGTTTTAGTCAAACTTTACATTTAGTCTACTCTGAAATTTGTTTAATTCTATATAATATTTTAAAAAATCAGTTTTTGAGACTACTGCTATTTTCTTTACCACCAGATTCTATATTCAGCCCCTTTGCAATGCAACTTTGTTGTATGTTTCCCAGCTCTGAATATGGACCTTACCATGTGAATTGCATTAGCCAATGAGCCATTATCTTAGTAAATGTGGTACACTCAAGAGGCTTGAGGAGTATTTGCAAGATCAGGTTTCCTCTTTTGTCTTCTATCATTGTCATGAGAAGGTACTTGCCCCAGCCTGATGGAGCATGAGAAACATGGAACAGTGCCCAGATGTCCTGATTTCCACCCCATACCAAATCAGCTGACCCACACACATGTGAGTTTAGTCAAGACCAGACAAACCACCATCCCACCCTAAATGCAAACAGCAGAATTGCCTAAATGACTACTTCAGGTGCCTGACCATTAAATACTCAATGTTTAATATCACTGAGGGTTTACGGCTTTTTTTTTCAAAACACAGAATAAAGGTTTAAAAAAACCTAACTGACAGAGACGCATTATTTTATAATACTTTGTGTCCTTTGAGATACTTCATTTTTAGAATCAGAAAAAAGTTCTTTTCATATTTCCCTCCTTTACTGCTATTGAAATAAAAATTTTCTTGTTACATATATTACTTTGAATTTATTAAATTTTATGTTCATTACAATTAAGAATCCAATTAAGCACATGAAAATAAAAACATTAACAATTAAAAATACGTTTTTTCATTTAATATAATATGCATTTGTTCTTTATGAGTTTGCACAAGAGAAAGTGTTTAAGCTATTGTGTAACTCTTAGCCTTTTGAGGCATACTCAGTGGACACGAGCCAGAGGGACTACTCATTTGGATATATACCATGTTATACATGCATTGTGAAAAACATTTGTTTCCAGATTCACTCTCCTCTGCCACTTATATTTCAGGGCATCATTCTGTATTATCGATTTACCTGTATTACTATGTATGCAAAATTATTTTATTGTCCTATGACAACCTTTAAGTTGGAAAGCAAATCAATTTCAAAAAAAGAATCTATATCACACATAGATGAATGACTAAAAATCACTTTAAAAAAATATTTACTATTTATGATATTGTTTCCTTCCTTTGGTAAAGATAATAAAAACTTGGCTATAGCTTTGTATATTAAAAAATAATCTTAAAAATAATCTTTGTTTCTTAGGGCCTGATTTTATCTATAATTGATTTTAAGATTTCACTGAAATCTTGAATAGATAAGGAGAATATAAAATATTTTTTCTGTGTTACTGGATTTGTAATTTGAGGCATTTAATTTAGTCTTCTGAAAACTGATGAATACTGTGAATATTATAGAAAGAGATATATTTTTCAAATTTCATTTTCTTTGATCTAATAATCTTTTACCTGTTAGAAATTTCAAAAAATTTTGCTGTAAGTCCCAGCAGGATTGTTAGAAATTAGAGATGACTAAAATCACTGTTTTCATTCCTTCTATCAATTGTAGTTCCTCTTTATCAATTACAGTAATTTCCCTGTTACTTTTGTTCTTTCTTTTTGACTTCATCTTTTCCATCAGATCTTTGAACGTTAATTAGGCTGAGACAGAACTCTTGCTATGGCTATTCCTCTCACCTAACTTTTCCTATCTATTAATTCAGATTCATTTGGTCATACTATTGAGTTGTTGGAAATGTCAAGAGAAGTAGAACCTCTTTATGCAAAATGAATGTTCCCTGTTCTGACCCTCCGTTCTCTGACAGTCTGAAGATATGAGGACAGCAATTAGAAGGCAACTAGCTCCTTAACCTTTAGGTTTTAGTTTTCTTCTTTCTCATATCGCTGCTACACAACCTGCTGCTCTGAACTATGAACAATCTACAACATTTACAAACAGCTCTAAATAATTAAAATTCTTATAATTTTCATATTATAATTATGAAAGACTGTTAGAGCCTCTCACAATGCCTTTTGTTTTTTAATGAGGCATTTCCTTTAAAGGTTGCAATCCTGGCCTCTCTCTAGCCCATCATTCTCTCTGCGAACAAGAAAAAATCTTCTCTGCATGGCTGTATGGCAACTTGGGAATAAAGAGATTTGCAATGTTCAGCTTCTGTCTCTTCTCTAGATCAACCTGCCTATAATAAACACACATTTTCAGCTCTCCTGTGTTGTACATTGTAAAGACAGCCTACTGGGTGACAGGCCAACTACGGCTCAGCATTCATTATCTGTGCTCCAGTAGGTTAGCCTATTTGCAAGAGTGGAGTAGTAGAAAGCCCATTATGGCAACATATTGAAACATCCCTCTAATCTAGCTTTTATCAGTAAAAGCTAATATTTTATCTCCATCTATGTTAAGCTCCCAATGAATTCTTGACTTGATCAAGGAAAGAAAAGTGTTTATTTACTGGCTCCCAGAACTCCAGATCTTGAGGAAAAGACAAGCATTAGCACTTGAAAGACTAAAATAACGTGGTTTACATAAACTTGGGGTATGTTGAATTTGATCTTAGCAGTTTTAGGTAGTTCCTAGTATTCCTTGTGCTTTTAGGTTTGCTGTTGGTTTTGCAGACTTTAAGATGGTTCTGACTAATGTGGGTCAAGTATGTGAATTAGTAACCATGGATTTTATGGTTCTCAGTGACTGACTTCATAAAACAATTTCTCAAACAATATAAAACGTTAAACTCTAAAAATCAGATTTTCCCTAGAAATCATTTATAAAAATATAGGCTTTCTTGAGATATATAAGAAACAAGGCTTTTCCTTTCAATAATTTTCTTAAGACATTAAAATAATGTCACCATACTTTGAATCACCTGGGTTACCTATCTGTACATTTATATCCTCATTTGTAAAACACGAATGTTTAGAAATTAAATAAAATTTAAACTGAATTACAGAGAAAGCACTTGAGATATCATCTATCACATATTAGGTACTCAATTAAATGTTGGTTATTATTATTTTTTCGTATTTCCACACTTAGGAATCAGTTTTGAATTTCTCAGAAAAAAAGTTATTTTTCTCATTTTAACTCACATAATAATTAGGTTTTAAACATCTCTTAAATTTCTTTAATACTCAAATCCTTCAAATTTATGCAACAGTGATATCCTATATATAGTTTTTAAGTGGGAGAGAGAAAAACTCAGATGGTTATCTGCTAGTGTTTTCAGTTTTTCAATGCTCAAAGGAAATACAGACTCTAATAAAAACAAGTGATTGATGGACTCTTTCTTCATACCATACCAAAGGACTATCTCTATGATTTCTTTCTAAGTTAGGTTATAGGCAAAGGCTATAAAAGATCCAAAGCTATTGATCAGTACTTTGCTATGTGCATGTAACATGGAATTGTTGATTTCTATCCCGTCTTCTCGCAACAATAAAGTATCTTTTCCCTATCGTTGGCATAGCAAATCAGGAGAATTAGTGATTTTAACAGAGGACAAAAGTCAAGAGTTGTGATGAATGTTATTCTACATAAACACCTCTAATAATCTTAAAGTCACTTAAGGATATATTTTTTTCAGATAAGTCACTTTTGCCTGTCATCTTTCTCTGGAAATACAGAAAACTTATAAGTTAACATCAGGGAAAAATGTTTTATTCAATAGCAATTGATATGCAGAAGGAGGATAACATACTACACTAACAAGTCATTTTTCAATGCACTGATATTCCACAATATCTAGTTTTTAGATATTAACAAAATGATACTTTGGCAAGAATGCAATAAACCTAATTCATCTTCTATATTTAATAATTCACTTCTTAGTAAACATCTAAGTGGCAAGATATATACAACAGAATCTAATGCTTATATACAAACTGTTTGTATATATATATA
>NW_011888823.1:7304296-7335217 GCF_000151845.1 Pteropus vampyrus
AAACAAAACAAAACAAAACAAAAAAGATAAAAAAATGCCAAAGAGTTCTAAGGAGATTGCCAAGAAAATAAATCTACTTTCATATTACAGAAAATATGTATACAGTATATATACCACAATAGTAATGTTATTCAGATTAAGTTCTTAGTCCCATGCTTGTATTACTAATGCAGTAGATGCTTTTCCATATGAAAAAATTACATTTTATAAGATTCTAAAACTTTGTAAATTCAGGAAAAAATATATTTATAATTTTTAGAGGAAGGTTATTCAAAATATAGAATTATTATTCATGTATTATATGGAGCATTATGATGCTTACGTATTTCATTAGCCTTAACAAAAAGGTTATATGATGTAGACCTATTTTAAAAGACTATAAAATGAACATGAATGCTTAATTATAAATTTTAAAATCATTTATATTACTAATTATATTCCATCCATTTTACCATTAAAATATTATCTGTTTCTTCTATTCAGAGAAAGTGGATCTTAATGGTTGTAGAGATTGAAAGAAGTTTTTTTTCTTACAATTTAGATTTTGACTATATAAACATTTGTGTCACTAAGCCAAAGCCCCAAAACAGTAATGTACAAAATTTATTATGGGGTTTGAAGGTCTAATAACGCATGTTTAATTTGACACAATGAATGTAGATATAATTACAGTCTACAAGAAAAAGTATTCCCTGTACTTAAAAAAATAAGTCCTCAGTTACTAAATAAGCTCCATTATATTTCATTAACTTAACAATGTAATGCTACTTTAAACCTGAAAAGTAATGAAACCTTAAAAATATATCAACAATTAAGTCAAAACCACAAGCATGAAAAGAGTAATGCTAAGCACATGCAAATTATTGTTACCATTAAGTGAATTTCAAATTTAAAGTCTATTTCCATTAAAGTGATTATTTCACTCATTTCATTAAGAAAGAGATTTATGCAGAAATAAAAAATGGTACTAACATTCATCAGGCAAATAGGCAGGCAATTAAGTGGACCAAAGATCTAAAATGCTCTGTGTCCCATCAGATTCTCACCAAGAGAAGTAACAATCTTGTCAAACTAACTTTGTCTTTACCTGTTATAACTCTCACGCTCATGGCAATTTTTTTAGGGTGGGGTGGAACATGACAAAAAGCTTCTCTCTCCCTTTCATCTTTCTTAGGGCCATCAATCAAAACACAAAAACAAAAAAGCCATATCAATAATGACAAAACTCGCTTTTCTTTTCCACCACAAGAATTAATAGAAATGTTATATGCCTAGGCAAATTAGTTAGCAGCAAATGAACTTCGTAGGAGCCAGAAAGTCTATGTGAGACATTAGCAAAGATATGTTTTCAGACTGAGAAATATTTTGGGACCTATTGTGTGCTTGGGCCTTAGCACATCTTTATTAATTTGTAATGACTATTATCATAGTCTCTGGTCTTAGTTTCCAATATTCTTCCACTTAACTACACCTCTCTCTGATCTACAAAGAAGCACAGTAATATATGCAATGTACTTTTCATCTTATTGTTTTTCTTCTGCTGTCACAAAGGCTACCTAGTGACAGCTTATTCCCAAGAGGACACACGCTGCTTTGCTTTTACCACTGACCAATGTCAGCCCTATTTGAGACTTAGAAATCCTATCTCAATGATTACCTCTTCCACAAATTCTTTCTTACTTTCCTCTAACTGGTTTTCCTCTTCCACATTTGCACCTCCAGAGTGTTTACTGAAGACATTTGTGGAATTTATCTTACTCTACCTTAAGTGAATTATTTTACCTTCCCAAATTAGTTGAACAGTGATCAAACTTTTTTAACATTCTAGGTAATATTCCAAAGTTGAACAATTACTGTTTTATTTCTTATTCACCTTTTAAATAACTTCTTCCGAAAAAGAAAACCAATTCAAGAGTTTGTCACATTTTGAGAAAAAAAAAAAGTTTCTATTCCAATTTGAGTAGCTCAGTGCCTCATGAACAGTCACCACCGATTTCAGGCCTCGTGTCTAGTATTCCGTTAACTAAACAGGATAATATCCTCTGATGGTTTTGTCTCAATTGTCAAGGTAATTGCTTCAGTTCCTTTCTTCACTGGGTGATAGATACCTAGCCTAAATATGGTTATTATTAGAGTTAAGGAATTAAAAATATAAATTCCTTATCTACTAAATTTCTTATCAGCATTTTAATGTGCATTCCTAATTTCCAAATACGAAAAGATTATTAAAATTTGAAACAAGAAAAAAGCTATGCTTTCTTTCAGAAATGGCTGGTTTAGAAGCCCTCAGGAACCCTGAGTCATTATAAAACTGGAATATGAAAAGCTTGCTGAGCATATGGCTTCCTCTTTAGAGACAGTGACAATTTAAATGTTCCTACCTTATCTGTTTATCTTCCTTTTCATTATAGGAAGAGCCTTCCACTCCAAGTCCCTCTCTTCATTTCCTTTCTATAGTTGTTAGCAGGAAGCCGCAGATTTCATTTCAAAAAAGATGTTTTAAATGGTAGCTCATGAGAAAGTGGGTAATTTTCCACTAGGGATTGTACTGTAGTATAATCAACCCTTGAAATTTCGTTGATGGATGACATGGTTGGATGCATGCCACATACTGTACACATCAACTTTACTGCTGTGCAACAATAATGTTACATTCCAGATTGTGAAATATGTTCTTTTTAAAGGAAACTCACAATATATAATAAAAAAGATCTCATTTTAGAATTGTTGGCTTTGGCTACATACTGTATGTGAAAGAGCTCATAAAATGTTTTAGAATTTTGCAACTTGATGAGCTTATTAAGTGTAAGGATCATTTATTTTAAACCATTGTTGTGTCTAAGATCTTGGTAAGGAAAGTCTATTAAGATAGTAGACAATTTCTTAGGAATTATTTGTAAATCCAATACTTCATAAGAGTGAGGAAAAGATCATGAAAAATGTTTCATCATATATACGGAGTGGAAAAGAACACATTAAAAACTTCATTAAAATTCTACACTGCAAGTATTTTCTTTTTGAATCAAAGAAGAATAAGAACAAAAGGCTCAACTAATAATTAATAAATCTGGTAACTGTTCTTCATGTCTTTCCGCAGAAGCTCTATGCCACTCAGTATTTTAAACACGACGGCAGAGCTGAAGAATTGTGGTACCCATAGCTTTAAACAATTCATCTTATAGGTGTCACTCATTAAAATTTGTAATTTGCAGTCTCTGAGGATTGGCTCCTTCGATGCCATTTCATGCCTTTTTTTTTTTTTTTTCCTCATTGTGGAGCCAGAAAGCTAAAATGTTTTCTTAGATTATCTTGATAGTGACAGTAACCACACGACATAGTTCTGCTCAAAGATAAGGATGAAGTTCTTGGGAAGGACATTCTTTCCTGCATAAAAAGGCAGGGATAAGGACAAAGCTCTTTGCTCTTTGATTTTTGCCCTTTGTCTTTTCTTCCCCCTGCCAGTCATGGATATGATGCCTGAAAGTGTGGCAACATGTTTTGTAACCATGAGGACAAAAGCAACACATGAAGGATGACAGTCCAGGAAGAAAAAAAGAGTCAGATTTCATAATAATTTTCTTAAGATAGCCTGCCAGCCTTTCACTGCATGAGATAAAGAAACTCCTACATGTTTAAGTGAATGTTAGACATTTTGCCTCCTGTCAGCTGAACATATCTTCATATTCAATTTGGCACTTGAAAACTGCGTTGCTGTAGTGTCAAAATGTAAAACGTGGAACTTCTCTAGTGAAGAAGACACATGTTAAAGTCCCGAGAATTTTAGGCTAGAAAGTTACAAACTCTGCTAGTATGTTGGTAAAACATTTGTTCAAGTCCAAAAAATATGCTATATGCAGACCACATATTTATCAACAGGACACATAGATAGGTACATACTTGTGTCTCTGTTGTATTTTTTTAAATTACTAACTTTCAAGCCTAGAATGGATAGATACTCAATATTCACGTTTCTACCACCTCCATACAGGCAATTAAGCAACACCATTAAGTAAGGAGGAGGGAAGATGCTATTCCCCAGTTTGCCATATATTCTCAAACTAGCAGCAGCCAATTAAATGGACTTAGCCTTTGAGGCACTGGTGGTCTTTCTTCTGCAGGGAGCTGCTGCTTCTCCAGGGACCTTAGATAGAATTATTTTCAGAGAAAGAAAAACTGCTCAGAGCCCATCACTAATGGAGCCTAATACTACAGAAATTATTCAAGGGTTGTGGATATTTGTATTATTTTTTATTGCTGTAATAAATTGCCACAAACTCATTGGCTTAAAACAATACAAATATTATCTTATGGTTCTGGAGGTCAGAAGTTTGAAATGGATTTCATTGGGCTAAAATCAAAGTGCTGCCAGGAACTGGTTCCTTCTGAGGCTGAAGAAGGAGGGAAGCGGGGAGCAGGGAGGTCTGGGAGAGATTCTCTTCCCTTGCCTTTTCTAGCTTTTAGAGGCCACCTATATTTCTTAGCCCATGATCTCTTCCTCCAGCATCAAAGCGAGCAGTGTAGCATCTTTACATGTCTTTCATCATGACCCTTGCTTTCATCATGACCACTCCTCAGACTCTTGCCTCTCTCTTTCTCTTTTAAGGACTCTCATAATTACATTGGGCTCTCTTGGGTAACCCAGAGTAATCTCCCCATCTCCAGATCCGTAACTGAATCACACCTGCAAAATCCCTGTTGGCATATATAAAGGAACATATTCCTAGTTTCCGGTGATTAGGACATGGACAGCTTTGTTGGGGGGCAGAGAGACATGATTCTGCCTACCACTATATACATTTTTACCATCAGCATAAATAAAGATTGGCATCCTGGTGATTAAAACATTGCCATGGACATAATCCAATATCCTTAGCTACAAAATAGCAGCATTATACTGGTACTGTAGGGAAAAGTACATTTTAAAAATTTATAAAACATGCTGAGAGATAGAAGTGACTTTTACATGTTTAAAAGTGACACTCACGTACAACAGATCCACTTTAGCATAATTGAGATTCATTTATGGTTTTCGTTTGGGAAAAGCCTAGAAGTTGTCAGGCTATAAATGATATTTATTTTTACATGTATTAGAACATAACAAAAATAACCCTCTTTTTATTCTGGATCTAAGGCCTACACAGTAAATAACTCAAATTTTCTCTACTTTATCTCCCTAGCACAACACTAAACTGTTATCTACTATGGTGATCCTGTAGGTAGATAGGAATGTTGTCTGAGCACAGAAATATATTTCATGGCTGATTCCTATAATATGATATACTCACAAAGTAGGGAGCTACTAAGAACCTGCAGGATGACAAAAGAAAAGAACTGATGGTGGCAACAAGAGCAAAAGAATTAAAATGAGGAGTCGCTGCTAAACATAGTTATCAGGGAGATACAGAGGCTGACCCAGAGAAAATAAATATTTATTTGGGGAGGAGGGGCAGTTAAACCAACCTTTTCTTTTCACAGAGAGAAGGCACTGTTATGGAAATAAAAATATTAATATTCAGACAAAGCTCTCGCAATAAAAACCAGAGTTGCTGGAAGGCATAAAAAAATTTCAAAAAGAGCAGTTGGATAGCTGTTTGCCATCATAAAAGACTAATAAAAAGTAATTATGAAGCAATATAATACCTACTACAAAGTAATAACAACAATTTTTTGTATTCTCCATTATAATTGTTGAGTGAGGAAAAATATGTGTTAATTAAAAATTTAGCAATACTTTTCTAATTATACAGGCCAAAAATTTCCATTAACCCATATTCTTCACATGTTAAGAAAATTTTGGAAAAATTACTTTCATTTTGGCTAATATATTCATTGGTGTGCTTCTAAAGAGAAGAAAATGCAAGGAGTAACTATAATACCTGATGGCTTCATAACTGTTTTTATCCTCTCAGACATGGAAAAAGAAAAAAAATATCTTACGTGTTTAGTTAGAATTTGCTCTCAGAGATAAAATGAGTATGACTAATCCCTTGTATCCACTCAAGCTTTTAGATGTTGTTCGTCTCAGATAACTAACAGATAATGTTATTATTTTGGTAACCCAATTTCTACTGAATTTGGCCCTCATAAAGACATCTATTTATCAAAATACACAGTTATTTTCAAAGTACATAGTAAAAACAGCTATAGGTTCAACTTCGCTTTATTTAAACCACAGAATAAATAATGGAATCTGACAACATGGCATTAATACTCTCACCCATCCGTTCTTACTCTGCTTCATATGAGAAATCATAACCTTGTGATATTAAAATAAAGAGCAAATGGGTAAATCCACTTGGTCTTGGGTTGTTATTCTGTAAACTCCAAATTGGTCAGTGTTTTTCCCAATGACAATTTAAAATACTGACATGCCAAATTAGCATTTTACAATATATGGAGGTTAAAAGTTGAGGGAATAAATCTCCCACTCTAATAATTCTCATTATGGAATCACAATTCCATGAAAAAGGAAAAATTGTGCAGTATGCAATATCACCTTTGAAACAAATACATAAAAGGTGGGACACCCGACCTGAAGAGACCATACTATGTTAGCATGGATTCTAGAAAACATGTTTGAGAGGTAAATTTCACAATGACCTTTAGATTGAAAAACAATGATTTGAGTAGTTCATAGGGTTACCACTCAAACAATTATCAGACAAGCTGGCTGTAAGGGACTGTGATTTAACATTACGGAATTATAAAACAGAATTCTGTGTGATTTACTTGGATTATTATTTTTCATATAGAAAAAAATGGTTTTCAAGCTATAAATGGAAAAGCAAACATAGACACAAAGGTAGGAACAACATGGCACTAGAATGAGATATTTGTTCAAACCCTGGCTCAAAATCAGGACCTACAGCAAGTTACTTGCTATCTCTAAGCTCTGTTTCTGTGTCCAGATAAAATTTCTTCAAGCTTCGTTTTCTAAATATTCTACTAAATTTTAGTTTATAAAATCAGAGAAATAAAAATTGCCTCAAATATTCTACTGTAAATCTAACAGCAACCTATAACCAGAGGCCTGGAAAGTCTGAGGTGGGTGGGGAGGAAATGCAGGTGGGTGTTCAAATGTCTTTTGCAACATGAAACACTATTCAGTGAAAGAATCTACGACCAAAAGGGAGTGGGAAAATATTTCAATTAGCCTCCTAAATCAGACTCAAGAATACAAACCACATGCTTCAAAACCACAATGAGATACCACCTTACACCTGTAAGAATGGCTATTATTAAAAAAAAAAAAAAGTAATAACAAGTGTTGGAGAGGTTGTGGGGAAAAAGGAAACCTCACACATTGTTGATGGGAATGTAAGTTAGTACAGCCACTATGGAAAACAACATGAAGTTTCCTCAAAAAATTAAAAATACAATTAACATATGACCCAGCAATCCATCTTCTGGGTATCCATCCCCAAAATGTGAAAACATTTATCTGTAAAGATATTTGCACCCCAGTGTTCACTGCAGCATTATTCACAGTGGCCAAGACATGGAAACAATCATAATGCCTTTTGATAGATGATTGGATAGAGATATGGTACATATATACAATGGAATATACTCAGCCATAAGAAAATCTAAAATACTGTCATGTGCAACAGTATGGATGGATCTTGAGATTATCGTGCTAAGTGAAATAAGTCAGAGAGAAAAAGTTGAGAACCATATAATTTCATTCATATGTGGGATATAAAGCAATAAACAAACAAAAAAGACAAACAAAGAGACTCATGGACACAGACAACAGTTTAGTGGTTACCAGAAGGAAAGTGGGGAGGGGGGAGGTAAACAGAGTAAAGGGGGTCAAATATATGGTGACAAAAGGAAATTTAACTTTGGGTGCTAAATGCACAATGTAATATACAGATGACATATTATTGAATTGTATACTTGAAGCCTATATAATTTTATTAACCTACGTCACCCCAATAAATTAAAAAATATATAAACCACCTGTAAAACTTACCAGTCTTCCTTCCCTTGCAAAAGAACAGTTTCTGAAGGCAAACAGAATTTGATGATGTTTTTATATAAATATAACTCTTTTTTGCATTACTTCAGATTCTGTAACAAATAAGTATGAATTTCTACAAGGAGGAGAAAGAGAAAGTACCTATGATAGGTTTATCGGGGAGATGTACATACAAGTAAGGTTGGGAGACAAGAAAAAAAAAAGTCTGCAGTTTTTCATGTGGCCTATTGGTGTATATTTCTCAGAAACAAGCCATGTGTGTAGAAGATCCATGTCAGTCCAGCAGAAGCATATTAAATGACATCTGAACAAGTTAGGTCCAGGGGCTGTATAAACAGACAGACAGACAGACACACACACACACACACACACACGCACACACACACACACACACACACCCCTGCCCTCCAACGACGGGTATGGAAATCAGGTTATACCAAGGCACAGGGAGTAAGAGAATTTAGTTAATACAATTTACATATTCTGTACGTTAGAAAATAGTCCATCATTAGAAAATGAATAAAAAGAAAATACTATTTGTAATAAGAGCGACAACAGCCTAAGATCTCTCAGAAATACAACACAAAAGAAACAGTATTTGAAGTAAGAAAAGGCACCTCTGGGGGATAGAGGGGGAAAAATATATATTATAGGAATTAAAGTAATGTTTAGGATACAAGAAGGTAAGTATATGGTTTCCAGGAAGAAGAATTAAAACGCCATGAAAAGAGAATTTTACATCAAGATGGAGGAAAAAAAAAAAAGGCAGTATGATAATTTAAAGACTGAAATTCAGAGGACTTAGATAAAATAGGATCATATAACACATACAGCTTTCAAACCAGAATTATATTTTGCATTATAGTTAAAAGCATAATTTTCACTTCAAATGTAATATAATAGCCCCAGTGGCCAAGAACACGTGCTTTGGAACAGAATCACTCCATCTCTTACTTGTTATGCTGTGTTGGGCCAGTTATAAAATCTGTTTATGTTTCTGTTTCCTCATCTATGAATGGGAAAATAGTATCTTCAATACAGAATTTTTAGGAGGATTAAATAAATTAATAATGATGTTTTAAAACAATAAATGCTAGCTATTATTAATAATACCAAACTGATGATGTGGTATGTGGCATGCATATGCACTCCTGGAATGCAAGGAGATAGAGGTGTGGAGATGATCAGACGTAAGGGTTACATGTTCTTAGAAGAAACTTGTATCATTAAAGTGAAAAGAAAATCAGAGACACCAATGAAGACATTTTTCCTGAGCTGAAAACAAACAAGCAAGCAAATATAGAACAACGAAAATTACCACCACAACAAAGACAACTATGCAGACGTGCAAGAACTGCAAACGTTAGCTGATAGGATTTATCCAATTCAACACAAATATAACAAAGGAATACTCAGAAAATACTTTTTAAACAAAATGAAGCTAAACTAAACCAAAAATCTAAAAGCATTTGGCAAGAGAAAATATCAGTTACAATCGAAGACGAGAAGTCATGGTTCACTTTTCAACAATAAATTTGAAGAAAATGAAGAAACAACTAAAGAATTTTGAAAGGAAAAAATTGTAAATCAGACCCTTATTCTGCCAAATATCATACACACACAAAGGCCAGAAAAAGACAGTCTAAGCTACTAAACATCTCAGAAAATAAGGCACTTATAATCAATGTCTTGAAAAGAGATACTTGAAGTATTTGGCAATCAATAAAATGTGAATCAAAATTAAGAACTCAGGTTTGGGAATTTTAAGGCAGGAAGCCTTGAAAAAGGTAAACCAAATTATAACGAGTACTGAATTAAATCAAATATAAGTCAAACAATTACTGTAAATATGGATCCAATATGAAATGTCAACATTAAATCATAATTTTTGAAAATATGCACATTTTGCAATAAATATTTATTGATACAAGAGCAATTTAGTAATAACGACCTAAGTCCAATATCTTTTTTAATGAAAAGATAAAACTTAAAAATTGTATCATTTTTATTTAATGAACAAATATAGGTTAAATAATGTTTTGCAAATGTAAAGGTAACTCTCACTAGAATTAGAAAGAGGCTAAAGTTCCTCTCATTCTGTGATGCTGAATCTGCTCCATCTCTGTCCTCATCTCCCCTTCACGGGGCTGCCGACTCCCATTGATACTCCGACTTCATAGCTCTTCTTGAACCTCCCTTAACTCTGAAAACGTATGTTTTATCGGTTTCCATTCTCTCTGCTTGCCTGAACTTCTTCCAATAGCCTACAATTGAGTCAACCCATGTTGTCCAGACACCTTAGCCCAGTTTCCAGGGCTGGCCCTTCACTGTTTCACGTCCCCAGTGGCCTACCACGTTAAAGCTACCGCTCAGGAGTCATATCAATACATTAGTGTAGTAAAGGAAATATACAAATCATCAGTGTAAAGTCATTGCAGCTCTCAACCACCTGCCTGACTGAATGTCACAGCTGGGGAGACTGCACTTCCCTCCTCAATGGACAGTTGGGATATCTGCCCCTTGTTTTGTGGGCTGCTCAATTTCACACTTTTCATCTCATTCCCTTGCCTGTTGGCAGTGAAGTGTGCAGGCATATAGAAGAGGATGAGAGGGAAAGGAGAGGAGGCACATAAAAAGAGGAAAATTCCCAGCTTGTCATGAAATAAGACCATTGGCCCTTCTCGCTACACTTAAAGACCACCACTCTCTTGCTGCCATGTTCACATGATATGTAAAAAGCACACGTGCATATACATGTACACAAATGGTATTTAAGAGTTTTAAAAGAGAGAGTATAAACTGGAGGGAAAGAAAAAGGGAAGCAAACCCATATTTTGTCATGGTTTATCTGTCAAAACTAATGATAACCATGGTATGTTTATTATGGAACTAATCACTGGTCTTTTAGAAAACATGCACCTTAATTATAGTCATTAGTAAATAAAAGAGGTTTTGAATTTTTAGCAAGTATATTGAGTGACAAGCTTTAATGTTTGCACTATTAAACCAGGAGAGAAGTCTTAAAATAAGAAGTGTAAAAACTGAATATTAATGCATGTTTTATTTATCCTTAAAAATGTATGCATTAACTATTGCTTACTTTTCATACCTAATAAAATCAGTATGAAAACAAAATTTCCAGCATGGTCCAGCTTCATCACCACTTCTCTCTTGTTCTCTGCATCATACCCAAGCCAGACCCAGAAGGAGAACCAGAGGGTTGCTCCACAATCTTCAAAGACGTCCCTGCTTCACCAAAGCCTTAGTCCTGAATGTTGTTAAAGCATGCACGTGCACACATAAACGCATGCATGTCAGGAGCATTAATATTCATGACCCCTCCCCAAATAAAACCCTTCATCTGGCCCTTAGCATGGTTTTATAATCTTTTCACTTTTTCCTAGCTTCTCTCATTTCCTTATTGGTAATTTTAAACTTTTACTATGTCTCTCAACTTCCCCAACACAACTTCTCCTATTCACAGCAAGAGAAATTCGTGGCCTATTTCACTGAGAAAATTGGAAATATTAATTTCTTAAATTTGGGAACATTGGTTTCTTAAATTTCGTTGTCCACATCTCACCTCATATACCTTAACTTTTATATAATCACTTTTTTTCCCCTCATCTTGGATGGAGTATCTCTTCTTTTGTTCAAGTATGCTATGCCATTAGCAGAAGTATGATTCTCTGTGGGATTATAATGAGACTAGGGGCATTTTATATCTGTACTTTACATCTGAACCTAAATTCAGCCATGCAAAATTTTCCTTTCTCCAATAAAAGTTCTAATTCTTGACACCTCAGCTAGGATCTTATACCCTTTACTCAACCCGTTTCCTTAACCTTTCCTCTTCATTTTCTTTTATTCGAGCCTACCTATATGCTAAAGATTCCCCAAACTTCTAAATATAAAAACAAAAGCAAAACAGCACTACTTAGACTGTGTAAATCTCTCCAGTTAATCCTAAACTCTCCTATTTGCCCATTCTGGACACTTCGAAAAAAAAAAAAAAAATCTGTCTTTTATACCGCACACTGGGTTGTCCCCCTAGCCTTCAGCTTACACCCATGGTCCATACAGCAGCCAGAGTAATCATATTTTACATCATGTTACTCCCTTAAAAAATTTTCGTAGCTTTTCTTTGGGGTTAAACTCATCCTTAAACCATCTGATCTCTTCCCACATCTCTGAACGCATCTCACTCATGATACTCTAGCCACACTGACCTTTCCTTTTCTAACTTCTGCCTTGGGCCATTTTTCACTTGTTTTGTAGCATAAAATGCTCTTCCCCAAAATCTTTATCAGACCAACACCTTTTTAGCAGTCATGATCTCAGCTCAGTTGTCACCATTCCAATGTGGCTTTCGAGGATGTCTCCAATCACCCCACCCCAGAACAATACCTGTTTTACTAAGTCCATAGTTCTGTAACACTCACACCCACTTAAGATTATCTCACATATTTATTTATTTACGTATTTATTTGTCTCTATGTTCTCATCAATTTGTACATTCCTTGACTTCAAGGACCTTTTCTGTTTGGTCTACTGCTGCATTTCAAGTGATTGGAATAATAGTTGGTACATAATAGGTGCTCATTTTAACACTGTTCTTCCAAATAAGAACAGCCTCAATCATAACTAGTTTCAATTATGTCCCTTTCAGCAAATTAATCCATGAATTTACAACTGCAGATTTCATTGCCTAATAGCTCATTCTTTCTATGTTTTTTTATTCAAATTCAAAGTTAGTCTGTACTATAGCCTGTTTCCATTTGGGCAGAATATTTGGCACCAAGACATGTCATAGGCCATTAGCTAGCCTTATGGGAAGATGGCTCTTGGTTAGTTTCCCACTCCAAGCCAAGTAAATGATAAATATAAAATATACATTATAGGCATATTTAAGTTCATAGGTCTTTCAATATAGATCTTTAAATATAAAACAAATAGTATAAATTGAGAATCTTCACTTCAAACAAATTTATGAATTAACTCATTTATAAATTAATATATTCTGGCTCACATTTATATTTAGCCCTGAGAAGTCTATTTTACAAATTAAATCATACATCAATTATACAGCTATTATAGCCCTAAGCAGAAAATTTCAAAACTCTTTATAAATATCTTATGTCTGGGGAAGAGTGATGATAGTCTGGCACCTCTATTATAGAATGTCTGTTTCTTACTTCTGTTAAGAATGCAGGTCATGTGATTTTTACTTTAGCATGTTTTTGACATTTTTACCAGAAGGTGGAACACTATGCAGAAAAACTAGCCTAGCCCCTTCATAAAGCCAGTGTCACAAAGAAAGGGAATATAGTAGACTAAAAAAAACTTATTTCAGGGAGGCAGTTGGATATATGAGTTGAAAATATAAGTCTGGAAGTCAATGGCAAGAAGTGGGCTGGGCTGGGCATTTGGGACACTTCATCGTATAGATAACATTTGAAGGTTAGAGACTGAATGACACTACACAGGAAAATGTTCTTGAGGGATAAAAGAAATGGTCCTATGATCTCTGACACCTGCAGGTGGGTTAGAGCAGGTGTTCCCAACTGCCAGACCGTGGACTGGTTGTGGTTCATGGCCTTTTAGGAACTAGGCCGCACAGCAAGAGGTGAGTGGCGGGCCAGTGAGTGAAGCTTCATCTGTATTTGCAGCCGCTCCCCGCCTCAGCTCCACCTCAGATCCTCAGGTATTAGATTCTCATAGGAGCCCCGGTCCCTGGTGCCACAAAGGTTGGGGACTGCTGGGTGAGAGGATCAACGCCCCCCCCCCGCCGCCCAAGAAAAAGACTAAGAAAAAGACTAAAAGAGAATGCAAAAAGGAACATAGAGGAATGTAGTATTACAGAAGTCAAGGAAAGACAATGTTTTAAAAAGGATAGCACAGTGACCTTTGTCACATGCTTAAACTCTAAGGTTTAAGACCAAAATAGTCTGTTGGGTTGGCAAAGAAAACTTATCTATACAAATGACTCTAACCAGACAAACTTACTAGAAATGAATATTCCAGAGAGGGTTGAAGAGTTAAGTGGAATTCTTAAAGGAGTGAACGAAAACACCAGAACAAAAATATGAATTGATATGGAAAATATCTAATGCTTCTTGATCTCTAAAAATATTTCTTGATTAGCCATAGCATTTACTATTTAGTAAAGAAACATATGTATTCCTTCGGAATGACTTTTAAAAGATACCTAGGATCTATATGAATGAATTTTTTTTTTTTAACTTATTACAGCCAGCCAGGTTATTTTATATTAATGTACTTGTGATTGTACCCAGTTTGTAAGACTTGCAATTCTTTTTTTTTATGTTTTAGTAAATATATTATACATTTCTTTTTTGGTTTATATTTTACATGATCATAATACTTTTATTTATTTATTTATTTTTTATTATGCTGACATTGATTAAAATCCAGTAAGTTCCAAGTATACAATTCAACAGTAAGTCATATATATTTTGCATTGTATGTTCATCACATACAAATGTCACCACATATTTGACCCTTTTTACCCCATCTACCTCTCCCCTAACCCCTACCCTCTGGTAACCACTAGTCTATTAAATTGACTCTATTGATGTGTCCACTGACCACCTTTAGGTTGATATAGCAATTATTAATATATAAATAAATAATTAAAATATTTACTCCATGCATTAAAACGTCAGTGGGAATTTCTTGTGAGACTAAAAAAGAAAAGAAAAAAATACTATTCTCAAGGAATATTTAAAAATTTGTAGCAAATTTAATTCCAAAATCTCATTATACTTAATATTTTTTATCTTTACCATGTTATAAGAGCTACTAAAAATATTCAAATTATGTTTTGATTTAATTTAACTACATAAGAAATATTAAAGTACTTTAACTGTAAACTCTGAAACAATGCCTACTTCTGCCATCTGGTGGCCGAAGCAAAAGATATATTTATTATTGGAAGCAAGCTATTTAACAGGCCTCAATGAGCAATCATAAATTAATCTTCCGGACTGCAGGTATCAGCCTTTACTTGAAAAACTACAACATTCGCAGCTTTGATTTTTTGTTTGTTTGTTTTTTAACAGGACAATGCTCTCTGTACTGGGAACACTGGCAGCTGCATGCTGAGCATGTTGATAATGCCTCATGCTAACAAAGGAACCATCACTTTTACACCAACAATCAAGTTAGATATAAAATCTGATAACAATTCTCCATTTATTTTACATATGTAGCAATTTCTAGCATGTCTAAAATGTTCTATTAATGATCAATATATCTCAAGAAAGATTTTTCGAGGGATTGATGTTTTATTATACTACCTGGCATTTTGAACTTGCCATACCACCTAGAACCTGGCTGGTAACTGTGCCATTGTTAAATGAGGATATTTTAAAACAAACAAAAAATAGCTTGAACTATGAATAAGTTTATTTACATTATAAACATTTTATATTTTTATTTGGGGGTTCTTTTATCATTTAACAAATTTGAAGTATTACATGTAATTTTATGTCAGAGAATCACAGAATTAAAGAGCAGGAAGAACTCTCAGACATTGCAAGTTTCATTATCTGCCTAGAGAATAAGTTTTTTCTACAATATCATTAACATATGGTTATCCAGCTCTGCTTATATACTTCCACTAAAAGGAAAACCCCACTACAGTTTTGACAACACCTGTCCCCAAGTACTACTTCTAAGAACCTGAAATGTATTTCCTGGTATATTATCCCCATTGGCCTTGGTTAGCTATCAGGAAGCCTTAAGAATAAATTTACACTATGCAAATTTGAAGACAGTTGGCATTCTCCAACTACCCACACTTTCTCGACATTAGGAAAAACAAACCTAGTTACTTCAACTATTTCTCACATGCCATTACATCGATTTTTCCACCAATCTGTTATTTCTCTCTTTTTCCTTCCAATTTGAAAATATATGCAATCAAAAGAATGCAAATTGAGAAAACTCAGATGAATTTTATGATATGTGAATTCTATTTCAATAAAACATTAATAAAAATGATTTTGACTCAACTGCAGTTAGGAGACTGCTAACAATAATCACCACATGTTGAAAAGGGGTTCAACTGACCTGGAAGGTAGAACAGTTCTAATATATACACCAATAACATAGCTTCGAAAACTGACACAAATAAAAGGAAAAATTGACAATTCATAACAAAAGTGGGAGATTTTTCATATCTTTCTTAGGAATTAATACACCAGACAGACAATAACCAGATAGATATGGGAGCTTTGAATGACACAGTTTGAGAATTTATTCTAATAGACACAGAAACAATACACACACTCTTTGAGCACATATGGAATGGTGGTGAAAACTGACCACCTACAGTCTGCAAAGCCATCCTTAAGATATTTCAAAGAATCAGCATTATGTGAAGTATATTACCTGGCTACAGCACAACTTAGTTTAAAATTTTGAGAGATAATTGCTAAAATTTCATGTTCAGAAGTTTAAAAATACACTTCTAAATTAGCTATTAGTCAAGGAATAATTCCTAATCTATGTTAGAAAATATTTAGTACTGAAAGATAGGGGAAACATTATGTCTTTGTGGGACACAGCTAAAGTGGTACTAAAACAAACAAAACAAAACAAAAACAAAAACAAACAAACAAACAAAAAACAAGCCCAGGATAGACTTTGCCTCTGCAGGTGTCATTTTACAACCAATTCAAACCATCTGTGTTTATCTTACCTTTCAGTCCTTTCTGTGTGTTCTCTTCATCTTTCACATAAGGCAACTTAAATGAAAAGGAGAATCGCCAAGCCAGGAAATCAAATTGTGAGTTTGAGCCCCAATTTCATCACTTAATAGCTCCATGGCCATAAATATGTCTGATAATCTCTCTGAATTTTCGACTCCTCAACAGTAAAATTGGTATTATAATACTTAATGAAGTACAGGCTATTACCCACAATGTAAACAGCTAGTATTGCCAACAAGCATTTCCCATTATGTTATTCCCTTGCTTAAAATCTTTCAATGACCTCCCATTGTTCTGAGAATAAAAATAAAGCTGCTTAGCTTGGCTTAGAAGGTACTACATGAATTTGCCTCCAGCATCATACCTGGTCTTATCACAGATCATAGTTCCCAAAGCTCTTATTCAAGTGCATCAGTCTTCTTTCTCTCTGTCTCTTATTCTCACCATGTTGCACAAGGCTCTTTCCTATGTACTCTCTCTTCCAGGAATGCTCTTCGCTCCCCTCTCCCTTAACTGCCCCTTACCTCTCTTTAATCAGAGATAAAGCATCATCTCCTGACCTTCCCAGCAAAGTCAAATTCACCTAAAATATGATTTTTCAGTACCTTTTACTTTTTTCCACTCATCTCGAATTCAGTTTTACTTGTGTTTATGTAATTATTTGATTATATCTAAGTCCTCTGGTAGATTTTAGATTGTATAAGGGGAAAGACCACATCTGTTCTTAAATTCAATAGTGTCCTAGTTCCTAGCCCAGTACTTGGTCTAAAATAGGTAATCAATAAATACTTACATATAATATATTAGAGTTCGAAAAAAGAAAAATTAAGAGATGGAGATTCTGGAAAGAAGGAAGGCGCAGGGATGTGAGCCAAATATTTGGCAATGATTTTCCTCTCAAGGAATTTTCTGATTCTAAGATGCAGAGGGTTAGAAATGCACCTAAGCCATCACACATACACAAAAGCTAGGAAGAGGCACTGAAAAACATACTAGAACTTTCAGTAAGTCTTGTGGTACTGGGAGAAAGAATTGGAGACAGCAACTAGAGTGCACCTCAGGCTCTCAGTTGGGACTTCTGGAACTATTTAGGGTTTTTCCTCTCTCTTGAGGCTATTTGCAGTCTTGGAGGAGACTAAAATGGTGAAAATTCTGGCTTATAATACAACTAATGGTAAAATCAGTCTCTCTGCTCTTCTCTCATCTCTGCACCTTCCGCCTTAGCACATAAGACCACCAAATCTTTGCCATGTCATGTCACACTTTTCTATGTATTATGCCTTATTACCATCTCATTTCATTAAAGGGCCATCTTAAATTATAGACTCTCAGGAGATGAGGGATCTCCTCTGCCTAGGATCAATAATTCTTGTCCAATCTATCATTTTGTCATATTCCAAGAGACTTTATTTCTATATAGTTATAGTATAGGTGATTATTAAATGTGATTTGCCTTTTTTTTTTTTTTTTTTTTACTTTTAAGGTACCTACTTTTTCTGGAATTACCGGGCTTACTCAGATTTTCTGCTATTTCTGTTTCTACTTTTACAGATATTACACAGCTATATCTACTTTAGAGACATATATTTAATACAGAAAACACAAGATTCCTATGTATTAGTACACTAGAATACATTTGAGACAAAGGATTACCAATTCATTTAAAATAGCTGCCCAAAACTCTTTCATCTTCTTATATAGTAATTCTAGTTCCTGTTGTGCTAACTTTAAAAAACTTTCAAGTCTAAAAACAATTATTCTGAATAGTAGAGAGAAAATGGAAATAGTTGTGATTTAGGGATTTCTTTCTATTTCTGAAAAGCTTATAAATTAAACTGAATAATTCTCAGACAGTTTGTTTTATTTCTCTTAACAACATTGCTTTTGTAAAATCATGAATTTCTTAATATTATTCCTCTCAGGGAATCAGATGTTTGTTCTTTTATCCAATATTAAAAGTATTCATCATTGGCCTTCTCTCCGATATCAAGGTAGGTTTTGTTTTAACTTTTCTCAAAAGAAAGCATTCTTTTTAACACTGTACCTGAAAAAATATTATAGTTGGCTATCTCAGAAAATTACTGAGTTATAAAATCAGATCATAATAAGAGACTTAAATACAAGTTCATATATGTAAGGAGATATGGATCATTTAGAGGGATTTTTTAGCAGAAATTTTGATTCCTTAGAAATTCTGTAACTCCGATGAGGAATGATCATAGGCAAATGGTTAAGAGGGTAGATTATTCTCTAATACCTTTGCATATTACTTTTTATATAATTGACCTCTACTCTCCTAGTCTGTGTCTCCTCACTATGTAGGCACCAAAATGGGTATGCCAAAATCTAAAACATTCCTATCACTTCTCATCGACAAGTCTATTTCCTCAAAACCACTGCAGGCAAGATAAAAGCAACTGTATGAGAAGAAGAGTGGAGAGCTATCTCAACCTTTTTCTTACAACATAAGAGAAATGCAAATCAAAAAATATGGCTTTTCTCATGGTTTTTTTCCAATTATTATTTGTGTATAGATAACTTGCTACACATGACTCAATGTTTAAGTAAATGCTCATATTTTAGATAAAATTTATAACAGTATGACTTGGAATTTATAAAACATTTCATTCTGATAAATGAAATAGAGTAAATAAATGAATAGAGCAAATTAAAATCTTTCAAATAAGCTAATTACTATTCGCATTAAATATTTGGTTTCAGTACTAACTGTCAGCAGTTTAATTATTCCCAAGATTAGAATACATTCATTGCCTCCCAAATTTGCTCCAAAATTCAGGGACTATAAGTAAATGAGTCCGAGACTGGCAATTCGTTGTTCTCAAGGTTCCATTTCAAATCCTTTGTTTCCCCCATCTTGCTCTATCTTTCAATTCCCATTTCCTGGTGGTATCTCAAACCTGGTCTCATTTTCTATACTTTACTACCTTTGGAATTTATCTTTATTTTTTCTATCTTATTGGCTTGTAAAAAGGTTGTTTGGAAAGTGTGGAAACATTTGCACCTCATTCGTAGCCCTGAAAATGATTGTATACCTTGTGTTCTGCAAAACATATTTGACTGTGGAGCCAATATGGCATATGGCTGGACAATCTGTCAGTCTTCTAAAATGTAGCTTTGTACTTATCTTTTCGTGCATGATGAAAACAATGGGAATAAAGGACAGAATTTATTGACAGCTTTCAGATTTGTATTACCAAGAAATGCATTATCATCTTGAAGATAACTGACTCCTAAAGTCATAAATTAGAAACTATAGAATGTCTTTATGCACACAAAAACAAAGCAAGCAGAGATTCTTCTTCATTCCTCTACTTCACATTTCAATATTCTTTTATGGTTGCCTTGACAATGACTATTTCTGAAGTAAGCCAGACCAGATCTGAAGACACATATATGGAGACTTATAAATGCTGCCTATTTAATTTATTCACATTCAATTTACCACCTGGGAGATTTGACCCTTTAGGCTCTTGTTGGGCTGCTCTACATTTAGAAAGTTTTGCTCACAAACCACAGAATCCTAAGTGTTTAGTTCAGTATTCACAACAGTTAGCATTATTGTTTTTATGCTAGAGGTAATAATAGTGGGATGTGAAAATTACAAAAATAAAGAGTAAGTGGGAGACTAGGATTAGAAATACAATGATAAAATTCTTGAGTTTCACTGCTTTCTGAATTGACTAAAACATCTTCTTGTGTTGTAAAACATGATACTTAGTAGAAAGCATAGACAAATATTGGCACAGCTGATTCTACTCTGTTATGTGGTAGTGTAGAGCCAGTTCAAACAGGACTGGGGTGTTACACTTATATAAAGCACCATTGCAAATTTGGCATAAGATTTGGAATTTTATTGATGGGGTATGCCTGGAAGGCTGGTTTGTTTCCCCTCCCCAAAAAATCTTTTTAATGTAATTCTAGTTCCATATAAAGTCAAGAGACCTTAAGACTATGATACTGTGGGACAAAAACAACATGATGACATATAGGAAGGATAAATGGAAATTAACGAGAAATATGGAAGAAACATAATTCAACAAAAATTAAAGAGAAAAAAGAACTGGAAGATTAGCTAATCACATAATTGGTATAAGCCAAAACTGCAATATCTTTGCATAAAAACTAAGTTTGCATTAATAAAAGTAATGGCTATCCAGAATAAGGAGATCAATAGTCTCACTATACTTTGCACATGTCAAAGCATTCTGTCCACATCATAATTTAAAAGAGCCATACACGAATGAAAGACCTTTTAAAGAGGGTATAACATGGATGGTGTGAGATATAAAGATTTTTTTTCACTTATTCCATATAAGTCTGTTAAGTACCCATGGTAACGTAGAAGACTGAATCTAGTAAAGGGTTCAGCAAACCATGAAGCATGGGCCAGATTCCGTTCTAGTGATATGGTTATATTGGATCAGCCATGCTCATTTGTTTGTACATTGTTGTAAATGTTTTTGTGCGACACCATCAGAGTTAAGTAATTGCAACAAAGACTGTATAGCCCACAGGTTTAAAATATTTTCTGTCTGGCTTTTTCAGGAAGTGTTTTCTGAGTTCTGGTCTAGCAGAAAGAATAAAAGCTATATAGAGGGTCCTCACTAAAGTATTCAGAACTGTATCAGTGCATGCAATGAAGAAAATACCATACGCCATATACTCTGTCTGAAGGTAGTATTTATTTTTGAGAACCCAAAAATAAACCCTTATACTTATGGTCATTTGATTTTTGACAAAGGTGCCAGAAAAACTAAATGGTAAATAATAGTCCCTTCAACAAATGGCATAAATAGACATCTGTATGCAAAACTATGAATTTGGATCCCTATATCATTACATAAAATTAGCTAATAATAGATGACAGACCTAATTGTAAAAGTTAGAATTATAAGACTCCTGGAAGAAAACATAGGAGTAAATCTTTAGGATCTTGGGTTAGTGATTTCTTAGATTGTACCAAAATTAAAGTGATTTTAAAAAACTGATAAATTGAACTTCATCAAAATTAAAAACTTTTATCCTTCAAAAGATACCATATAATAGGTGAAAGTATTTGCAAGGCATATATCTAATAAGGGATTTGTATCTAGAATATGTAAAGAACACTTACAACTCAATAATAAAAAAGTAAAAACTTTGAAAAATGGGCAAAAGAATTGAGTAGACATTTTCCCAATGTAGATATAAAAATGGCCAATAAGTACATAAAATGTTCTCAAGAGTATTAGTATACAATACTAATAATATACAATTTCACATCCATCAGAATATAATCAAAAATCAGAAAATAACGAGTGATAGTGAAGATAGGATAAATTGGAACACTTGAACATTGCAGGCAGAAGTGCCAAATGGTGTAGGTACTTAGGAAACAGTTTGCTAGTTCCTCAAAGTGCTACACATAAATCTTACCATATAACCCAGCAACTCTACTCTTAGATGTCCACACAAAGACCTATATAGCAATGTTCATAGCTTTATTCACAATAGCCAAAAAATCAAAAAGGCCCAATAGTTATTCATCAACAAGCAAATGGATTAAAAAATGTGTATGTACATATACATGTATACATATATGTATATACGTGTATATATATATATCATTATATTATTCCACTGTGAAAAGGAATGAAGTACTTATAAATGTTACATGAATAAATATTGCAAACATGCTTCATGAAAGAAACCAGACATAAAAGAACATACATGACTATATTTTATATAAAATGTCTCGAATGAGTAAATATATAGAGACAGAAAATAGATTCTTTGTGCCTAGAGATAGGGATAAGAATGAGGATTGACTGATAATGATTATGGGCTTTCTTTTGGGGTGATGGCAATATTTTAAAATTAGATTATGTTGATGGTTGTACAACTCTATGAATTAAAATGAACAAGTTTAATGAAAAGGAAATTACCATAAAATCTCCAGAAAGAGGTTAAAAAGATGAGAATCCAAAGAAAGCTTTCTAATAAAATTTTTAACTGTATTTTGGAGGAGGTGAATAATACACTAAATATTTTCTTAATGCCTGTAATTTCCTACAAAATACTTATAATTATGTGACAATTTCTTCTTAAGAAACATAATATACATTCTGGAATTTTAAGTGTCAGGGATGTGAACAAAGACAAGTAAATAGAAAAGTGTCCATATTTTTTAACAGAAAAAGTGGTTTGCTTTTTGAAGGCAGACATTATATCCATCAATGCTAAATGGAAAAAGCTTGAAAACATAAGGATTTAAGATTTTCTTCTGATGTAAAAGTATAAATGTGTAGAAATGACTAGTAGTATTATTATCAATTTTATATATTGATGGATTAAAATGTAATTTTGCATACTGAGCACTGTGTAACTAGCTTATGTAATATTAATCTAAGAGTACAAACATTTAGGGAAAAATTTCTTTTCCAAAATTTGCCAATATTAATCCTTAATCATGCTAAAAATAAAATCTCATTAATTGCATTATTTATAAAATTTATCTCATGATTATCACTTTGGACAGAATCTTCTTGGACTTTTAGAATTAACCCTCAATTATATATGATAATATTCTTAAATAAAACTCACACCTTTTTTTAAAAAATGCACTGGTTTTTATTTTTATTGGCTCACATTATCACAACAATTTCGCTATCACTTGCTGCTCTTCAGGAACTATATATGAATTTAGTAGTAGTCAAATAAAGAGAAAATTAACATTTGAAAGTCAAATTTAAATAAATTTTGGATAACCTAACGCTTTAGATTCGTGTCATTTAGTAATTTCAGGAAATCAAAGCATGAAATTTAGGACAGATTTGTATTCGAATTCTAATTCTTTTATCAAGTGTAATTGCAGGTGTTATTTCTCTTACAAGTCTAAATTTGTTTCTTTTGGGAAATGCAGGGCATAATTTTATTGTCTGTTTCAAAGAGATGCTATCAGGATTAAATCAAATGATGCTTTAAAACATACTAGATAAAATTTACCCATTTAACTTGGGAGATATCAGGTATATTCTCCAAATCATAGTTTGTTCTTTATGCTACCAGCCCAATAACTTTATTGTCCATATCTCAAGAACTGTTTTTGGAGATAAGTGTTTTGGAAAGAAAAGTTTAAAGGAAAATGATATAATCAATATAAGGGAACAGTAAAACAAAGCAAAATAGCACAAAGACTAGGAAAGAGAACATGCAGAAACCAATATCTATTTTTAGAGCCCTTTCTATTTGTAGAGAGCCTAGATACTTTATTTTAAAATACTGCTTATAAAGTTGGGCTATCAGTATGATTTGTGCTACCGTTTATATACCAGAACTGCCTAACATGCGTATTAGTTATATCCAATCCAATTTCACTTCTTGAATAAACTCATATGAAACAAATTGCCAGAAAGAAATGTCAGATTAACTTTTCTGTCACTATAATTAAAACAATTTTCATTTCAAACTCAGGGAGTCATTTTAGAATACAATAAGAAAATTATTAAAGTAGTTCCCTGATATTAAGAGTGTTCTGAATAGGAATAAAATGAATAGTTAAGGATAAAGTTTGAACCGTAATTCAAAACACCTTGGCCCTTTAAACATAACTCACTGATATAGAGAGAAAGTCTTTATTATATTTTGTAAAAGGTTGAAGAATTTCTTAAATTTGGATTAAGGGTTAAGATATTAATGGATATTTGTGAACAGACCTGGTTTAAAAAGGTATTAATTATTTTAAAAAGAAATCAAACTAAGCCATTGAGAAATAATGCATATTCATAATCCACTGAGAAATGTCTAATTTATTTATGGCCCATCATTAAATTATATAGGTATATAAGGGATACATGAAGGTGTTAAGACATGATACTTTATGACTGCTGGGATATTCAAATGGGACCAGAGGGAGAAGAAACTAGTATTTTTAAAAGGCAACATGAACATTATATTGCCTCTTTATTTCTGATCTTGGAAATAAAATCTTGCTTTATCTATTCAACATCATTTACAGAATTCCTTTTTGGCATAGTGCATATAGTGATCATATATGTGGGCAAACTATAAGTCTTATGTAAATCACAGAAACTTAGAAATTTGAAATCAGTTCTCTTGAAGTATTTTTCAGTGAATATTACAATTGTTATATACAAACAAACAACTAGTAGCTAGCTATTTGAGAGTAAATTCTATGTGTAGGAACCAAGTTGATTTTTTTTTTTTTTTAATTCAGAGTGACTAGAAGGTGAGGAGAAAAGATAGCAAGTACAGACAATTCCTTCAAAAATTTGACTCCAAATAGGAGGAAAGAAAGATGATGATAGCTGAAGGGTGTATATAGATGAAAAGTGTGCATGTTTTGCTGTTGTTGTATACGTTCTTGGTACTGTTTGTCTTGCTTTGATAAGAATAGAAACCTGTTCTTAAATCTTGATGGGAAGAATCTAAAGGGGACAAGTTCAATGTAAATATGAGATAGAGAAGAAAAATTTGATTAGAGCTCAAAGTGTTGGAGAGATGAGATTCAGACCTGTGACTGAGGGAAGTACACCACTCTTTTAATAGGAAGGAAAGCACGAGCAAGAAGCAGGTAAGTTTTAGAGATACGGCAGCAGGACATTGAGGACTTCCCATAAGATTTACCTTTGCACTGAAAAGAAGGGAACAAAGTTATCTAATGAGCAACACAGCTAGAGGAGTGTCCTTGGAGATGGGAAGGGAGTAGAACATGTTTAAAACAGTCATTTCGGTTGAAATCAAATTGACTTAAAAAAATTGAGGTTGCCACAGAGTCTGAGGCAAAATTAAATTGGAAAACATGGAGATTTTTGTAACACTTAAAGACAGATAAAATGAATTTCTGTATGTAATCCTCACAACACACATCGATCGAGGCAGGAATAACTGTTGCTCCTTTATAGGGAAAACAAAAGCTCAGTGAGGTCAAGTGGAATACAGCATATCACTGCAGTGAGTGGCACAATGACGTGACATTTGCTTCCATCCAGCCCCAACCATGGGGTTCCTCTAGTGTCACTTGATGTGCTAAAGACAATGGGCCATTGCGAAGAAATTCTCACTTCAATTTTTTAAATTGAAAACATTTTAAAACAGTATGTCAGAGCATTTGTCTAATTTGGTGGTTTGAGAAAAAAAAGATGCGTTTGGCTTGGGAAGGTATCTTGTATAAAATATATTTGAGGAAAGCTGGATTCTAAACTGTTGCAAAATGCTCACAGTCTTTCACATGCTAATGAGTGGCCTGCCTTCAATATAGGATGACATAATATGTGTAATATTTTTGAAACATTTACTTGTGGACACTTTTTTTTTTTTAAACATCTTGTAGGACTTATTTCCATAAAACTTGGGAAAATGTGACAGAATGTTTTTTTTTACTCTCACCTAATCCCTTCCATTAAATGGCAAGGACTCATCTTCCCATGCTTGACTTACATTTTAAAGTAATAGAGTTTAGAAAATCCGTATAGATATTATAAAAAACATATTTATTATTTAAAATATTGAATGTATACTTAAAAATGAACATGTTTTTCATGTTTAGGATTAAAATGCACATTTCTTTTCCCATTCGAGTTTCAGATTTATGCCACTCACCCCATTACTGAGAGAACACCAGTTTAATCCCTTTATACGGTTTAATGCTCTTATTTTGTGTATCCCTTAAGCTGTTGTCAAACAGACCTTCCTAAAAATTATGATTACTCAGTAGCTGAACTCAATGTACCAGTTTATTCCTCAAATCTTCTTTCTTTGTATAAATAAACAAGAGATGTATTAAAGATCACTGATAGTATTTACTTTCTACTTTTACCGAACATGTTTCATGATTCAAAACATGAGGGGTATATTGAAAGGATTTAAGTTGTTTTCAAACTTTGATTTTCCCCAAAGAGACTATTTTTCATTCGTAAGCTTAAAAATAAACAAACACACACTCAATAAAGGTTTGGATTTGTAAAGAAGCCTTGACTATAAGGACTCCTACATTGGGTTTGCTGTAAAAACAAATGAACAAACAAACAAACAAACAAAAATTCGGCAATCAAAACCACCCTAAGCCCAAGAAGGCTTGTTTAATATTTTAACACTTCTTGCCATGTCCACACCACTGAAAACTTATTGCTAAACTAACCACAGACAATTTCAAATTGCTTCTAAAAAAATTAGTGATAATTAAACCATCAGGGATTTCTTAGTGGATACTTATGTGCTATTTTCATCTAAAATATATATTACTAAATTAGCTGAGTAGAGAATAGAATCAAGAAAAATACTCAAACTACTGCTAGATGATGATTTAAAGTGAGACAACGAAGGTCAGAACAGGCAGAATAAAGTTAAGACATTTTGATGTGCAACTTCAACTGATGTGGAGTAGTCAGAATTGGACCATGACAAAATTGTGAAACAACAACTGTATCCTCCTCTAACATGAGGCACCTTTATTCTTCTACCTTGGTGAACACACACACACTCACGCGCACACACACACACACACACACACTTACGCATGCATGAGCACATACTTCTAGTTACATATACATTGCATACAATGAGGTGCTTTTTCACTCATAAAACAGAATTACAAAAGTATTACAATATATAAGAACATTACTATTTTGAATAAATCAGTAAAAACACAAGTAGAGAAGAGGCAGAAGTTAACAAATTTCAAAAGTAACCCACAAAACCTTCATGGAAAAGAAAGTAGTCAAATAAATAAATATATACACACACGCACACACATAATAATGGTCTGAGTTGTAGAGGACATTAGAGCTGGTGAGAATAGTGCTTTAGAAAAGAAATGTTCAGAGAATGGCAAATGATCCACTGGGATTGAACCCAAGATAAAAATACTGATAGCTGAGAGTTGGGGAGTTGGGAGTTGAAAAAAATAAAGCAGTGAATTATAGAGCTCAAACGATAGTTTGGGAAATTATTGTTGAGAGTCTTGAATAGCAAAAGAAAACAAATGCATCTTGTTTTATAGGCAGTAATGAATCATCAATGATGCTTAAGAATTAAAATAATGAAATCCATAATTCGTAAGAGTCATTTTGGCTGTAAGAAAAGAGTACTGTGTTGGGAAAGGACAAGGGGATGGATGGCATCATGGATTTAGAAGGTAAGCACAACAGCAATCATCAAATTAAATGATATTGAGAGGCAGTGACAGTAGATGGATAGGACAGTTAAGATATGCCAGGGTAAAAAAGGTCACTTTTGGAGGGCAGGTTTTAATATGAGTGGTTAAGAAAAATCTAGAAAAATGAAGAGTAAAAAATAATCTCATGATTTTGATCCAAAATGGATTGGATGGTTAAAATGTCATTTTCAAAAAACTGGGAACATAAAAGATTCACATTATTTTTAATTTTGAAGCAAAGTAGATTAGTATATTTTGGGGTTAAAAGTGGATAGGTAGATATGATAGGTTTAATTTTGTAGAAAAATGAATTTATTTGCAATTTCAAGCATCATAGAACCTACGTGTATAACATGGTAGAAACATGAGAAGATCAGGGAAAGTTCTTTTGAAGCAGCAGACATCATTATACCATTTGAATATATAAGGCTATCGCTGACCAGAACTGTCTGTCAAATGTTGAATACAGTTTCCTAAAATGGTGTCTTTTTTAAGATGCTGGTAAAACAAAAGATAGAATGACAAACGTAAGTTCTGCAAACAGTGTCTCAGACAAAATACCAATAGTCTCTCATGTGTATTTATCAGGAGAGATGCTAGACAATGTCTTAGACACACCATAACACAGAGGCAATGATAATTCTCAACATTGTGCTTTTACTTATTAAACAAGCATAGCTATTGCTTAGTCACTCTTACTGATGAATATGAGTATAGGAAAATCTCAATAAGAACCATATAAATCACTGAAGTCAATTTATTAAAATGCTTGATGAAACATTAAGACTCACATTAAATGTCAAAAACTGAATTCATCTTATTTAATGATTAACCCCAAATGAAATACCATAGTACACAGAAAGAATGGTTTCATTTCTAACTACAAAGTAATCAAATGAGTGAGTGCATTTACTGAAGGAATTTTAATCTATTTTTAAATTCCATTACATGCGTTTTTAAGTGCTCTACTACGATCATGATTTAAATGGCCCTTCCAAAGTATTAGCATTCAATTGCTTATTTTTAAGTACACCAATATTTTTCTTTCAGTGAAAGAGCAAACAGAAAAAATACTCAGAGTTCTGTTTCTCATCTACCTTTCTAAAGCAAACATGATACTAAAACAGCATAAAGAAGGAATTATATTACTTGGAATTAATATAAACGACTTCACTTATCAAAATTGAGAAATTATTTGAGGGTTATTATCTTAGTATTAACACCAGTGGATTCATCTACAAAATCAATAGTATTGATACCTGGGGCATGGCGATCAAAGATTTGATGCAACTTGCAACATAAAGACAACTTTTATATACATCCTTTAGCAAGCATACCGAACTCGGTTACACACATGAAAATTCAGAACAAACTGTTGTTAACCAATTAGACAGCAAAAGGAATTGATGGCCTATGGAGCTGAAATATGTGAACCTGTTGCACTTCAAATTTTTCTTTTTATTTCTTTTCAATAAATTTTAATGTTGCATGCAAGGTTTTTTAAATACTAAAGCAAAATAAGGTTTGACAGCTGCATCACCTGGACAGTTATGTCACATGCTAGAGTCACATGAAACATCCCACCATGAAGAAGCCACAAAAGTATACTGTCTGTCACATCTACAAAGAAAGCTAACAAAGCAGTAACAAAAGCTGAGAGACTGGTTTATAAATTTCTCTAATCCTTCCGGCATGTACGGATAATCCAATATATTCTAGGTAATGTATGAAGCGATTTTTGAACAAAGGGATTGAGTCAACCTTATGCAAATAATAACACCAAAAGCCCCGGTGATCCAGTCTGTTCTGAGGCCCTGCTGTGGAATATAATATACCAGGTAAATTCTCTAGATGAAGAATTTATGAGCCTCCTGAAAGAATAAAGTCTTTATGGATGTTGGTGATGAGATGTAGAATTCACATAAAACAAATTTTTAGTGTTTTTAATTAAGTAAAAAAAATCATTGTAGATAATGTAGAGATAAACACCACTACAAAAGCAAAACACCACCCAAAATAACTTTACTACCGAGAACTTGGTATAGGTTTTTGTTACTTTTATATATATTTTAATGTATATTTCTATATACATTCTATATGTTTCTAAATGTATTCTATATGTAGAATACATATGTCTATATGTATTCATTATGTATGTTATATAGGGGATTTGTATGGAAATGTGTCTGTAATATTTTCACCTTTTTACAATGTGTTCTGACTTTCATTTCTATAAATATTTATTGTTAATGACTACATAAAATTCAACTGCATAATCTATCATAATTTGTCTTATTTTTTTTCTAGTTTCTAACTATTATAAACTATATTACAATGGCACATTTGTACTTAAATCTTTGAATATCAATTTAATATATTCCTTAAAATAGATAACTAAGAGTTAAATTTTTCTTAAGTCTTTCTTAAAGGTTAAATTACCCTGTAGGAATATAATGATAATTTAATCCAGCAGTGCAGAAGAGTGCCAATTTTCCTATCAACAACACTAGCTGTTGTGATTCTTTCTCATTATTTGCACATATGATAGGTCAGGCTTTCTCAAGTAGTGGCATGATCCTCTGAGATATATGGATGTCCTCAAATTTATACTTATCATTGAATTCACGTGAGGAGAACCCAGAGTGTAAATTCTAGCTGTTGTGTTCCTGAGTCAAAGGTAGGTGACTTTTAAATTTCAATTCATAACACAATATCACCATCCTATAATGGCTACATCAACTCATGTACTGCCAAAAACTGTGTGTCTGTTTCTTTACTACCTCGCTACCAACATGAGGTTATGCTAAAACTTTAAGATGTTTTCCAATCTAAAACCGAAATACATCTAAATTTCATTTTGGTATACAATGGAAAATCATATGAAATCATGTTTTTATCCTATAGTATAACTTGATTATTTATAATCGTCAATGCTTTCCCACTGCCCATAGAATAAAGGGCACATGACTTATATGGCTGTCCAAAATTTACAGCCTTCCTGTCTCCAAGATCACCTCATCACGTTTATC
>NW_011888823.1:7339897-7341376 GCF_000151845.1 Pteropus vampyrus
AAAGATTAACAATGTTAAAAAATTGCAAGCCCAAGCTTCCAGGAGAAGGGAAGGGTAAAATCTTTAAAATATTTGCTTCTCTTCCCTTTCCACTAAATTGGAATTTCTGAGACCACATAATTTTACCATGGAGTTCTTGTAGCGTTTAGTACTCTGTCTTTTATGGCAGAGGCACTACAATGTTAAATGAGAAAATGAAAGTCTCCTTTAGAAAAAAAATCATAATCATAAAAGAATTTAATTCTTAATACAAGAACATCTACTGGCCAAAAAAGAAAAAAGTATGGTGTAAAGAGAATTTCACTAAATTTAGAATCTTAGTGCCAATGTCCCACTGCCAGTTCTCCTAAACTTAGTTTTAAACTTGAATCTCCCCTGAGCTTCAGTTTTCTTTTCTGTAAAATAGATAACATCTCTACCTATTTTTTTATAGTTGTGGTGAGGCTTTCAAAAGTTCTATAGTAGAACCAATATACAACCTTTAATTCCACCTACCTTCATTATCTTTTTATTGATGAATGGTTTTGCAATTTCATTTTGACAAGGATTACAGATTAGTGTAAAACAGGGTTCTTTTAAAGTTACTGAAGTAATCGTTTTTGAGTTGTTACATTTGGAACCATATAATTTCTCTTAGATGCTTTCTGATTAGGCACCACACTTCACTGTATTAAGTGCTCAGTTTCCTTTCGAGAACATTTTCCTATGTTCCCAAAGGGACATAGATGAAAGCCATTCTTTTGAATATGGTCTCTCTACATCTCAACTTTGCCATCTCCAGTAAATTTTGTTATTCAGATTTGTTTTACATTATCAAAATTTAATCTCGGTGTTCGTGAGATCCTCTCACATAAATATCATATGGTAGGTGACATAGGAGAAATCTCTTTATGATCTCTCATCCTATTGTTCAGCATTAACATTTTTGTCAAGATAATTGCTATGACATCACAAAGAAAAACTAAAAGTAGCAGGCTAACTCAAAGCAAATTAAAGGAAGGCAAAAAAAAAAATTCTATTTTATTGTCATGTAACATGTTGGGAAGAAGAATACCAATGTTCACAGCTGCTTTCTTTCTTTCTTTGATTTCTCCCTCTCTACCTCCTTCTTTCCCTTCCATGTCCCCTTCTCGCTCGCTCTCTCTCTCCCTTCCTCCCTTCATTTGTTTAAAAAAAAAAAAATCTAAAAAAGGACTATTATAGCTTAGAGTACTAGGAAAATCAACTATAAGTAATAAAATAAAATCACTGTGACTTTGAAAAGAGATAGTATTTCATTTTGGCACATATTACACTAATGTAAATTGAGGTGCTATAATTTAGTAAGCAGGAAGCTTTCCATCAATTTGACAGTCTTATTAGCCTCTGAAGAGGTGAAACACAAAGGAGGTAGTTATTGTTATGAAAAACATTTCTCTGTTAGCTCTTTTTTTTCTCTAGTCATAAAATGCATTATGGAATTATTTACCAAAAATATTT
>NW_011888823.1:7343606-7345816 GCF_000151845.1 Pteropus vampyrus
CAGATGGGAGAAATATTTCCTCTCCTATCTCTGCATATTAACAAGTTAGATGTTGCTTTATTGGGGATAGCTACCATCTTTTAATCATGAAAAGCCAACATAAAACAGAGCAGAGCTGGACAAGTCCCAGAGGAATGGAACTGGAATCCTGACTGACTGGAATCTTCTTATGTAAGCTAAAAATTCCTTATTGTTTATTCTAAGTCGGGGTTACTGTAATTTGCAGCTGAAACCATATTAAATGATTCAGATCTGGATATGGAATATGGAGTCAAAGGAAGATTTGGTTTGTGTGTTACTATTCTTGCCTTCTAAAATGGAAGAAATGCAAACATATTTAAGAAATCAATAAAAGACCTTGTGGAGAAAAAAAAGTTAGAGATACAGCTTTAAAATAAGAAAAGGATGGAGCAAGTTCCTTGAGAAACATTAAGTAGGAAAAATGGCACCTCTTCTACGGGGAAAAAAAAAAGTAAAGAAAGGTGGAAAGAGTTGAAGAACATAGAGACATCTGTGCAAGTCTGGTGGTAAATTGATTACATTTACTCAAGATGATTTTTATGTTATTTGGAAAGAAGTAGATGAATTGAGGGGATGAGACAAAAATGACATATGGTGGATGTGTAATTTGTTATGGGAAGCAGACATGTTTTAAAATTACGGGACAGTGAAGAGGGGAGATAACTAAGAGGACAAGGACGGCTTGCCAAGAAACACTGTGGATATGACACTAGACACCATTAATTAATATTAATTCTCATCTTTCCAGTTGCATAAGGAAAAAGTTACCCGGTAGACGGCTGGATTGATGCAGTTGGATGAATCAGTGGGGCTAGAGACGAAGGACAGTGGCAAAGGCTGGCTGAAGCGAAGAGCCGTGGATTCAGGCAGAGACAGAAGAGAAGGTAGGAAAAGACAAATATACTGAGGGAAGAGAGAAAATGAGTACTAATCAGTGTTAGAAAGCTCTTGGCTTATCGTCAAAGGGTTCAGTGTTAAGAGTTATGACAACAACTAGGCTATAGTTATTTGAGAAGACAGATGAAGATATAACACAGATGTAAGAACTAGGGCTGAAATGGTCAGTAACAAAGCATACTGCATAGTGCCCTTGGGAAGCAGGTATAATGATTTTTACCACTATCATAAAGAATCTAAGATCCTTTGAATTTACTGAGTCTATTTTTAAAGTTTTTTTTTCTCCGTTAGTCTATGCTCACTGTAGAATTCCATGTATCACTTCTCAAAACAGTAAATGTCAAAAAACATCTAGTAATGATTTTCTTATTTTAATTGTAGCTAATTATAAATACTGGAAGCTAAAAAAATCAGATAGACTCTGATTTGACTTTAAGCATCTTCTGGAAATGACAATGAAAATGTAAGTTGATAATACAGGGATTTATATAATTCTCATCTAATATCAAGATATTTAAGAATATAAAACTTTAATATCAAACAATATAACAATCATCCTATTTATTTAGATTTTCTCTCACATTCATCTACAACTGGATTGTATAGGTTATATATACAGTGTTTTGGTATAGCCAGAAAGATTATACCTTTGCTAGAAACTGTAGTGTAACCTGAAGAACAAAACTAAAAACCCAGATTTCAAGGATCCTTATGCTTCACTTTTCAGGAAGATGACATTTCAGAGTGCAATGGGACTGGCTGTAGAAAACTTGGAGTGCAACTGGATTAGGTACTACTGGAGTGCAATTAAATTATGCTTAAAAACTGGCCAGTTGCTGGAGAACCATGGGGATATTTAAGGTTAGCACCAAGTCCTACTATAATGGATTTTAGTAGAAAAAAAAAAAAATAGCACTGTCTTCAGGAAATATTTTTCAAATGGTATAAATAAAAAAAAGAAAACATGGTTTAATGTTCTCAATTGTGAAGCAACAAACTTATGAAATTTTATTAACTAAGTTTGATGTCTTTCTAAAATTAAATCAGTTGTTTTTGTTTTGCTCTTTTTCCTGAATCTTCTACAACTCTAAATTTATCTGTTTCCCGCTATTATAGATCCATTAAAAATATCTCATTCTGAAATACGTTTCATTAAGATTACATTAATGTTATTTAGGACATTTGTAAATCATATTTGTAGAAGAATGCTCTGACTTTGAGGGCCAATGAATGTTGGAAAGAGAAAGAATTTATTATGAGATCTCCTTTTCTTGGGGTTCTTTAGTTTAAAA
>NW_011888823.1:7345866-7346719 GCF_000151845.1 Pteropus vampyrus
AGGAGGTAGTTATTGTTATGAAAAACATTTCTCTGTTAGCTCTTTTTTTTCTCTAGTCATAAAATGCATTATGGAATTATTTACCAAAAATATTTCGGATATTTTAAACTGTAATCTAATTTTTTACTACATTTTATTATTCCTTAGTTTATTTTGAATCTGATGCTACAAAAGACAATCGCAGGAGGTAAATCTCTTCAATAAACAAATTCAAGAATAGTTTTCCTCTTGGGCAAACTGCAAATAGGAATTTGAACACATATGATTTCAGAAGTTCTGGAAATTTTACACAACTCAGAGAAATGCTTCCCAGGTTCAGGGCTGATGCCTAAAATTCTAAAATTAAGAATTCTTTCCCTGAATATAAAATAATGCTTCTGTTTGGATTTAAATACCTCTGTGGACAGAGGCCATGTTAAGATGTTTTAGTCATTTTCAAGGTATAAAAATGGTATTTGTTTCTTCCATGGGAAGATATGGACAGGGGAGTTAGGAGAATAAAAACTCTGAATAATAGGAATGGGAAGAAGAGAGGTGAAAACTGGGTGGCACCAACTTTTTCCTTCTTTTTATTTTTATTATTAAATTAAGGCAATGTCTTATATTCATTAATGTCATTTATGAGAAGCAAATTCTCTCTCAATAAGTAGCAAGGAATTTAAGTTCTCAATAGTTTTCTCCCTCCTCATAAGGGAGAAGTTTTAGACAAAAGCTAACAGATTGTTCTGCATAAGAAAAAGGCAGTCATCAAAGAAGGGGAATATGGACTCTGAGGGTAAAGGGCTTGAGCAATGGAGGACTCAAAGGAAAGACATGCCCAATAAGGATCTTTTAGTTTTACTGAATGTTTTAT
>NW_011888823.1:7351414-7368117 GCF_000151845.1 Pteropus vampyrus
TATTTCTCTAGTACTTAAAATGTATGTTTACAAAAATATTAATATTTCTTCCAGTGTTGTAATTCTTTCTCATCTTATTCTCCTGATAAACTAAAGAAAGGAGAATTAAAAAAAACACTTTTTTTGTCATTTTTGCCTCCACAGTTTTGAAAAATTGATATGCAAAAATATATACATTTTTTGTTCTCGCCTTGTCTGAGTTTTCTATTGCTGCTATAGCAAATTACCAAACTTAGTGATTTATAACAACACGAGTTAGTCGTCTTATACTTCTCTAGATTAGAAGTCTGATGTGAGTCTCATAAACTAAAATCAAAGGGCCAGAAGAGCTGCATTTCTTTCTGGAGGCTCAAGGAGACAATTTATTATTTTCTTGGCTTTTCCAGCTCTAGTAGACACCCACATTCCTTGGCTGGTGACCTCCATGTTCAAAGCCAGCAATATTGTATCTCTCTGACCATTCTTCTTTAGTACCATCTTTCTCTAACAGCAGCCAGGACAATTTCTCCACTTTTAATGACTCATGTGATAAAATTGGGCCCATCCAGATTTTATTCAAACTCAAGGTCCTTAATCCCATTAGCAAAACTCTTTTTACTATTAACATATTCGTAGGCTCTAGGGATTAGAATGTGTACATTTCTGGCGTGGAAGAAAAGGTTATCTGCCTACCATAGGCCCTGCATTATACATAACTATACCAAAATGATTTAAAATGCTTTGCTCATCTAACTTACATTTATGCCAAAGAGGTAAATACACGGCCCTTGGGAAGAAAGTGTCCATCACAGATATTTTGGACTAATTTATTGGAGGTTTACTAATAATCTTCAACTATAGAAATAAGGCTGAGGTTTTGTAGTTGGTGTTTCTTAGCTATTATGGTATACTCAAATATGAACAAAAAAATTGCAGTTTCCCCTTAATAAGCTAAGGCAAAGGAGAAATTTTCAGAGAGTCTTTAAAAAGGGTATCAGTGGCTTCTACATCCAAAATTGTAGAAGGTTGCAAGAACACTTCAATCTGACGACCCTAATAATAAGAAGAAAATACAAGATGACACACAAATCATAATTTATAAAGCCTATCAGAGAACTGAGGATGCAAAAAGATGAATAAACTAAAGTCTAAAATGTAAGAAAGGAGTCTAATCTAGAAGAGAAGAGATTTACACGGTTTTATCCTCAGCAGAGTAGCACAAAGAGGAGAAAGTTACAAATGTGGACAAGAAAATAAGTGAACTAAGAGAATATGAACACACAAATGCTTTTCTACAAGGCTTCGTGAGAAACTCTGGAGATAAGACAGGACTGCTGAGAAAGATCCATCCCGAGGTACAGGTATACTGATTGAGCTGCTGAAAACTAGGAGATGGGCAGGAGACATGAGAAAAATCCTCCAGGATTTATATCTCATGCACGCACTAAAGAAAAATTTGTAATTCTGCTCTTAAAGTCCAAGGATAAGTGAATTTACCCAAAGTCTTAACAAAGCCAAACCCAGATCAAATACAGACTAGACTGACTCAGCCTAGCACTCTTGTGGCCTCGGAGAAGATGGGCCATGTCCTTTTCTGGATATAAAGTGTTATTTACTTCAGTATCTACTATTCTTTTACACAAAATATCTGGTATTTGATTTTAAAGTGATGGCACAGGAGAAGAAACAAGAAAAAGGAAATGTCATGGGTTAAGATGAGGTCATACTGGAGTAAGATAGGCCACTAAATCAATATGAGTGGTGTACTTATAAAAAAAAAAATAGCCACATGAAGACAGAGAGCAGGGAGTGATGCATCAAGCCAATGAATGCCAAAGACTACTGGCAAACCACCATAATCTAGAAAAGGCAAGGGAAGATTTGTGTATGGATTTCAAAGAGAATGTTGTGCTGGGGACACCTTGTTTTCAACCTTCTAGCCTCCAGAACTGCAAAACAATAAAGTTCTGTTGTTTTAAACTACCCAAATTATCAGTTTGTTATAGCAGCCTTAGGAAACTAACCACAGTAACCAATGATCCAAAAAGAAAATATTAAAGAGAAGGGGACCAAAAGATAGCCCAGATATTAGAATTTTTGACAAGACATTAAAAAATAAACTATAAAAAATGTATTATGCTATTTAAAGTATATTTCAGTAGAAAAAGTGGACAATAGGAGCAAATGGGTAGAGGATTTCAATAGAGAAATGGAAACTATAAAAACAAGATAAAACAAAATATTAGAAACATAAAATATGATAATAGAGATAAAAAATTCTTCTAGTTGGCTTATTTGAAAACTACTTCTTAGTTTCTTAAAAAGTTTAACATATATCTACCCTAATACCCAGAAATGCTACTTCTATTCCACATATATCCAAAGGAAATGATAACGTGTCTATAAAAAGTAAGACAAAACAAATAATCAAATATGAATATAGTATTGATATCCATGGAATAATAAACTGTACTATATTCACATGCTGAAATAAAACTCAGCAATAAAAAGACACAGAGCCCTGATATAAGCAACAACATGGGTGAATCTTCAAAACTTTATGCTGATTCGAAGAAGCTAAACACAAAAGGGTACATATTGTGTGCTTCTATTTGCATGAAGTTTTAAAACAGGCAAAACTGATCTATGATAATAAAAATCATATGCAGTTGCCGAGGTGGATTCGACTGGTGCGAGTTGGTGGAAATGTTCTATGTCTCCACAGAGGTAAATGGATATATGAATTTCTCAAAGGTTATCAAACTGTACACTTGGGACCTGTGCATTTCATTTTATGTAAATAATACCTCAAAAAAAAACCACGCATATTAGTAATTCTTAAGTGGAAGCAACAGAAACTGACTTTTAATTAAGTGGATGAAGATACATTTAAAAGATATTGGGTAGCAGGCCATTTCCAGAAAGCCTGGAGAATCAGTCTGGGGAAACCAGAAGAAACCAAGGGAGGTTATGAATTCAGAACTGTATTTAAAACCATGCGAAATAACTAACTCACAGATAAAGACTCCAGTGCCATTATGTCTGCCACTGGTACTGCGGAGGGGGCCCACGGCTTCCACTTCTCACTCTGGTCCACCCCCAATCTGACATGCTGCTACCAATACCACTGCCAGGAAGGATACTCTATCGTTCATGCTTCTTTTCATCAACGGCTCTCAATTCGAAGTCTATTTGAGTCTATCTCATGTCCCTATCCTATTGCAAATGAAGGCTATGACATTTTCAATTTCTATGGACATTGTATTCACTATAGTGGAGGGAAACTGTACAGCCCACTGAAAAGTAAGAGGAGGTAAAATTCCTCAAGATAGAATTGGCCATACAAAATGACTAATCTATCCCCAAAACTTTCATTCTTCAACTTTTTAAGAGTTGACTTTTTCGATTCTGCTTCCTTGTTCACTTCACTGGTGTTTGGATTTAGTCTTAAGGTTTAACTGAAAATGTTCTTGCCAACACTATCAATGACCTTGATGCTAAGCAAACTGCCTTCTTCCCAATCCTTTTCTTCTAACCTGTTTATAATGCCATTGACTGCTCTCTTCTTGTAACTATCTCTTTGGATTTCATTACACCACTTTTCTGCTTTCCTTCTCACCTCTCTAACCCTTTGTTATTCATTCTCTTTTATTACCTCTTCTTTACTTGACTTTTGTTAATGGTTCCATTCATGCTGTTCTAGACATTCCTGATGCATACTTGTCCTGAATAACCACATCTGTTGCTTATCACTAATAGACTGATGATTTCTGAATCTATATCCACAATTCAGATGGCTCTTCTGAGTCACACACCGAGTGTGTGTGTGCGTGCGTGTGTGCGTGCGTGTGTGCATGTGCGTGTGCGTGTGTGTGTGTGTGTGTGTGATTGTTCACTGGATATTTCCACTTGGATCCCTCATAGTTATTACAAATTCAACATATATAAAATTTATTATAATCTTCTCAGACCTATTCTTCTTTCTTTTTTCCCCCTTTTGAATAAATTATGCCTCTGTCCACCCAACTGTCCAAACTAGAAATTTATATCCTCTCCCATATTTTCCATATCCAATCACTAGCACCTATGCATTTTAAATCCTAAAGTTTTGTTGTATGCATATACCATTCTCTATTGTGATGGCCACTAATCCAAATTAGGATACTTTTATATTGCCTGGATTAATGCCAGAGCTTTCAAAATAACTTTTCTGTCTTTGCTTTTGCTCATTTCTAATCCACTCTTGGCACTGACATCAGGAAGACTCTGTAAATCTGATTATGTCATCACCCTACTTAATGGCATTCGGTAGTTCCCTCTAATCTGTCTTAGAAAGTCTTCTTTATTCAATTCTTACCTCTTTTTTCAGCTCCTGCTCTCACCAATTTCATACCTTATACTCCATGATCAAGCCACATTACACTCTGTTCAGGTCCCAGATGACACCTTAGTTTGTGGGTGCTGGCACATGTTTTTTTCTTTTCACTACATACTCTTTCTTTTTAGTTGCTGCCTTATTTATTTTCATTACTTAAGTTGGAGATAAGATCTTAATTTATCCAGGTAGCCATTCCTTCAAAGCTAGTCCAACTCCCCTGCCCTTGCAAAACTGAGTTAAGGGCTAATTGCAATGCAGCCCTTTAACTATCTGCATTTCCCTCATTAGAGCATTTATTATACTATATTGTAATTGCTTATTTTTATGTACTCCCTGCTAGTCTATAAGCTCGAAGAAGGTAGAGACTGTGTTTACTTCTTTACCATTTTCTCTCTTAGCCATCTTACTGTCATGCTCATAACAAATTGCTCAATATATATTACATTAATTTGATTTTTATTAATTTTAGTTATTCCAATGAAGAAAAGGGGTAAATATCTATATTCTCCTAACTTAAAAGTTCTGCCTTTAGTTATCTAAAAGATTCATAAATCTTTTTCTTTTATCTGAATTTTTGTATAGTGTCATATTCTTAAATTCCTTTCTAACACATCTATCTAAACCACCAATTTTCATTTCTCACTCTAAAGAGAAGACCGTTCATTACATGATGCTCTCTAGAGTGCACTGTATGGGCATGTATTAAATACCAGTTGTTAGTTATCTGATAATAGAACACATAACACATATCTAAACAACTGAAGTTATTGGTAAAGTGAAGTCCAACAATGTATAAATTAATTTACTGCCTATGAGATTATGAAGAGTTTTGTTTTATTTTCTCTGAAGCAGAATGAGATGATAACTTACTTGGCAATCTATTGAAAAGAATGTAAGGGTTGATAAAATATATCTGGCTCTGCACACAAAACGATTGGTGATGCAGATTAAGAAGTCTGGCTCCTAGTTAAAACCTTATGTGTGATTTCTCAATTCCTAAGGCTTTACCTTTGCCTGGCAGGCCTCACAGAGAAAGTTGCCCTCCACACACCAGATTTGGTACACATACACAGTCAGTGCATTTCAGCCTCTGAATGGAGCAGGCAAGGTCTCAGGACACCCTGACTGGCTATCCTCTGCATATTTGCATTCCTAGCCAGATACCTTAATTCTTGAGTCTCTTTATCTGAGTCCTTAGACTGAGGTCTTCGTGCATCTCTGCTGATACCTACTTATTAGGCAGGGGGCAAGGAGGAAAACCCTGAAGACACTTTTCTGGACTCAGTACCTTGTAGTTTATTTTTCCACTCCTAGCCCTTTCCCCCTTGTCCGCCCCAGCCCCATCTCAAGGTCCATAAAATTGCTGAAGCCTTTGGTTCGGGGCATCCAACAGTGAAATGATCTCCAAGTCTGTGTCGATTCACCTGACCTTCAACTGTGGGACAAATGGAACAGGGAGAGTTCACACTTTCTCTGGTTTAGTCTCTTGTTTATACCATCACAATAAGAGATTAAAAGCTTAACTCTTTCATTTTGGCTTATTGCGTTAATAACCTGAACCGACAGCTCAGTTCTCTCCAGTTCAGCTGAACTCCTGATAGAGATCACTGCAGAGAGTTTCTAACCTATGACTAATTTTTTTATTAATATATAATTTAAATAAATTCACTATTTAAAAAAATGTACAGAGTTGGGTTTTAGTACATTCACAAAGTTGTGACTATCACCAGAATCTAAATTCCAGAACACTTTCATGACCCACAAGAGAAACCCATAGTGTCAGCGGTCACTCTGCATTCTTCCATGCTACCCATCTGCCCCACCACAAACACACCCAACGCATTACCACTATTACCCACAAAGTATGTCTCTGTGGATCTGTCTATTCTGGACATTTTATATAAATGGAATCATACAGCAAATGGCCTTCTATAAAAGTCCATGTGAAAGTCAGTTTGTTTTTCAGAGTCCTGAACACAGAATTCCACACACACAAATCGCTAAGGCACCTGAAATGTAGTGATGAAGGCAACTAGACTGAGTTCTCGGTACCTAGAACAGGAAGCAGAAGTTACCTTATTTTCTTCAGCCCAAGGTCAATTCCAGGCAAACGTTATAATTGCCCTCATCTGACGTTGGTTTATTCACATTTACTGAACACTTTCCCATCTCTTGGCATCTCTCCTTCCCTGACCCACTGCCCTAAGCCTATCTATATAGCTCCTTATTCAAGTTCGTTTTATCTCCATAACAGCTCCAAATACAAAAGCATAAAATTCCAGCATAATCAGACCTCCATCACCACCAAAAACAGAACTCCCCTAGCATTTCAATGTTAGAAACAAAGCAATTCTTCTCAGTTAACTGGAAGCTACCACTACTCTCTGTTAATTTCAAGGAGGCTTGTATTTTTGAGAGAAGACATTTGGAGTGGGGAAAAATGAGTTTACAGGCATACCTCAGATATTGCAGGTTCGGTTCCAGATCACCGTAAAAAAAATGAGTATTACAATAAAATGAGATGTAATATTTATATTGGTGGAGGACCTTGCCTTCAATTTGTAGAAAGCACAAATCCTGTGAAGTGCAATAAAGCGAAGCACAATAAAACGAGGTATGCCTGTATATTAGACATTTGAGACATTTGAGATAGCAGAGCCAAGTCAAGAATGATACATACATGTATCAAGAGGATATAAAGGGATTCCCTAACTGCAAATCTGCTTACTTTTTCTACCTCTATTCTTTTGAACCTGATCAAAGAATCACAGGCGTTTTTGTTTTGCTCTTTTATATTTGTATTTTGTGGGCTTGTTTGTAGCTTGCTTTCGATCTGATCCAATGACAGAAAAAGGCCTGGAATGGTAAGAAAGGGGCATTTCAAACATAATGGGGAGGAGTAACCTTTGCTGAAGTTGACTATAACTGTCATGATGTTCTCCCAGACATTTGTTCTTAAAATATTTATTCTTCTCAGAATGAGTATTCTTTGAGCAATGAAATATTATGATGTAAAAGTTATAAATAAATGTTTTAGATGGCAATAAATTTATTAAATATTAAATATATTGTGTAACATTTATGATTATTAACTATGTTATCAATTATAATTTTATATTTCATTGTTTTACAATCATCTCTATATATTTTTGGTAGATGTTAGCTTTTGAGAGAATAATCCAATTTCTTCTCAGTAGTTTCAAATATTTTGCTTTTATTCAAAGTAATAACTCTAGAACTGAATTCAGAGAGAGGCCAACCCTAAAAATGAAGCAATTTAGTTACATAAATATAAGAAGTTCCCAGAAGTTATTTCGTCTCTAGTTTTCCTATTTTTCAGAGTGTTTTAAAACAATATTTGGAATACAGTATATCATCAACTAGGTTGTAAAATGTAAATCTAAGGCTACATCCTAGCTTACTGCAATTTATTTTCTTTTACAGATCATTCTCATATTCAGTAACTGACAATTTGTATTCAGTTTCTTTTTTTCCCTGAACATGCCCAATGTTACACATAGTAAGAACTGCGAAGTAGTGTGAGGCAACAAAACAAAGTAAAAAAAGAAACCATTCCAAACAGTCACTTGTGCTCTGTCTCAAAAACTATAAAAGAAAAAAAATACTCCCAATTGGCAAAGGGGTAGAGAAATGATGTTAAAGGAGAAAGGACAGCATTATCAATATTTTAAAAGCTGTTACTAAAATCATTCATAAAGACAGCATTTTTCTAAGTCATCATCTTACCAATTCATTAACTCATAAGAAGTCTCACTACTCTTCATTTGTATGGCACTTAAGAACAATAGTTTTGATTCTTTCAGGGTATCATAGAGATCCATTTGAGATTGTGAGGAAAGAAATGAATTCACACCCTTAATATTAGATTCAATTATTAGACTCCTCTCTATTAGTTGCATACTACATGCAATGACATCGAACATATCTTTACAATATTTTTTAAAGCCCACCACTATCGCCACTGTGACAACTATCATCTGAGTCATCATCATATCAGCCTGGAATTGTTGTTGACTTGTTAACTTTCTATCTCCCCATCAGAATATACGGTCTACAAGAGCAAACACTTTGTCTTCTTCACAGCTTTCATTTCCTATGCCTAGTACTGTTTCTGAAACACATTAAGACGAAAAGATAAGAGAAAGGTTTCATTCCCTTTCAACCAAAAAATGGTACTATGTATGATATAATTTCATGTGCAGAATTGAACTTTGTATTTGGAGTGTTTACATGTTTTGCTTACCACTTATAATATCTATATATTGCAGAGGAGAAATGACTATCAGGATTTTTTTTCAAAATTAACAAATAAAAATATGTCCATTACACAGACACTTCTGGCTTCCACATTTTCCATGCAAAGTGCTATTAATAGGAAACTATTATAAGATATTTACTTTGAATAACTAGAGACAAATATTTAAGTTTTACTTTAAAATTTCGTTATACATCAGGCTATGATGTATAGATTCATAATAATGAAATAAAATATCTTTCTATTGAAAGACTAATAGATTTGAGAACTATAAAAACAATAACAAAAAAAATCAAAAAACAGAACACACTGCCAAAAGCACTAAATGTTCTTGTCAGCAACATGTCATAATATTATTAGAAAAATCAAAATTTAATTTTATTGACACAAAAAATTGTTTTTACCATTTCATCACTATGCCTGCTTGTATATTATTTCTCAATATCTTTTAGACATCCAGATTCAGTGATGAAAACCCAGAATTACTTAGGAAATAGTAATTACAGGTTTGCAAAGACTGGATTACAACCTCTGGCAGAAAGCTCAAGCGCCACCAGCGTGATATCACTATCAACTGTTTCTTATAATAAGTTGCCTTCAAAAAGTCAGCAGGTGAAATCGAAATCACATTTCTTAACATCTCCTAAAGCCTCTACAGTTTGACGCAGCTGAGCACACTCCAGATGATTTTATTCCAACTGGCATGCTTTCTTGTATTCATCAGGTGAATGAAAAGAAACTAGTCATTGAGTTGTGAAACTTTATTGTTTTCAACATTACACTTAAGACTTATTTTTGACTAATTTAAGACTAGTTTAGCTCTCCATTTACTAAAAAAAAAACAAAACAAAAAAAAAACAAGCAGATTTTTCATGTCCATATACTTTACAAGAATTTAGATCTCATAAACTGAAATATGTTTAATAAGTTCATACATTATTATTTTATATTGACATGAAGCTACACTCAAGATATATTTTTTAAATACTTGTTACGGAAAACAAAGTGGAATATGGTGGAGCTAATATGTGTTTTTATATTTTATATTTACATATCCAACTATTTAAACACAAAGCAAAGAATATGCAATCCCTTCTCAGCCTCACCATGTCCCAGTTTCCCTCCACAGCAGGTAGGTATAAATGCTTTCAAACTATAGGCAATGTTATTTTGCTGACAGTGGTTTAGAAAGACTGGCCTCAATCTTTGTGTAAAAGGGGTGAGCAAGTGAAATAAAGTGCCTAGAATTTATTGTCCTGTCCTAAGTTCAGTATCTTGTTGCCATAGAGATGGGTTCTCAAATTTTAAGATTCATAAGGCTTTCCCAGGGAGTTTAATACACATTACTGAATCCTATCTCAGTCCTAAGGACAGAACTAAGACTAAAGATCTGAGTTTTCAACTAGAATTCCAGGAAATCACAAAAGAGCACATTTTGATAAACACTAGGTTAGAAATAACTCCCAAGATGCATCTGTGCTCAGTGAGCTGTAGTCATTTCTCACCTATACCATGGCTTTTTGAACATGCAACTAGAATTATACTTTTGTTTCTTGATTGTATTCTATCTCTTTAAAAAGTCTTTCTCTTAAAAAGATGGAACATTTTCCGGATTCCCAACAACCTGGCGATATCTTGGCATCCCTTTCTCTCTAATGTCTCACACATGTCTATGTCTCCAGTCGAGTCCAAATTATTCACACCATCTACAATTAAAATAATGACACCATTCCACCTACAAGTATCCTAGAGGAAACTGCTGCCACATTATATCCACACTGAACATTGTCATCTGTATCTTTGTCACTCCCTGTAGAATTAGTTCTAGAGCTATGAGAATTATCTGACTGTATCCACTTGTTACCAGCTTTCTGTCCCTTCCATACCTGTAACTAGTAATATCTCTATAATTCATGTACACATATATTAATATTGCCTTACAAAGGGCCAGGGAAATATCATGTATGATGATAAATAATCTGGAGAAATGATAAAGTATCCAGTGAAATCTTAACAGTGTAAAATTGCTTTAAGCACATGAGAGAATACTAAGCTAAATTACATAATATAAAAAAAAATCATAACTTTGTGAGTTAGTATAGAATTGTCCTATGAACTTCGATATAAACAAGTACACAGTTAAACGTTTTGGAAAAATAATCTGTGAACATAAAATAATGGCTTGTAAACTTTCAATTATTAGCCAGGAAAGGGAACAAGGAATCTCTGTGTTTTATTCCCTGAAGTTATTCTACTGCAAATTAAATAAAGATAACAAAGTGATGATTTAGGATTTGGAAACCCAAATAAGCATTTGCCTACTCTTTTTTGCCAACTATAATTAGTTATGTTTTAGTGTACTGTGTAGTTCCTTGTGCTCCATAAAATACAAAGAAGAGGAAACTATTAAGAGAATGGCAAATAACAAACCAAGGGAAAAGGAATTTCAGTACGAGAACAGACTAAAATGGAATTACTGATTTGAAAGATCGTGGGGGTGGTGGTATTAAATGACCACGAAAAAAGCCAAAAAAAAAAAAAAAAATCATAACCTGACAAGAGAAACAAGACCTTCATTGGCAAATCTCAATATGTTTAAAAGAAAGCTTAAAACATCTAGGAGTTTAATAGGAATTTTTAAGAGAAATAAAATGTGCTATTTACTATAGTTATTATAGTTACTCTTACAACAGAAAAAAACAGAATGAGGTAGGAGGGATAGAGAAGAGAGAAGTCAGAGAAGAACTGGAGTGATAAGTGAAAAGAGTAGAGGTGATATCCTGATTTTACAAAGAGAAGAGTCAAGATATTATATCTAGAGTTAATGGAAAGGAGATAAAAGTACAGATATGTTAAGTTACAAACAATCAAGGTAATAAATACGGTGATATAATTATTTGGCTGATTGTGGGGAGAAGAGATGGGAAGCAGTATAAATATAAACTAGCAGAAAATCAATAGAACATGTGTGACATAAGCAAATCAAGATTGTTGCAATTCTCACACTACTCAGAGAATGAAGTAACCAACAGAACAAAACCCTGAAATATTTAAGTGTCTCTAACTATAGGAGGTCAGAGTTGTGGAACTGGGAAACTTCTACTTTTTATTATAGGAACACCTCTACTTTTTTGGTTTATTTTGCCATATGAATATGTTTCTCTGGTAAAATATTTAACAATTGAAATAAGTAAATAAAATTTAAAATATAATATTGTTAATGATATCAATTGGTTCAAATGGAGTGGACGCATTCTGATACTCTAAGTAGAAAAATCATGCATTATGAAACCTCACATGGCTGCCAGAATCTTAGTGAAGTCTGAAATAAGAGATGCTACCATGAGGGCTTTGCCACAGCTCTGGACCACCCTGGGAGTTAATGCATTTCTATAACCTAGGCACTGGTCATGGTTAGGAAGGTGATCAAGTTATGATGAAGATACAGCCCAGATCAAGGAAACCATGATCCTGAAAATGTACCTTAGAGATATTAGGTAATTCTACCAGGTATTTATCAGCAGAAAAACCTCAGATGCCTAGCTTAACACTCCTTTCCACCTTTCGAGTTTCACTCAAATATATCTAATTGGCAGAACCCAAATTTCACACAGAACTCAAGCCTTAGAGGTTCTGGGAAATGTAGCTTTTTAACTTTCCAGCCTCTGCAGTGCAGAAAGTCTGGATAGAGATTGGTGAGTGTCAATTCACTATAGCCACCACTTAAATAAAGGAACATGAATTTTTAGTCTCTTAAGATTTACAAAGAAAAATACCAAAGAGGATTAAAACGAGTGTAAATTTTTTTTTAAACTTCACATTATAATAAAATATTATTTTATTTTTTGCAAATAGGTCTCCATAATAGGAATTCAAATATTCCATTTTGCTCATTTATAATAATTACAGCAGGTAACATGAAGGTATGCTTTAATTTCTTCATTCGTAATTAGGATACATGTTTCAATTTAACTATTATTATCTTTTTATGCAGCTTTTCATATAATATTGATATTCAAGTTAAAATGTCTCTGAATGCAGACAGCTGGTATTACTAATCTTGTTAGAGGAAATATGTGTTTGCATAACTGAAACAATGTTAACCTTTACAAAATGTTTGTAATATAGTATTTTCTGTGTTTACCACATTAACAACTCAGGTTTGTTGGTTTAAGTGTTGTGCCACTATGCAACAAAGTAAATATTAATAATTATTTTTGATCTTTATTAGTCAATGTAGGGTTGATCTAGGACACAGCAGTATTCTTCTAAGTTCACTGTAAATATACAAAATATTGAATAATGCCAGGTCTCAGGATGCAACCCAAGAGTGTCAGAAGGATTGATGACACTAAAAGTATCTCAGGCATGGTTTCACTGATGATATCATGTATTCTACTATAGAATAATACATTATTGAATATCTACATAGGTTCTATATCTCGATGTATACAAAAACAGGTAAAATTAGTCAGGAGGTGAACTGTGAAGAGAAAACTCAGGTTTAAAATAACCCTTGTAGTCCCAGTAAAGAAATTATACAAAGGAAAGCAGAAGAACAAAATAAAATAGAAATTATGAAAACAGTATCAATTTAATATTCAATAAACTAGAATATTTTCACTGTGTTAGCTAATAGCCAAGATGTTCAAATTAAGCAGTTTAAATCTATTAAACTGTCAGATTTAAATGATAATATAAAACACAATCACTTTTTTTCTTATTTTAAGAAAGAAGAATCAAATGATACTGGATACTAGACATATAGGGGGCAGAACTTTCTTTTTTTGATAGACGTATAATTGACATATAGTATCTTATTGGTTTCGGGTGTACATCATAGTGATTTGATATTTACAAACATAAAAAAATGATACCTATGATAAGTGTAGAAATTCTTAAACTTATTTTTAATGCTGCTTTTCCCTGGGTTCTATCATTTACTTGACATCATCAACCCTAACTGGATCCTGGAGCTTCCATCACACCAAGCACAGACTCATTCAGCAGGGATAGGGAAACTTGTGTGGTTAACTGACAATGAGATCATCAACATCCATTTATGCTGCCAGAGTACATTAACTAGGAAAATGTACAAAAACATCAAATAATTATTGATACAGGAGAAGGAGAAAACAGAGACAAAGTGGAAAGTAAGTGGCATTAATTAAAGTTTTTCAAGACCCCATGTCTATTTTTGTAATCTGATATATATGCACCATGCTATAAATTTATGATAGGTACTAATAGAAGAAAAAATATAAACCATCAACATAACCAGTTCTCAATTTGGAATGGCTTTTTAACTTAAGTGAAAGCTTTAGAACTCTTTATCTTGAATAATTAAAATAATTTTTTTAAAATCCATTGGTAATTGTTAACAATAATTTGCCAACTTGAATAAGATAGTTGCTATATAAGGCTGAGTTTTATATGGATGGCAAGTTCAAAGTTTAGCCATTTCAAAGATAGTATACCTCTGAATGATAGTGCTTTATTGTGATAAGAATTTAGAACATTAGATGACTCAAATGCTACAGATAAAGAATCCTTTATGTAAAACTCATGACGATACCTTAGAGATAGTATTATTTTCAATAATTTCAGAACCTCTCAATTTGAGATGAACTTATATATATTGGCATTTAAATAAAAGAATTCAATGAGTTAATGAATAAAGTGCAATGAGAAATATATTTTTTGTTTCAAGTAATGTCTATATGTGTATGAGAAAAAATTACCAGAGCTCAAAATTCAGATTTGTTTTTCCAGGTTCAATGTTCACAGGTCAAAACAGCAAATATTATGAGCAACTGCGTCAATTTAATGTTGATTGGTTCATTTCAAGTAAGCAAGATCCATAACCTTGATGTTAGAATCAGAGCAGGAATCAATTGAATGAGAAATCAAAACATAAAAAGATAAAATATATTGACTCTACATAAACGAAGACATAAACTAAAGAAAATGTATGATGAAATTTCACTTTCAAATTTCAGATACATAAACTTGCCTAGTTTACCATTTCTAATAACTTCTCTTATTATCTTATTCTAATATATTAGGTCAAGAAATTTTTCCTCTTGACCACGTAAATGCCTTTTTTTAAGTTAATTATTATAAGATATTCTTATACTTATGGCACTTGAATAAATCCCTATGCACTAAAAACATACTCATAATTAAGAGAAAAATGTAGATGGAATTCAAAGCTATTTGTAAATATAATAATTATGGAAAAATAAAGATAAAATTTATCTTAAAATTATACATTTATAATTTAAATGTGTAAAATTAGAAGAATATTTAATAATACGTAGAAAACAGTTACATGATAGAAAGATGTACAGTCCATAAATAGGCCAAACTAATTTATGGTATAGGTAGAATTTCAAAACAGTGACAATATTTTCATTTAAAAAGTCACTTTGTACAACTAATTATAAACTGATTAATGAAAAAAGACAGGGTAAGAAAGTGAAACTATAATAGTTTTTTAAAAAGTATAGATGAATTTATAATTAATCTTTAAGAGAGATTTATTCATGTCATGCTATACAGAAAATTTAGAAAGGATTATAAAATTATTTAAATGGGCAAATATTGTTTTACAAGTAAGTATGAAGTTGTGTCTGAAAACTTATGAATGCCAGAATTTTACCCAAGATGTTATTGTGAGTCACCAAAAAAATTTAACAAAAAAAATTTAATAAAAAAGTGTGTCTACTTAGTGTGAAAATAACCATCAGTATTTCTCCTTTCCCAAAGTCTTCCACCACACCTCTAAATGTTAAGCAGTTTTTCCAGATTTTTTCATTAAACAACTCCTATATTCCATATTGATTTGAAATTATTTCTAGAGAGCAGTGAAGCAGAGATTCTGTGAATTATAAAAGTTGTCAGATGAAATTTCTAGTCAAAAAGCATTTTAACATGATGATGATAATATATTATTTTCTGCTTGTATGTATAAATATCTCATCAAAGAAAGATCTAACAAAAGCAAAGACAGAAACCAGAGAAGTTAACAAAGCATTGAAGTTCATTTTGTCCGTAATATTTGTCAAACTTGAGGAACTCAAGCTTCCATTATCACAGGCTGCCTGGAAGGAGGTTAGGCAATGAGCTAGGTGTGGGAAGAGAGAAGGAAAGCAAAATTGTTTCCTACCAGGGTGGGAAAATCAAATTCTCAACTATAGATAGATCTGTATCCTCAGAGGGCACAGGTGACTTAGAAGTACAACTCAATTTTACTCCATTCTCAAGGGGGCTGAGAAAGATGTCTTGGCACAGAATAAAGCAGGTAGGTAAGAGATCCCTCAATTCACTAACACTGATATGCAATTCAATTTCACATCAACCCAGCTGACAAAAAAGACCTGTGGCCACATCGTTAACATAAACCATTCTCAGGTTGCAAAAGCAATCCACTCTGAAGGAATACACATTCATTTTTAGCCTCAAAAATTCTCACAAATAATTTTCTAAAGGAAAAGAGCAGCTCTCAGTAAAATATAACTAAGCATGCAAAACGCAAAACACTGTCAAAAGAAGCCAACAGGAATGAGTTAGCAGAAGCAGAGAAAATATGTGAAAGCCAGAGGTGAGTCAAACACGTCTAATTCAAGTTTAAAGGGAGCATAGAAGGAAAATTGTAAATAGAAAGTGATAGAAACAGTATTTGAAGGGACTGTGGCAGAGAATTTTCCAGAACTGATGAAAGACAACTCATAAATTCAAGAAATCTAATGAACTCCCCCAAAAAAGATAAATGAAAAGAAATCCACACTTAACACTGAAAATTCAGAGTATCACATGTGAAAAGTTCTTAATAGTAGCCAGAGAAAAGATACAGACTACCACAAAGAAGGGCCAGTTAGGCTAAAAACAGACTGCTCAACAGCAAGAGCGGAAGCCAGATGTCAGAGAATATCTCAAAATTTTTATTATAAAATAACAAATTCTATACTCTGCTAAATACATTTTAAGAATGAAAGTAAAAAAAAATAACAATAAGGAAGCAGATCAACAAAACTTTACCAAGGGAATTTGTAAAGGTATATTTTGGAC
>NW_011888823.1:7368167-7394111 GCF_000151845.1 Pteropus vampyrus
CTCTGAAGGAATACACATTCATTTTTAGCCTCAAAAATTCTCACAAATAATTTTCTAAAGGAAAAGAGCAGCTCTCAGTAAAATATAACTAAGCATGCAAAACGCAAAACACTGTCAAAAGAAGCCAACAGGAATGAGTTAGCAGAAGCAGAGAAAATATGTGAAAGCCAGAGGTGAGTCAAACACGTCTAATTCAAGTTTAAAGAGAGCATAGAAGGAAAATTGTAAATAGAAAGTGATAGAAACAGTATTTGAAGGGACTGTGGCAGAGAATTTTCCAGAACTGATGAAAGACAACTCATAAATTCAAGAAATCTAATGAACCCCACCAAAAAAGATAAATGAAAAGAAATCCACACTTAACACTGAAAATTCAGAGTATCACATGTGAAAAGTTCTTAATAGTAGCCAGAGAAAAGATACAGACTACCACAAAGAAGGGCCAGTTAGGCTAAAAACAGACTGCTCAACAGCAAGAGCGGAAGCCAGATGTCAGAGAATATCTCAAAATTTTTATTATAAAATAACAAATTCTATACTCTGCTAAATACATTTTAAGAATGAAAGTAAAAAAAAATAACAATAAGGAAGCAGATCAACAAAACTTTACCAAGGGAATTTGTAAAGGTATATTTTGGACAGAAGGATACTAATGTCAGGATGGAGCATAAGAGAAGAATAAATTAATTATTTCATTCAATAAATAGGCAATTTGTGCTTACTATATGGGGAAGAAACTGTTCCAGGTGCTTGGGGCAAATCTATGAACACAAGTGAAGAAAATCACTACATTCAGAACTTACTTTTTAGTAATGAGAAGTGATACAATGAACAAAATAATTTTCTAAAAAAATTATTATGCAGCATGTTAGAAATTGGTAATTATTATAAAATTAAGAACTAGATCAAAAATAAGAGGAGAAAGAGTATATATGCAGACATATCTGCAATTTATATCAGGTTAACAGTAGATGAGGTAAATACATGAGTAAATATAAACAGTATTAATTAGATAAAGCAATAATAGGAATGCCTTGTTAGGTTATAATAATAGTAAGATGAAATTAAAATATACAGCAATGATAAAATGTCAGAAAGGGTACAAATAAAGCTAAAATGTTTTAACATCCTTGTAGTTTTGAAAGGGAGGATAAAATTATTAACCTTAGACATATTCTCTAGAGTAATCCCCCAAAAAGTAGTAAACAATTTATAAGTCCCAAACTTCTTAGGAAAAAATGTAATTGAAAATACTTTTTATAATAAAAAGAAGCCAAAAAAGAAGAGCAAAACAAACACTGAACATGTGAAATAAACAGCAAGTACAAAACCAGATGGCAGATTTAAGTCTGAGCACATTAGTCCTACATGAAATGTAAATCGATTTAAGCTCCAATTAAATAAAAATACATTAAGAACTAAATTAAAAGAAAAAAAACTCTAAGACACCGAAAAAAGACTTCTAAAACATAATTATACAGAAAGTTTGTAAAAAGAATGAGAAGAGATATACCATGTAAATATAAAGCCAAAAAGAGCTGGTGTAATTATATTACCATCAGACAAAAGAGAATTAAAGGGAAAAAAGTCTTAAAGAGAATAATTTCAGAATTAAAGTAGATACGATTTCAAATATGATTGCAATTAATAATATAACTTCTAAATATATAAAGCAGAATTTTAAAATACCCACTGAACTCTTTGGTATATTCTTATAATAACTATAATTGCATATTTAGGGATTTTATACAGCAATGAATATGAACTTATTGGAAATGTTCAATTTCATTTTGCTTTTAGTTGTTTTTTTTTTTCAATCTGAAATCCATATTATATAAGATACGTTTGAATTTATTTCTGTTTTAAAAGGCAATAGAATTTACTCAGACTCCTGGAGGAAAAACAAAATAAACAAAAAAACATTGGATTTGATTCAAGTTCCAATATAGAGTACTAGGCATGACACTCAACTTCTCTGTACCTAAATTCTTTGATTTTTTAAATAAAAATTTTACTTTTTAGAGCAGTTTTAGGTGTACAACAAAACTGAAACAGAGATTTCTGATATACTCACAGTCCCATATATACATACTCTCTCCAATTATCAACATCATTCACTAAGATGAACCTACGTTGACTGATCATAATCATCTAAAATCCAATGTTTAGTTAGGGTTGATTCTTGGTGTTGTCCTTTTTATGGGTTTGGTCAAATATAATTACATATATCTACCATTAAAATATCATACAGAGTATTTTCACTGCCCTACACATCTTCTGTACTCTGGCTTTTTACCTCTTCCCGTCTCCAGTCCTAGCAACAACTGATCACTTTTTGTCCCATAGTTTTGCCTTTTCTCAAAGGTCATATAGTTGCAATCAGAAAGTATGTATCATTTTCACATATAGCAATATACATTTAATATGTATTAAATATATATATATATATGTTTAATGTTCTCACAATTTTTGATAAGTTCCATTTTCATTTTCATTTAGTTCACACTATTTTTTAATTCTCTTGAAATTTCTTCTTTGACTCATGTGTTTTTTTAGAAGTGTCTCATTTAATCTCCATGTATTTTGGGATTTTCAAACTATCTTTCTGTTATTGATTTCTAGTTTAATTCCATTGTGGTCTAAAAGCAGACGCTGTAGAATTTCTATTATCTTAAATTTGTTAAGATGTATTTTATAACCCAGAATGTTCCATGCTAGCTTGAGAAAAATGTGAATTTTGCTGTTGGATAAATTAGTCTATAGATGTCAATTACATCCAGTTGATTGTTGGTTTTGTTTAGTTCCACTATATCCTTCCTGATTTTCTGCCTATTGGATCTGTTCATTTTTGATATAGGGGTGTTAACTTCTCTAATTATTATAGTGGATTCATCTAAATCTCCTTGCAGATCTATCAGTTTTCCTCATGTAGTTTGGTGCTTTATTGTTAGTCACATATATGTTAAGAATTGTATATCTTCTTGGAGAATTGACCACTTTGTCATTATGTAATGTCCTTCTTTATCCCTATAACTTTCTTTACTTTGAAGTCTGCTCTGCCTGAAATTAATATGGGTAGTCCTGCTTTCTTTTGATTAGTGTTAGCACAGTATATGTTTATCCATCCATTTTCTTTTAACCTATATGTGTCTTAATATGTAAAGTGGGTTTCTTGTAGACATTGTCCTTGATTATTAAAATTAACCAAACTACCTATTCTCACAGCTAAAAGAATTCAATAATTTCAAATTGGAATTCTTCATTTATCTTTTGCCATAAATTGCTACTAGGACTAATTTGATAAGCAAATGGTATATATTCAAACATGAGATCCTGGAATATAATTAAGTTACAGTCAGAGAAATTACAAATAGTGCAGTCCAGATGATCTTGTACTATAAGGCAAAAAACAGGATATTATTTAAATGCTAAAGCTGATGAAGGATGTTTAAAAAGAGAACAGACTTACTTGAAACTACAATGGGAAGATCAAAAAACTCCATAAGAGTGATCACATCATAAGTTATATAAATGTCTAATCACGATGTTATATTCCTAAAATTAATAAGCTATTGTATGTTGACTATAATTAAAAAACTAAAAAAGAAAAAAGAAACTCCATGAAAGATAACTACAGCAAAGAAAGAAAAGCAGAAATTAAAATTTAAAAAAGGTAGGAAGCAATACCTAAGAGGAAAAGAGATGAAAATAAGACAAAATGTCATGCCGATGAAAACTGAAAATAATTTTTCAACCTATGTTTACTAATGCTAAGAAAAAAGTCCACACATGAGAATAAGCAATTAGAAATTTAAAAAGATGGTATTGGTTAATATGACCAATGACACAGCAGCAAAAGAAAATGTTCTGATCATTTAAAAAGTTATTAAATAAAATAATCGTTTTAAAATTCATCATTTAAAAACTCCATAGAAATATATTAGGAAACAACAAAGAATATAGAGCAGGTAAGTATGCTATAATTGCTGACATATAAAACATGTATACATGAAGAAAACTAGAAGAACAAACATAAGTAGACTACAGTTAAGGTTTAGTATTTTTTCTACTCTCACATATTTTTTAACAGTTTTGTCATATCATAATCTTTCTAAAAAGTTACTGGCTATAAAGTTGTCACAATTCACAGAATCTCTGTAGAGAAATAATAAAAATAAATGTATAATAAGATGTAATTTTCATGACGGTTAATAAATTGGAAACTAATACAATGTTGTCTATCTTTATGGTGTTCCAAATATAGATCCAGTTATTAAAAAGATCAACAGAATTTTTAAAGATCTGTTTACCTCAGTTAGATTAATTTCTATATCCTCAGAGAAATTTATTTCTCATTTTGGTACTAAAATCTCCATTTAAAATAAATCTCCATTTATTACCTCTCTGAAACACACTTTCTACAATTATCTTATTAAAAACTGTACCAACAGCAATTAGAAATTCAAGAATTAAGTCATCATCTTTATCATTATTATAATAATCCAAAGCACTTTATAAAATGGTCTAATTATTTATGTCAGTTTATTAAGGAATCCTTGATTTATCAGTGAAAATAAAAGAATGAGGGTGCCTTTTAGAAAACAAAAGTAACTAAATTGAGTGGGAAAAGCACAATATAGTGAGAAAAGAAAAACAAAACAGGTTTTAAATTTTTATTGACCATTGTTCAAATTCTATCATAGTAACACTGAACAAGTTACTTAATTTCTATAAATCTCAATTCTTTCATCTGCATAAGATAGTATTTAAACTTATTTTCTATACCCCACCCTCAAAACATTCCTATAAAGAACCTAGTTAGAATCATATCTTTCAAATAGCTTAATAATTCCCACAATGCAACAAAATTTGCCATAGCAAAGAGTTAATCAAATTCTTCTACTCTTTTTCTTGAATACAGAAATGGAACATATTTCCCAGCCTCCCTTGCAGTTAGGTGTGATTGTAAGACTGAGTTCTGGTAGACAAAATGTGAACAGAAGTAATGTGTACCAATTCCATACTGGCTCATATAAAGACTTCTCATGGGCAATTCTCAATTATCTTGTCTTAATTGATGGCTGGAAATGAACTCCCAAAACAACCGTGGAAGTTATATCTGGGCTTAAAGTTAGTGAAGCCCATGATGAAAGAAGGCAATACCTGTGTAAAGCTTACTTGATACTTGGGAAAAACTATGGGATTCGCTTTAGTGAGAAATACACTTTATCATATTTGAAACATCATATATTTGGAGATTTCATTACAGTAGTCAATATTTAACAAATTTTGGTGCTATTGGTTTTATTTTAAATTGAGAAAAGTGAGGAATACTGTGTTAATAAATCATACATGATCACACATCTGTTAAATAGTTGAACTAGGATATTAACCCAAATACCCTGACTCTAGAATCTGTGCTCACAAATTTTGTTAGGTGCTTGATGTTGAGCTATCATTATTAAGCAAAGAGGGCATGCACTCTCAGTGAGGACAATAGCATGTTCTAGGAGATAAAAATTGGTTTATGGAGAGGGAACAATGGTTTTTAGATCTCCTAAGGGCTATAGTATATAAACAGATATAAAGTATATCTGGAGTAGTAATAAATTTAATTGGATATGGAGTGATTAAGAAAAAATATCTTGAGAGGTACCATGGAAGAATAATAAAAAATAAAAAAGACTGAGACTTACTGAGAGAATGGAGATTCACAATTTTAACATCATGTGTAACAAATCAATCATTTTATCTGATTTGATTTAATTTCTACAGAATTTATTGGATTAAATAAATGCTACTTTTCTACAGATTTAAAAATCCCTTGAACAAATCAATAGCATATTGTCTGGCCTATAATGATACTGAAAACTGAAGAAATGCAGATTCACACCAAAAAGGCATGTCAAAATCCACATAAAATGAAAGGAGAAAGAAGAATCAGTAACATACTGATTTTTCTTTTTTTTGCATATAAGTGCTTTATTACAACTTGAATAAAACCAATGATTTAAATTTAGAAAAGAAACTGACCTTTAAGACCACTTATAAATTTGTGATTCTATAAAACTATAAAGTCAAAGTTTTATACTATAGACTTCTCTTTAAAGAAATATAATTTATACTATTTTTCAAAGAACATGTGCATATTTAATAGCATATTTTGTGCTATTTCATATTAGTTTCACCTTATTTTTTTGAAAGAAAAATATTTAATCTCTATTCTACCTATGCTTTTGCTGTGACTAAGTTAAAAGAAACGTCTCAAGGATTTTAGTTTGGAGAAGGGAATGAGTGTTAACATCTCACTTCTAGGAACAGACACCCAGTAGCTAAGAACTAAATTTAACATGTTAAAATTGAGGGTAAATAAATGTTTTTGTCTAGTATTTCTTCTCTTTTCTTGCTGGGTATTATTCTTTGCCAATTCCCTTTCATAATCCTTTAATCCTCCCCTCCCTTTGCTCAATCAAGAATAAAAACTGTTAGATAACCTAAATGTTAGACGAACAGATGTACAAGTGTGTAAGTCAAAAACCTAGGCTAAACTCGACTCTATCCAGAATTTAATAAAGTGACAGAGGTTATAGATACATAGAATCATGGTAAGTCCCAGACTGTTGTTAACTTCTATTCCTAGTAAATCTCAGGACTGGCAATGGATTCCTTTCTTTCTAGAATGGGTCTAGAGACCCATTCCAAAAACATAAGAGGCTACAAAAAAGAATAAAGGACTTTTGATTTTATCTCTGTTATGTAAAGAGACACATAACAGAGATAACATTCCTCCTTACAAAAAGAAAAATTTGAACAACTGAAAATCAATAACTTTTTTTTGACTCATAAGAGAACTGAAGTCACAGGACAAACTAGCACCCTTAAATCCGGAGACACAGGCTCATCTGGAACAGCAACCACTGAGGCCATAAATTAATTTAAAAAACAAAAAAACAAAACAACAACAACAACAAAAACACTTAAATGGTAATGTTAATGAATTGCTAGGTACTTAATATGGACTGGCTTAAAAGTGAGAAATTCCTGGGGGCCATGGTCCTAGGAAGGACTTCTTCACATTATCTTTGGCTTTCTTTCCAGGATCCCCACCAAGTGCTCACAGTAAAGATACAAAAAACATCCCTTCATGACTTGGGCAGGAAGAGTGAAAGAATGATCCTTGTAAAACATACTTAGGCCTAGTCTCTCGGGGAGAACAATCATCCTAACTGTAGGAAGGAAATTCTCCCATTCCAATGTTTTCTCTTCCTTCCATCCACCACTAAAGGGTGGTGACATAGTCATGAGAAGTAAAGGATTCAAGAAAATAGATTAGAATACTATAGCCACAGAAAGGTACAGGAAGTTGGTAGAATAAAATTCTATCACTGGAGATGCATTTGTGAAGTTCATATACCCAAAATACAAGCAGAGATGAAAACTGATATTTAATCCAAAGATCATAGAATGTTCACCCTCACCTATGCATCACCATCATGCCAATTAGGGATCCAGAATAATTATAATGGATTATAGCTGAAAGAGCTAGAAAACATGGAATCACTCCAAAGAGAAGTATTTAGAAAAATCCAAAGTCAAGGGGAAAAAAAAGACATTAAAGGAATTTGGAGCTTCTAGCACCAACAGCTACCTCAAGCATTAAGAACAGCCCAATATCTAGCCAGATTAATATAAACCCTTATGCTAACTACCTATTTACCTTAGTTCTTAATATCTGACTTTCAACTATAACAGCAACCAAAAATATAAGGCCTCCTACAATGCAAAGACAAAAAAACACCCTAAAAAGAGATAAAGCAGTCATCAGAACCAGACTCAGATATGACAAAGATGCTGGAATTATCAGACAAAGAACTTAAATCGACTATGTTTAATGTGTTAAGTGCCATTGTGGGAAAGGTAGATGATAAGCAAGTACACATGGAGAATGTAAACAAAGAGATGGAAATTAAGAAACAATAGAAATAAAAAATATTATAACAGAAATGAAGAATGCTTTGATGGATTCAACAGTAGATTTAGCACAGCAAAAAAAATGGGTCAGTGAGCTCAAAGACCAGTCATCAGAAACTTCCCAGCCTGAAATGTAAAGAGAAAAAAATGAGAAAAATAAAAATAAAAAACCAGAATAGAACATTGAGTAATTAGGGGACAGTCAAACGGTATAAAGCATATTAATTGGAATACCAGAAGGAGGAAAAAAAAAAAAAAACAACAGAAGAGAGTAGAAAAAAATTTGAATAATGATTTAGAACTTCTCAAATTTAATAAGACGCCTAACCAAATATCCAAGAAACTCAGTGAACACCATATTTAAACAGTAGAAAACCATAAACAAAGAGGAAAATCTTGAAAGAAGATGGTGGGGTTGCGGTATACCTTACCGATCGAAGAACCATGATAAGAATTACAGTAGATTTCTTGTGATAAACCAGGTAAGCAAAAAGAGAGTAGAGTGAAAGACTAAAAATGTTGAAAAAAACGAAAACACCAATGTAGGTTTCAATATCCAGAAAAATTATCCTTCAAAAGTGAAGGAAAAAATAAAGTGGAAATGATATAATAAAAAAAAAAAAGCTAAGCCATTCCAACTGTGTGTCATTAGACCCCACAGAGAGCGGGCACTTGCTCTTAGTGTTGAAGCACGCTGCTCGTTGCTCCATGTTTGCATTTCGATTCCCAGCTTCCTCTTTATTTAGTCTAAAACACTTGTCATGTATTCCATAAACGTCAGTATCAATCATAGCCACTACCATTTCCTCTTTAGCTGGATCTTTCTCTCACTGGTGTTACAGTAAGATTCACCCCAGGTTTTTCAGAAACAAGACTTCTCTAATGGTTATTATTCCTGATATAATGGATAATATTAATCAACTGTGAATGAATGATTCAGGTCACTGGGCATTACCAGGTTACTCAACATAATCACAGGAAACCACAATTAGAAAGAGATTGTGATTTACTAAATTAAAATCAGATCATTGATTCTCTGTCAAATCTGTAACAGGATAGTCTAAACTGAAAGAGTTGTCAGTTTGAGCAGCTTAGGAGAGGGGCATCCTCTCAGCCCAGTAAAGGAGAGCTGACCTAGACTCAATGTCAGGGACGTGTTCAGTGCAGTGCTGAGAGCTGGTGTGGGTCAGCTCTCACCAAGGACTAAAGAGACTATCTCTCACAATAACTTATTTATTTTTCTTCTCTGATACATTGTGTTCATTAATCAAATGTCTTCATTCTTTACTTGCCATTTCCAAGTATCTTTATATTGGGAAGGGTGTCTTGAATGGGAGATGTGAACACTGTAGTCCTATACTATTTTAAATTAATAAATTGAAAGTCCTATTTACATACAACTCTATCTTATGAGCTAACAAGTAAATTGGCTTTGCAAATCTAGTTTGATCAACTCCAGTGTATCAAAAGCTAAGGACTACTAGGCCATTGTCAAGATGATGCTATCTTATAAGACTTCTTGATGGTCAGGCATCCAGCCTCTTCATGGTAAAAACTCTATCTCAGCATGCTCTGCTCTTTCTTAGCTACAGCAAACCTTATAATAACACTCATTTATGCTTATAGTGCTTGCATGTACAATATTTGATTTGATTTGCATAACCTTGTAAAGAGAACCATTTAAGTGGTAGTATGTTCACTTCAGAATCAAGGAGAATAAATATCAAAGGGGATAAAAAGTCACCTAAAGTCACACAGGAAGTATGTGTCAAATATTATTCAAGCATTTAAAGTCACCTCACCATGTCCTGTCACACTCCTTTGATTTATATGTTTCTCCACAGCACTTGTCACTTTGTATATATTTTTTTTTAACGTCCAGTTTCTCCTCTAGAATTAAGCTCCACAAAGGCAAGATATTTTGTACTGTATATTTCAGTCATAGCTCAATTTCTAGTGCCTGGCATAAATGACTGATTGAGTGAATCAGTGAATTAAATCGGCTAGGAAGCTGACATTTCCACATAATATGAAATCTAAGATTCCATTTCTCTGGGCATGTCTAGCAAGCAAATTTATTTTAAATTTAAGTGTATGTTCATTATGTCCTGAAAAGTTTAGGACAGTCATTAGATAATGTTAGAGTCATATCAAAACAACCATAAAGACTATGACTTATATCAAGATTAAATGCATGAAAATGTCCATAAACTTTTTCAAAGGTAAAATTCAACCTTGAATATATGCTCAAAATTAAACTTGTAGGGTAAGATGTCTAGTGCATGTATTTATTATTAAGAATTCTTAAGTCGAAAGGAGTGAATTAGAACAAAACAATCTGACATTTGCCTCTGACATTCAGACTTCTGATTTCCCTGTAAAGAGCTCCACCTCTGTCAGATTCATCAGCTCCTCCAGCAGCATTAGACGTCTTAAAACAACCCATACGAGCGTGATCACACTAGAGAAACCAAGTACTTTCATTACACATCTTGATGTGACTAGCGTCATGACATGTCTGCTTGACATCCTTGACATGGCCGCTCTTGCTATTCTCACTCATGAAACTTTCAAAGTAAATGCCAAGTGCCAATTAGTGGCTAATGTGTGATGCCTATAGGGGCACATTTCCAAAAGAAACGGCCAAGATCTAAACTTATTTTCATATTGCCCAATAATTGATGGCAATGGCTTTTCAGCAGTAAAAATTCTTGGCTTTTTATTTTTTCAAAGCAAAGATGGGCAATCCTAGATGTATTCCCACAGTTAAACACATTCAGTAAATGATATTTTGGATAGGAAAGGTCGTATACAGTTATCCTTTCCTACAGTAACTTAACTAAGGCAAGAAAGAAAAGCTGCCTAATGGAGGGTACTTAGCAAGCCAACCACTGTCCAGGACTGGATCTTAACTCTACTGGAGAACATCTGCAGGATAAGAGACATCCCTCAGAGATATCCATTCTCAGGGTAAAAAACGTAGAATATTTATACACTGAACACTGCTAGCCACCGATTGAGGGTTGCTCCCAGCAGGCCTTAATGCTCTATCACTTCTTGACTGCTGCAGGAGTGGGCGAAGTGGACTTCAACAGTGAAAAGAAGCCCCTGGGGATTTCTTTGCCCATTATGTTAGCAGTTTGAAATCAGACTGGTATGCGCTGGAGGGGTAATAGTGAGAGGATATGGGCAGAGGACTGACCACATATGCTACAGAGGGTAGAAATGTTCAAGAGGGGATATCACCTGATGTGATCTCTTGGTGAGGGATGAAGGTGGAAGTACATTCTAGGATGATGAAATTTCAGAATATGGTTGTATCACTGAGGTCAGATAAGAGATTAGATCAGAGAGGCAGAAAGGAATTGAGTAATTAATGAAGGATTGTGTATGCTTGTTTTTGCTTACTTTGTAGCTGTTTAATTTACATCTATATTCCTCACGCCTTGAGATAATACAGAGTATTATGGTCAATGCATATTTGTTAACTGAATGAATAAACTATTAAATTTTTCAAATTTCTAAAATTCCCAAATATTCACGTATTTCCCAATCCTGCTTTTCTTCCAATACGTCTGAGTTACTTCTTTTAGATGACTGTCATATCTTCTCACTCATCAGTTCAGATTATTTCTTTAAAAAAATTTTTTTTATTATGGTAACATTGGTTAATGAAATCCAGTAAGTTTCAGGTGTACAATTCAACAGTAAGGCATATATATATACATTGCATTTTGTGTTCACCACCCATAGTTAGATTTCTTTCTGTCACCACATATTTGACCCCTTTTACCCCATATACCTCCCCCTTCACTAGACTAGTGGTTACCAGATTATCTCTTTTTATATGACTTTGAAATATTTTGCAAATTTGCCCTTTATTTTAGTTTCGCCACTTTTCATTTCACCTCCTTCACTAGAAGTTGTAGGTGAACCTTTTACTCTTACTGTTGTTCTATTATTTACCAGTTTCTGTCATTTTTTTTTCTTTAAAATACCTTTGGGTTTCACTCCTTCCTCCCCATTGCTATTATTATTATAATGCTCAGACTCACCATCTCATGCCTTCTGACCAACAAATCTATCTCCATATATGTAACCCTAAACTCTTCTATAATGTCTGGCTAGGCTCTTCTTCCCAAGACAATAGTTTTCTTATATTACTTCTGCTCATAACTGTTAAGGGTGTGGTTCTGGGCAAAGATATGCTAACGGCCAACTTCTGCTTCTGTAATCTGCTTGCTTGTTTGATGTTAAGTAGGGTGTGGTTAATCTGTTTTCTTGTTTGATGTTAAACCAGGGTGTGATTCTAGGCTTTATAAATTGCCTCTTTTGGGAGTTTGGGGCTGATCTCCTTGAACCCTGCATGGTAGAGAGTCAGTCCTGGCCAGCTAATAGGCTAATAAAGGCTCATAATTCATCTCAATTGGCTTCGTGGTTCTTAGAATTGATCGCGCCACAACAATAACAAGTAACAATAGTTATTTGGCTTAATACCAGAAGCTGTACTGTCTATTCCCAATGTGCTGGCTGGAAAATTACTGTTTGGCTATCGCCCATGGGAACATAACACTCTAACAATAAGCTTTCTTGCACAACCGACCTGTGGGTTGACAGTTAGTAAAAAGAAGAAAAATAGGCTTGTGTTTTCAAACAGGATGAAGAATAGGATTTAAGGCTTAAAAACCCTGTACCTCTACATTTCAGGGCTGCTTAATTCGGGGTCTGCGTACCCCTGGCAGACCCAGCTGGCTGAATAAAGTGTGTGTTTCCTATAACGCACTGATTTCTGGTGGTCCATGTGTCTATTGGGATCTGGCAGCTACAATACCATTCCTATATTCCCTACTCCAGTCTGTGAGAATTTAGTGGGTTTGGGGAGGAAGATGTTAAAGTTGTGGCTTGCATTCTCATTTGTGTGTGTGTCTCTCTCTCTCTCTCTCTCTCCCCCCCACCATCTCCCTCTCTCTTTCTCTCCTCTCTCTCCCACTCCATCCCCAATCTCTGCCTGCTCCCCTGCTAGACACACTCAAGGATAACCACCTGGGTTATCCTTTTTGTAAACATGTTTATAAAGCCCTTCCTGGTAAATAAACTAATGACATTTACTAGGAAGAGACTCTTCATCTATGTAATGCTCTTAACAGGATGTTCCTGGTTTGGTTTGTCTATAGTAGACAAACCTAGACTCTGTGAATTTTTTAAGCTCACTTTACAATGTCACATAAGCCCTATAATGTTTCATAACCTAAAAATCTCTTCTAGATGAGGTGATTTGCAAACCTTTGTAGAAACTTCATCTTTCAAACAGGTTTGAACACATGTCTGATGCAGCAAAGAAAGATATGAGGAGCCACATAGAATATTCTAGACCTCTCCCTTTTTTGTCCATGTTTCTTGATTGCTTGTATCCTTGAAACTATTGGTAAAATTTGACACTAGGTATAAACTGCTTGATTTTATGCATCTGATTTGACAATCTGATCCTTTCCGCTAGTTTAGTCACAATAGTAACACCTATCTTTCCCTCAGATTTCAGGAGCAAATGAGACTTGGACAGAAGAGTGTGGTAGAAAGAGAAGACTGGATTATAGAATGTGACTTTGGTATGCAGACACTAGGGGTCCTAATACTTTACTCCAGTGTTAGTATCTAAATCCCGCTAATAGCTAAACTGGACAGCCACAAGCCATCCCTGAAGGAGAAAGCTCTTTGATGAATGAGAAAGAGTAGTCCGGAAAGCTTATCTGATTACAAAATTGAAAGCAAGAATAGAGCTCAAATTACCAATCAGATAAGTCACTCTTTGTCCACAGGAGAAAAGAAAGTGAGGTGTAGAGGAAAATGTGGTATCTAGGCATGGAACCAATGACCAAGGTACTGATCCAGGATTAATCTACTAAAAAAAAAAAAAAAAAAAAAATGGTGGCAGAGAGAATCAGCTATAAAACTAACCTAATTTTGAACTAAATTCTTTTCAATTGGGTGCCTTCTGTAAACTTTTGCTCAAGTTTTGCACTGGGAATGAGTTTTTAAATTAATTAGCACAGCTGACTCTTTTGGGAAAGGGCCGTCATTATGAAGGGATTTTTAAAAACAGTAACATTCTTGGTCTTACTTTATGCTCTCTTAACCTTATTAATACTGACCCTTGCTATATCGAGTTTCCTGGACTGAACTCTGGGCACCCATTTTTTCCTGTACAGCTCTGACACTTCCACGCAGAGCCCAGTTCAACTGCTTGAATGTCCATGACACAGGATTTTGACCTGACAACCTGAGTCAGTCTGTAGCTTACTCACAAAGCTCTTCCGGTATTGCCATATATTTGATTTCTTTCTTAGTCTTTTGATATCCATTGGCTCCCTTGTCCAAAATTACATCTTAATCCTGACCTCTTTTGAACTGTCCTCTCATTGCCATTCTCAGCAGCTGGTAGCGGTTCTGTTTCAAGTACAAGTTGCTGAAAGCGGCTATTGTTTGGCTCATGCTCTATGCAAAATCTTATTTCCTACTAGCTCCTAACATGTGTGCCCTGCACCCGTCCTTCTATTTCCTGCCCTGGATAGCTAAACATAGAATTTTAGAATTAAAGAACTATAGAGTAGTCAGGAAAACAGCTTTAATAAATCTCTCATTTCACAAATGAGAAAATGTGGTTCAAGAAATGTACAGTCACTTTCTCAAACCAGTACAAACTTTAAATTCAGGTTTTCTGATCCTTAGCCCCATTATTTTCCAAAAACAAAAAAGAGATGCTATCTTCTAAGTGGTTTTTTCATCTTGATCCCCCATCCACAAGTAAGTTATTCTTCCAATCTGAGCTCCAGTCTCATTCATCACTTCTATAATTATTCCCTTTTCTCCTATTTTTTTAAATTCTTATTTTATATGTAGCTATTTTCACAGAATTTAGGCTACAATTAGTCTCTAATTATTTGCGTATCTTTTTTTCCTCCTTGAGGGCAGAGGCCATTTCTTATACTTCTATGGAAAATTCCATTTCAGTAACTGAAATGTTAGTTACATTTAGAAAGAAAACATTTACCTTTTATAAATAATGTTTTCTCCTTTCATCATATCATTTCCTTTGAAATAAAGGAGTGCAATATAATCATAAGTTAATCACACATTTAAATGCACAGACTCCTTATTAAAAACTTCCAGTTGGTCCTGTCATTCTTTTTGCTTCTAGGGGAAATGTTTGATTCTTGTATAAGATAAAACAAGTAGTCATTAACATAAATGAATGCATTATGCCCTGATAATCTTACCACTTCAACATGATGCTAATTTGCAATCTTGAAATTACTAAGTGATTGGCAGGCATACTAGGGTTCACTGCTTGACTTGTACTTTCCCATGCTGAGAAAAAAATACACACTCAGTATGCCTCAGTGCTGACTAATGAAAACTACAAGAAGTTCAGCATATTCATAATTTGCAATGAATGGCTATTACCAAGATTCATTATTTAAAAAAGGAGAGTGATATTATAGATTAAGTATCTTAACCAATCAGGTCAATAGAAGTACAAATTTGTCAATTACCCTTATAATTCAAATTATATCATCTCTTGATGGCCAACACTATGAAATATAAGCACTTAAGTTTTCTTCTTGGATGATTGGCAAAATATACTGCTAAAGTTGGAGTTAGAATAATAACAATAGACAACTAGTTATATGGGCTTACTTGGGTCAGCAACTGTGCTAGATGCTTTACATACGTCTCAGACCCTTTTAATATCCCCGTGGTGTAGATCTTTTATTTTTTACAAAGTGGAAACTAAGACTTTCAGGAATTAGATAATTTCGTAATTCACATCTTGCTTATTGAATGGAGAGATCAGTTTGTTACTCTGATTTGCTATATCAATGTCTGTCTGTTTATTTTCCCACATTTTAAGGATAATATCACTTATCTTGAGAGCTATTTTAGGGGTTGACAGCAGATAATTAACATTAAGATGTCTAACATAGTAAAAGGATTAAAGTAAAATATTTAGCCTACCTTGACCTTCCCTTTGTCCTGTTGAACCTTACAGCTCAAAGTGTAGTCCCCAGAGAACCACCTGGAAACTTGTTAGGAAAACAGAATTTAAGGTCTCCAGACCTATTGAGTCAGAATCTGCATTTTATGAAGATTGTCAGGTGGTTGCTATGCACATGGATCCGAAAAGTGCTGCTCTACATGGTAGGGGCAGGTGGAGAGTGTGCAGAACAGACAGAGCTCTTTGTATTCAACCTTCTAGAAACAAACAATTATTTATCTTTATTAATCTATCTTTATTAAATAACACCCCTGTCTTTTCAACTCTAAGTATATCAACCAATTCTACCAGGAAAAAAATAAAGCACAGACTATGAACTGAAGGATGTACAATCAAGGAAAGAAAAACTTCTAAGGCTTAGAATGTGAAAGTGGTGGAATTTAGGGGTTTTATGACTGCATTTCTCTTTGTGACTGAAGAACTTACTTTCACCTGTCAATACATTTTAATTCTAGCTGTGTTTACCACTCCAGGTCCTACAGATTGCAAATAAAATTTTTGGAATTATACTGATGACAAAGTAGTGACAACAAGACAATCCCAGAATCTATAAAGTGTAGCAAAATGTGATTTATCTTATATAATGTTAATTTTGAAGATAATTAAGACATGATAGATTAAAGAAGTTAAGTTTCCCTCAAAAGAATTACAAACAAAAGATAAACTGATTTACCTTCAAAAGCCAGTTGGTAAATGATTATAAATGACACTAAAACAATAGCAATTCAAGACATCAACTTCCTGGGTGGGGAAGATTCTTATTCTCCATCTTGGTTAAAGAAGTCATTTTTGTTACTCTGCTTCTCCCTTATGATTTTTCCTTGAATCCAAATTTTGCATTTGCTTCTGTAAGCACATTTCAACTTAGAATTGTTTGGTTTACAGACTACACTTCTGTATATTATTCACAGACACTCCCAAATTATCTTGTGTATTAGCTAATTAACATTTCAAGCCATGATACGATGGAGCTATGCATAAATCTATAAATCACTCTATCTGTCACCATTCTGATATGTAGAGCAGTGTTTTTGCAACAAATTGAATACTTTATTGCATCTTAAGTCTTTATATAATTAGAAAAATCAAAGTTTTGATAACAATAAGTATGTCAAAAATGTAATGCATTTGACATAAAAATTAAATAGAACTAAAAGAGTTGATTTAACTTTAGCAGATTTACCATATATTTAAATATGAAGAGAATCAGAGAACATGTGTGGAATACAGAAAATAAAATGTCAAAAATGTCCCATAATGTGACAGTTTTGTCAGGGGCCTTAAATAGACAGATGAGGGAAATTTTAACCCTTGACATGGCTTTATCACCTCATACTTGACACAATATTGCACTTTGCAGTTAGTTTGCAATTATTTTCCTTCTTACCTAATTGTCTCATCCATTATGTATGTGGAGTAAATGACATTCCAGTGCCCTCTATACTTGTATCATACCAAAACAGAGTAGTTTTGTCAGTAGATAACAACGTCAAAGGGATCTTCACTATTTACATTAGAGCAATGAACCATCTTCGTGGAATATCAGCTCCCTCTAAGAGCAAGCTTGTGTCTTTAGTGATGTGTAGAAATTATTTCAAAGAGCCATGTCACTAATGGAGGTAGATAAAAAGGAAATGGTCTCATAAAAGACAGGTAGCATTAATTGAGAGTTTTTGTGTGCCAGGACTGTGCAAATCTCTACCAGGTATCCTTGCACATGATCTCCTCGATACACCACGAGAAAGGTGCTGGTGCATCATAGATAAGGTGGAAGAGGCATTGAGGGTTTATATCACTTTCCTTAGGACATATGCAGGGTGCTAGAACGTAAATATTCCCACTACAGCAAACCTTCTTAGCCATTTACAATACATGGTGTCAGGAGTTTGTCACGAGTGCTCTAATTTCTTCCTCACTCTTATTTTATAATGTATTCTCTCAGTTTTACACGAAAACATTAATGACACACACAATTCTTTCTTACCTATACATCCAATCAACCTTATTCTATCTCATGCACATAACTTGACTATCTCCTCTGCTATTCATCTCCACTACCTAGTTCAGCTCACGATAGTCTTTCAAACTTACGCAACTTCCTCCACTCTTATACTTCCCAAAACCAATCTGCACAGAAGTGACAGCGATTATACCAAAAAAGCATATCCCTCTACAGGACAAGGAATTTTAGAACTCTTCAGAACCTTTTAATAGCTGAAGCACACGTAAACAATCAGTACCCTGAACAAGGAATTATAGCTATATCGTGGTTCCCCCTTGTCTGCAGGGGATATGGTCCAGGATCTGTAGTGGATGCCTGAAACTACAGGTAGCACAGAACTCTTGATATGCTATATATATTTTTTCTATACATACATACTTATGATAAAGTTTAATTTCTAAATTAGGCACAGTATGAGATTAACAATAATATTTAATAATACAAATAGAATAATCATAACACTATAGTATAATAAAAGTCATGTGAATGTGGTCTCTCGCTCTCAAAATATCTTATTGAAGCATACTCACCATTTGTGATGATGGAAAATGATAAAATGCCTATGTGATGAGATGAAGTGAGGTGAATGAGACATTAAGTATAATAAGGATTACTTGAACATAAGCTCTGCATACTGTGACAGTTGATCTGATAACAGGGACAGCTACAAGTGACTAACAGGCAGTGTGGATACACTGGACAAAGGGATGATTCACATCCTGGGAGGACAAAGTGGGATGGCACAAAATTTCTTCACACTACTCAAAACAGTGCACATGAACTGTTCATTTCTGAAATTTTCAGTTTAATATTTTCTGACCGCGGTTGACAGCAGATAACTGAAACTGCAAGAAGCAAAGCTATGCATAAGGATGACAGAAGAAGCAACTTTGTTACTGTTTCCTTCTCTCTATTCGAAATGCTTAGTGGAGGGCGGGTTCCCTGTATGTGGTACTTGATGAAAAATAGAGCAGATCCATGACATTTATCTTTATTTTCAGCATATAAATTAGTGGTTAGCATCAGGCACTCTGGTACCAGACTGCTCGGTTTAAATCTCAAATTGTTCCAGTTACAAATTATGTAACCTTGGGCAAGTCATTTAACTGTGCCTCAATCTTATCCTCTATAAAATGCAGAACATTATCAATTCCTTCATCCTGGGGTTTTTCTGAGAATTAAAAGAGTTAATAGAAGTAAAATCTCTTGGAACCATGATTGGTACATAATGGGGACTGTCTGTATTAGTTCTTATTATTAGGGAATGGGAAACTCTAGGTTACTTTAAAGTCAAAGACACAGTTTGATTTAGTAATTATAAATGCCCTACCCCATGTGATAAATCCAGGCTTCCAGTTTCGTTCAACTGTAAGATCTTTTACCGCTTTTCTCTATTGCTAGCTATATTCTGTTTCAATCTCCCCTCTAGGATCAAAAGGAGGAAGAGAAAAAGGGGAAGAACATGAAAGATCTTACCTGACTGGAATTATTGTAAGATGTGTTAGCAATTTCTGAAACTGACAGGTTTTTAAAGCTTTCCTCCTCCTTACAGGATGCTTTTGTGAGTCTTGGTAGACACCACAAGAGAAAGTTGAGTACATCGAAAATATTACGCTGCACATTCTGAGACGCAAGAAATAGAATTTCTTCTAGGTTTTTGACCCCACTCGACCCCTGCTTTTCTGTCTTTCCACCCATCTCTTCAAGACACCTGAAGAGATGTCCAGTACCTTAGACAGAATTTACTGTGTATCAGAGATTACCTCTCTTCACATCTACCATCATGGAGCACTTGCTAGTAGAGTGGTTCAAGAAGCAAAGCTCTTTCTGTCCTCCCATAACATACCTTATTTCCTATATTATAGAACTTGGGACACTTTGTTGTCATTGCATTTTGTGACCAGTTACTAGAATGAATGAGGTTGAATGAAGTAAAAGAATAACATAACTACTTTTTCACAATTTCCCCTTTAAACAATTTTTTCCCTGTGATGCATAAAATTTCAATCAAATGTCATTGTTTTTCAACTTACTTCATGATATTAAAATATTAAAAATACCATATCTAGTCTAGTCTAGTCTAGTATAAAAACCATGATATGTCATCCACGTTAAACCTTTTCTCTTTTAGTTTGGCCTAAAGTGGCCAGCACAGAGAGTTTTGGCTTCTTTCTCTACTTTAATTTTTGACTCCATGTTGCCTCTGACTTCTCTGGTGGGATGGAGAAAAGTGAGGTGCAGAGACTGGCCCATTTGCCACACATCGCTGACATCCTTTGCAGTGGCTGGTCCGAGGCCTAGTTTGTTTTTTCTTTCCTTCTTCGGGAGTATGTATACCAACTTCAGAGAGCCTTCCCACTGGCAATCACCATTTGTTATTCCTCCATTTGTTAATCATTTGTTAATCACCATTTGTTAATCACCATTTGTTATAAATTGCCTACATGGGGAAGACTGTGATTCTTCCCCATGTAGGCAATTTATAATGTCCCTTAACACTCTGCTTTCAGCCCCTTTTTGCTGTGGCCACTATATGCCTTTAGTAGATCCCCTTGAACAAAGTCTTTTCAAGACTTCTCAGTTATCTCTCTTATGTGGCATCTACATTCAATCTACAAGTAATATGACCCCTCCCTTGCTGTCCTAAGAAATGCCCTTCATGACAAGGGCAGCGTCTACTTGCCTTACCATCAGATAAACAAGGCAACTGGCTATTCTCTTACCTCAGACACTTATTTTATTTTTAATCTTTTTAGTAAATCATGAACCAGCTTTGGTATTCCTCCAATTCCAGGGGACTCAAGCCAATTCTCAGAATGGATTTCTTGGAGATACCTACATTTGATAAAGGAGGAAGGGAGCAGAGATTTTCTCCTTACCTAGAGAGAAAGGAGGGCAAATGCACAGGGCTCTGACTTCTCTCAAAGAAATCCTCTCTTCCAAACCTCAAATTCAAATAAATTCTCAGCCTTTTCTTAAGTGTGGAGGGTGGGAGATACTAGCAGAATCATTTTTCTGGTCACCCTTTACAATCCTGGCATACATGGTTCAGACCGCAGTTTGGAATGTAAGGATGCTTCCTGGCTACTTCCTGCAATCATAGAGCTACTTAGCATTTTAGAGATGCGATATCACTAAGTTTCCCGTTAACACTCTCTTACATTCCCACCTATGACATTTTCAAGAGAGTAGGAATAATGTCTATCTTTCTATTACATTGCTACCCTAACCCTTAGCTCAGTATCAGTGCACATAAATATTTATTAAATAAATAATAAATGAGTTTGGATGCATCCAATTTCGCAGAGGATAATAGCCATAGTTTTAGAGATTGATAAATATCTATGCCTATTATATTTATATATGTATGTATGTATGTATGTATGTATGTATGTATGTATGTATGTGTATTTATGCATTGTTTATGTATGTGTGTGCATTATACATAAACAAACATACAGGGCCACAGCGTTGCACATTTCTAGGAGACACCATTCACATTGTGGTCTACATAAATACAGTTATACTCTTGAGCATGTTATTTGCATGGATAATGCTGCTAATGGTGAGTGCTAGAATTGTGAAAAGCCTTGGATCTATTATGTGAATGTATAAATATGTAGTCTTCTGGCATCTAAATATATTTCATATATTCAACTTATCACATTTATTAAATATCTACTATTAAGCATAATGTTAAGATACAAATGGTGTTAGATGTCAACTGAAGTAAATAAAACAAAATAGAAAATTGTAAGGCAAAAATATGATTATGAGTATATGCAAAAATTTATATAAAGTAAAAAATGATTAGAATTATATTTAAGATCAATGATTGTTTTGTTAGGGTAACTAGAAAAGAGTTTTCACTTTTCTGTTTACTGTTAAATTTTCTTTATACACACATGCATGAATTTCATAATGAAAAATAAACACACTCTAAATGATCTAAGATATTGATATTTTAAGTTGTCAGATCAAATCAACACATATTTATCACCCAATATTTAAAGATAAGTTTAGCCAAAACAATTTATCCAAAAATCACCTTCTAGCACCTGAGAGAAAAATCCATCAACTTGAAAATTGGGTGACTAGGGCAATAAACTGGAAGACTGGACCATGCTAATTTAGAAATATTAATTCTTTATGATCCTGTACCACCAAGCAAACATCAACAGCTAAAATTGTTGACTGAAATTATAGCTGAAGATTTATTTAAGCAGTCTTTTACAACAAACGTCTAGAATAATTAGCATATTACAAACACTAAAATTCCCGGTCATTTCCACATTTTTTTAAATTCTTGTATCATTATAATTTTTAAAAATCACCAGAAGAATTGTTACTGAAAATTAACTATTTATTTACCATCTGTGTGCCAAGCATACAATGAAGAAACAAAATGGTCATTAGTTAATGATTTAAAAACTTACTAAATTGCTGATTTCAAATTACATCCCATTAGGATAATAAGGGCATGGTGTATTTGAGGACTAGAAATCAGAGTAATATTTTTTTGGGGGGTGGGGTTGTGAGAGATAATAGGCAAGAAGGAGGCAGGCTGCATGATGTGTAAATGATGTCAATATACCAGAGGGCCATAGATTACCATAAACTGGTTATCAAATAAAGCACTAATTTTTGCTCTATGTAAATGTTGCACTGATAAAATTCAAGGTAATTTTTCCACTTTGAGAAAGGTTTATTAAAGTATCTACTCCATAAGTTTATCTGAGGATAAACGTGAGAACCAAAGCCATTAATAGCAGAAACATCAGTCTAATCAAGACAAGTAACTAGCCAGCCAGGTTTTGTTCCCTTGGATGCTAGTTATAGATATCACATCAATCTACATAAAGAGCTTACTCATAGACTCCAATCTGTAAGATGAGACATGAACTATCCACTTCCCTGCTTCCTGCCACTTATTTAACATCTGAGGAAAACCAGATCTCACCACTTTAAAAATAATGGAAATATTTACTGAAACTTTACCACTGAAGTATGAAGTACTCTTAAATGCTACTATTTCTGTAAGTGCTATGCAGAGTAAGATAGTGATTTGGTTACATTCAGTGACATGTTCAGTGGGGAGAAAAATGACATATTTGATGAAAACATTTCAAATTCATAGTGATCTTTGTATTGTACAGTTAAATACTACTATACTTTATGAAGATGTTTTGTTCATCTTTAAAACTGAAATATAAAAATAATGTACAGGCGATACTAAATTTAAAGATATGAAAATTTGACACCATTTATTTTAACCAAAACATTATAATTTTACAGCTTCGAAAAAAATATAGATTTTAATTTGGTAGAAAATCTTGACTTTCACTGATTCTCAGATGTCAGAGTACTGATATGTAACTTAGAAAGAAAAAATCATTTTCATCAGTTTATCACTGACTTTAGAAGAAAAATTTAGGATATACATTTCTAGAATCAACAAAACACAGTGTTAACCTACAGAGAACCAAACCCTAGTCTTGATATATTATGTTACATTTTTCTTTTCTGTTTTTAATGTTTATAAAGAGAAATACATTAAATAAAAAGGATTAATAAGTGAGTTTAGCTATTAGATTATGTCCTTTTTCTTAGAAAACCAGAAGTCAATTAAATGTTACTTACTAAGAGTCAAGATATTCTTACATTCATTTGTGTAATCATTCATTCTTTTATTCAACAAATATTTCTACATTTTAGGCACGGGATGGGCAATAAGGTAAAATAATTACCAAAATATGCATGCCTTCACAAAGCTCAAAGATTACTAGTGTATACACAAAAAGATAAAAGTAATCATAAAAATAGGTATAATATATATTATTATTTAAGAAATACAAAATACTTTGTGGTGCAGAAATAACCAATCCATGATTGGAAAGTCAAGGGAAACTTTCAGAAAAGAGTACTATCTAATAACTTAACCTTTAGAATGAGTAGGAGTGAGTCCATTTAAAGGATAGGAATGTGAGATCTCGGATAAGAGTGAGAACAATATGATGAATTAGAAGAATTGAATAAGGATTTTTTTTAAAATGGCTTAAGCATGATTCAAGGAGTGGCAGGATGAAATTAAAGTTGTTAAAAAACGGTTATATCATGAGAGTCTTTGTAAGCAATGTCTTAGAGTTTGGACTTTATCCGAAAGTAAACAAATGGAAACCAACTATGAGAGCCAGTCTCCAAGATCGTACCCAATGATCTTTGCCTTCTATTATTTATACCCGTGTGTAGTCCCTCCCTCAATGAATTAAAGCTGGCTGGACTATGTGACCAAAAGAATATGGCAGAAGTGATAAAGTCATAAAAAGACATTAAGTCATAAAATTCAGTGAAGAGTCTACCTTGCATCTTTGAAACACTCACTCTGGACTAAACTAGACACCAAGTTGTGATGATACTCAAGTAGCCCTGTGGAGAGAAACTAATTTGTAATTAGCAAATTAATAGCCATAAAAGGGAACCATCTTAGGAGCGAATCCCTCAGCCTCAGTCAAGCTTTCAGATAGCTGCAGCTTCAGACAAGTTAACAGGAACTCAGAGACCTCAGGCCAGAATCATTCAGCCAAACCACTCCTGAAGTGTGGACTCACAGAAATTGTGAGGAAAAGAAAACAATTTTTATTGTTTTAAGCAACTAAGTTTTGGTGTGATTTCTTACATACCATTAGTTAATGAATGAATCTACTGATTTTTTAAAAAACAGGTGAGACATTAAGATATTTAAACAGGGAATGCCATCAGATTTTCATTTCAAAAAAAAATCTTCTTGGCTACATTGTATAGAAAGACTACAGAAAGGCAAAATGAAGTAGAAGACTATTTCAGTGTTTCAGGAAGGATGTGCTGTGTTTATATTTACTGATATTTTTAAACAAAATATGGATTCTTTCTGGATTTTTTTAGAATGATAATAAACAAAAATTTTAAATCAATTATTTTAGCCTTCTCATTTAGTTCAACACTCAAGAAACATGGAGTTTGTGTACGGCCATGCCACCCTGAACAAGCCCTGATCTCAGAAGCTAAGCAGGGTTGGCCCTGGTTAGTACTTGGACAGAAGATCACCTAGGAAGACCAGGTGCTATAGGTGTAAAAAATAAAAATAAATAAGGGATTGTAAGCTGATAAGATCTTTGCAATCTGTAAGGTCAACCAAGGGTTGCCTCACCTAAAAAAATTAAAAAATAAAGAAAAATAAAGAAACATGGAGTTCTAGAAGTACTGGTAAATTAGTAGATGTTTTATTCATTCAACCATTATCTCCTGAAGCTTTGCCAAGTGAAAATAGAGTCCCTGAACTTTTCTTCCTCCTGAAATTGATGTCAACTGTTCGGCAGAACTGACAAAGAGCCCTGAAAGTGCTAACACCTAGTGACCCTGCCACCTCACCTCTGCAGTGACTTTGGAAATCACCACTGCAGTAGTTCGCAATAGTCACACACAGCAGCAATTCCCAAAATGATCCACTTTACTCTGCCAGGTCTGTAGCAGAAGCAACACAATTTTCCAAAGCAAAAGACAGTTAAAAGGAGCAAGTTTCTTTACTTTTTCTACAATTATCTGTATTGCTTGAGATACAGACTCAAGTCACTAGTCTTTATGGTAAATATTTATTGGCCCTGACTGCCCAAGTTTATGGAATTTGCAGAAATCATAGAATTTTTTTTAAAGAAAAGTTGGTTTTATTGGGAGCTTGCTTAATGCTTTTCACAAACTTATAAACACCCCCACTATGATTGACGCCATCTATTCAAATTTAAGTGACAGTTCTAAGTAGTTATAAATTCTTTCTCAAAAGACTAGATAAATGTTTATTGGGCTAAGGGAGTTTAAAAGTAAATTGAGAGGTAAAGGAACTTAAAGCAGGATGTTAAATACGCTTTATTTAGATTTTTGCCTG
>NW_011888823.1:7394161-7410685 GCF_000151845.1 Pteropus vampyrus
TTAGTAGATGTTTTATTCATTCAACCATTATCTCCTGAAGCTTTGCCAAGTGAAAATAGAGTCCCTGAACTTTTCTTCCTCCTGAAATTGATGTCAACTGTTCGGCAGAACTGACAAAGAGCCCTGAAAGTGCTAACACCTAGTGACCCTGCCACCTCACCTCTGCAGTGACTTTGGAAATCACCACTGCAGTAGTTCGCAATAGTCACACACAGCAGCAATTCCCAAAATGATCCACTTTACTCTGCCAGGTCTGTAGCAGAAGCAACACAATTTTCCAAAGCAAAAGACAGTTAAAAGGAGCAAGTTTCTTTACTTTTTCTACAATTATCTGTATTGCTTGAGATACAGACTCAAGTCACTAGTCTTTATGGTAAATATTTATTGGCCCTGACTGCCCAAGTTTATGGAATTTGCAGAAATCATAGAATTTTTTTTAAAGAAAAGTTGGTTTTATTGGGAGCTTGCTTAATGCTTTTCACAAACTTATAAACACCCCCGCTATGATTGACGCCATCTATTCAAATTTAAGTGACAGTTCTAAGTAGTTATAAATTCTTTCTCAAAAGACTAGATAAATGTTTATTGGGCTAAGGGAGTTTAAAAGTAAATTGAGAGGTAAAGGAACTTAAAGCAGGATGTTAAATACGCTTTATTTAGATTTTTGCCTGAAAAAAAAAAAAAACTTTCTTAGTAATGTCATAAATGCACAAAGAATACAAACCAAAGTTAATCCAAAATCTTTTCTACTATATTCATGACTACAAATCTTCTACCCTTTGCCATCCCCTCCTTCCCTTTCCCCTTTCTTCCCCCTCACTCTATCCGAATAGATATCGCACAATTGAAAAACTAGCAGTTTCCTCGTTCAAATAATTCCTTTGCAAAAGTTAGTAACTGAAGTCCAGATGGATTAAATGTCCAGACTAATGTGACAATTTAGTGGCAAGGGCAAGTCTATAATTGGAGTTTCCTATTTTTTTTCAAGTTTTTTTATTTCAATTCTTGTTGCTACTACCATAGCTCAAGTGCTCCTCACCTCTATTCAGGATATTTTCTATAATTTTTTTTTTTTAATCTCCATTCATAGCCAAGTTCAATACGTTGAGCATACTACATAGAGAACCCATTTTTAACATATAAATCTGAATGTCAATCTTTGCTTAATACTCTTCAATAATCCTCAAGATAAAGTCCAAATTCATTAAATGGGCTTTAAAGGTCCTTTATTTCTTTCTGTCTAAATTAGTCAATTTTTTTTTTCCTTAGCTTTGAAAATGAATAAATAGTCATAGTGGTTGACATTTATTGAATGCCTATTCCAACAAATGATGGGTTTAAATTCATGGCCAACATGTTGTTACGTTCTTTACAGAGCTCACTGAGAAAAGGAGTAGAGCAGATTGGTTAAGCAATTGAGCTGTGATGTCACTCTATCGAGGTTCCAGTCTCAGCACCAACCTAATACTACTAGCTATGTGTCACTTATCCTCATTTGCCCTGGTACCTGTACCTGCTGAGGGACTAAGACAATTTTGTGCATGTAAAACCTGACAAAAGTGAGCACTTATTGAACATTAACTATTAATTCTTCTTGCAACTCTATGGGAAAGTAACTTTTAAAATTTCTACTTTACACTTGAGAAAATTATCAGGGAGAACATTTCATTATAAAATTTCAACAAAACCAAGGATACACATTTAAATATATTATTATGTAGCTGCTACAAATTACTGTTTTGTAATAAAGCATGATTATCCTGCTGATGGTAAAGCTGCCCAGTGAATAAACACAGACAGGAGACAAGCACTGAGAAGAATAGCCATAGAAAGATAAGGCCGGGGCAAGCATTCATTCATTCGCTCATTTATTCGCCTATTTATTTGATCCTGACTTAATACCTAGGAGAGCACTCCCCAAAATAAAGCAAACACTGTGATGGTTTGTTTCTCTAGGAAGCAGACGCCAACCCAAAGTTAGGATTACAAAATATCTTGGAAAGTAATATCTTTGAAGAAACAGGATTGGGCATTGGGAATTGCCAGATGGCAATAAAGATCTAACAAAGTCTCTGCCAGCCCAATGGAGAGCCTCAGAGTAAAGATTATCCATTGGAGAAGTCCCCTGTTGAAAGAAAATGGCTAAGTGCTTGCACCACATTCTGCCTTAGTCATTGAGTGAAGCTACTATGAGTAGAGCATGGCCTCAACTCAAGCCGGGGTGGACCCGAAGGAGTTAACAGATGGTCCTCACAGCTGGGCGATGAGTCCTTTCTTGAAGAGATGGCTCATCTGAGCATCTTTGTAATGTCTGCCACAGATGGCAAGAGCCACTCAATTGCTAGCCAAGAGCAGGAACAAAAGACTGCACTTCTATTGATGGTTTATCCTGGGTTCCATACTGAATTAGAGAATCAGTAAAAATATGGGAAATTATACTAGATTCCGAGTTTGTTTCAAATTTTTCTGACACCTAGATATAGTAGTCTTTTAAATGGTGCTCTTTCAGCAATAGAGAATCAAGAAAAATGCCTTTTTACCACATTTAGGTCAGAATATTAAAAACAGAGTAGCAGCATTAGAGAACAGGACAATCAAGTTCCTAAGAATCTGAACAAACATGTCAGTCAAGCTAGTCTACGTTGTGCTTCAGTAATAAATGACTTCAAAATGTCAGTGACTCATAGCATAAAATTTTATTTCTCACTCATCATACAAGTCCATTTCTGGTTGGCAATAGTTTTATGTCAAATATATCTCTCACCACAAGAGAGGGAAAATGGCAAAACTTCTTAAAGCTCTGCCAGGAAGTAATATCCTTCACTTCTTCTCACATTTCATTGACTAAAACACATCATATGGATACATCTGAGTTAACCTGTAGACAGATATAATCCTCCTGCAGAGAAAAGCAGAGCACAAAGGGGAACAATAACACAATCCATGACAAAACCCAAGGAAGAGCCTCCCTCAGTGGATCTGGGTGCCAGCGCTATTGTGTTCCCTTCCCATGAGGAGGTGGTTTTATTTAGGGCCAATCTTAAATCTTCTTGATTTACATCATTTAAGAAAATGACCAGCCTTTTCAAAGGATGGTCAAAAGAAAATCCATTTTGAGATTTTATTTTTGTCAAATTGTTTTCTGTTATAATTCAGTAAATTGGAACATCTTGAGATCTCAGCTTCTATGTGTTGTAGATTATGATATTTATAAATTAGAAATATCATTATATGATGAAATAATTTTGAAAAGTTAAAAGGACTATACAAAAGTGGACTATTATTTTTATTATCCTGTAAGTGATATCGACTCCCCTTCTGAACCCAGATGGCTTTCCAGATTCATTCCTAAGTCCCTGTACATTGTAATCCTCTTTACATGTAAATCATTTTAAAAAGATGCAGAAATAAAAGCAGCGTTAAGAAATATCCAAGGAATCCTCAGTAAAAGGAAATAAAGAATTTAAAAAATCTATAAGAGGAGGACAGAAAAGGGTGTTCATGTTGATATTCGAATTCTTATCAACAGGCAACACTCGGTCTCATTCTCAAAGAATATCTTTATTTTCCATTTGGTACATGATGCAAAAGAATAAAAATTGTTTCTACAAAGGAAAAGAATCACTGAAAAATAAATGTAATGCCCAAAATATAAAGCTTTGTAGTATGATTATCCTTTCATTAAGATCTAAGCAATATTCTAGGAAATATTGTGGTCCTAATTACAATATGATGGAATACACATTTGTCTGGAAAATAGCACACTTGAGAAATATGTAATATCCATTGTAACAGTAAAAATAAAAAGACAGAAATATGGCATCTTATATTTCTACATATTGTAAATAAAATCCAAATAGTTTAGGTTACAAATGAGAAAAGAAGACAGGATATTTTGAAAGTAAACTAACATTATTCCTTACTTGTAAATTTGGTTCATTTTTAATTCAGTGAAGAAATGTATTTATTTCTATAGGAATGATTTCTTAAATAGTTAGAGACTAAATGAATAAATAATTTAATTTTTAACACTTGAAAATTCTAGTAAACTCTATAATAGCAAATCATTGGTCAGATTGATATTTGTTCCTATGGCATTATGCAGACTCAAAGACATAGATATTGATGATGTATTTCATGTTTCTTTACTAAGTTACATACGATAATGTATTGCCTCCATGGGAACTGGAATTACTACAGATAATTGTGTTGGAATCATAGCCCAGTATTGACTCAGATAATTAGAGAGATTTCTAGCAACAGAAGTCATCTGGAATGCCACCATATCTACTGAAGAAATGCAAAGGTTTTAGTTGTCAAATCAGACTCCAACAAGTCATAAACCTTACCCAATATCAAGCTTTACTAATGATTTCAAAGATATGTGTAATTCGATGACACAGACAAAGCAGGGAAATATCCAGAATGACTAACACAACCTCCCAGGCCTTCCTTATCTGTCAGGACACACTGACTCAGATTAACAATAAAGCCTCCAAGAGATAAATGTATGGACACATGGTTTACATAATTGGGAGCTATTTTCGCCTGAAATATCCTATTTTATACTAGGAATGTGACATGATGTTTTCAGCGGGCCATGCCACATAAGCTCATAGATTCTAGGTTTGTTTAACATAAGCACCTTAGACATCCTGCTATAGCAGTCCATAGATAATGACTGTCCCAGTAGCACATACCATTAATGTTTGCCAAATGATTTGTCACTAACATATCTCAAGGAAACCTCTTTTCCAGGGCTGTCAGTTAAAAGAGGCCTATAGGGCTGTTATTAGTCATTCTCTTCCCATCTTTACTATAAATAATAATAAAATAAACAGCAACTGTGAAAATGAAGAAATAGAACCTGGCAATGAGGAAGATATCTTACAGAGTGGTCTGGACTATTGAGATTTCTAAGTTCATTGGAGAAAAAAAAAAAAAAAGGAAGAGAAGACAAAGAGAACGGAAAAATAAGAGTGTGGGAGTGACAAAGAAACTCAAACAAAATAGAAAGGAGAATGAAGGAGTGACAGGAAACGTGATGAAGAAAAATGCAAAGAGGAGTGGAAGTGGCAATGATTGGCTGGGAATACCATAAACTGTGGAAGAGATTAGAAGCTACTACAGCAACAATGGTAGGAAATAGCACTGCCGTGGTAGAATTACCAGCAGATACAGTACTTAGAAAGAAAGGAAAAGAAGAAAACTAGCAGCAATAACAATTGTCGACATGTATTAATCACATACTGTGATAGGTATTATGCCTTGTACTCGATGCGCATTTTCTCATTTAATAATCATAGTTTAAAGGAGTTTTACTATTTCACAAATTAAGATGAGAAATCACTTGTTCAAGCTATTTCAGGAAAGAAGGGAATAAAATCAGATTCAAATACAGTTCAGTGACTCTAGATCCAATGTACTCAATCACTGCAGTGTAGTATGGATGTGCTGTAGAGCAAGACAATAGGAGCTGTCATTCCAACTAGGACATCTCATTGTGACAGTAAGGTATAGAGGAACAGAGTGTATTTGGCCAGATGAGTACTCTGAGTGTCAGATAGAAAATTTGGAGTGATCCGTACATAGATGGTAATCAAAGTTCTGGAAATAGATATGATTACTCAAGAACCGAGTATAGAATGAGAAAAAAACAAAATAGAGCTATGTTAAGAACACTAAGGAAAAAAAAAATGAAAAAGAGAAGCCCATGAAGGAGACTAAAGATGAATTAACATAGAAGAGACAGAGTAACTAGCGGGGAAAAAGGTGGTGTGACAGAAGAGGAGAGAAAATGACCAGAATGAGAAAAATCAATTGATTAACAAAGAGGCTGAGAAAAGTAGAAGTTAACAGAGTACACTGGAGTGAAGAATAAAAGCCCATTTCTGAATACTGAGAACAGTTTACTAGAGAAAATGGTTAAAGACAGTTGACAGTGGATTAAAGAATAGATGAGAGGTGAGGAGAAGATAAAAATTAAAACCTTTAACTTTTAATAAAAAGAACTATATATTTAATAAAAAGGACTATTAAGGGGATGGTAGCTAGAGCTAAATATAAAAAATTTTGTTTTTGTTTAATGTTCTTTTTTTTTTTTTTAAGACTCTTAAATCATGTAAACATGTTTATAGGAAATAGCCTGAAAAAAAGGGAGAGGTTAAAGATACAAATGAAATTAATTAATTAATGGAGTTTATTCGTTTCCTACTGCTGCATAACAAATTACCAAAAACTTAGTGGTTTAAAACAAGAGAAATTTATTCTTGTCATATTACCTTCTTTTTCTCTAATCAAATACCCTTCATCCTTCTTCTTCTTATAAGGGCACTTGTGATTACATTTAGAACAGATACAGAGAATCCAAAATCTCAAGAACCATTCACAGATTCCAGAAATTAGAACCTAGATATCTTTGGGGACCATTATTCATCCTACCACATAGGGCAAATTTCATAATGTACAATAATGCTGTCTTCCCTCACTCTAAATACATGCCCATAAATGGCATGGTATTCTCCACTGCTCTGCAACCCCCACTACATTGTATATTTACTGACACTACCCAAAGTGAGTATTTCATGCCTTCTCTTTTGTCCAGCCACACTTCCTTACCACTCATTCTTCCCTCTCAAATGATAACCTTGATAAAAGAGATTCAATTTAAAATTTTCTCTCTTTCATTACGAAATTTACCCACGTACATGAAATTGAACTTCTATTCACACACCTGCCTTTTTTAAAAAATAAATGTAATGTCCCTGTTCATAACTTCTCCATTTGTGCTCTAACTCCCACCACTGCTCATCTTTTAATGAACGTGCCTCTTGAATCATCATTCTTTCTCCTGAGTCAATCTTAGCACCATATTCTAGAATCTTTCTACTTTATAAAACCTTCTTTAATCCACTGTGCTTTGCAGCTATCATTCCTCGTCTTAGCTCCTTTTCACAATAAACTTATTGGAAAAGTTGTCAGCTGCCTCTGTCTCTTCTCCTTTACCTCCTATTCTCTCCTCAGATGATTGCTATTCAACTGAGATAGTTCTTATAACAAATGAGCCCCTCCCATATTAACTTCAATAGTTATTTCACTATTTTAATAGACTTCTCAGCTAAAAGTTGGCCATTTGCTTCTTCTTGAACTACTTTCTATTCTTGGCTTCTGTGGCATCACACTCACGTCTATTCCTGAAACACACCAAGTCATTTCCCAAATTAGGACTGATGTGTTTGTTCTTCTCTAGGAATTCGTATGTTCCTCCTTCATGTCTTCTCATGGCTGACTCCTTCTTGTCATTCGAATCTCTGATCTAATGTAATTTCCTCAGGGAAGCCTCCCTGCCCACCTGATATAAAAGCACCCACCCAGGGACCCACTATCTTATATATCGCCTTATCTTATTACTCTTCAAAGCATTTATTACTAGATGAAACTAATTATATTTTCCTAACTGATCATCTCCTCCAACAGAATATAAGCTCTCTGAGAATAGGGTCCTAACATGTGCCATTTACTGCTGTGGCTCAAAAAGCCTAAAATAGTGCATGGCACAAAGTAAATGACAAATAGATAGAAATGAATGAATGAAACATTCATACTTTGATAGTTTAATGAGTATGGTTAAAGGTATTCACCCTATATAGAAATACAGCTCTTACTTATTTTTATTTTATTATTATTACTATATTAGTATATTATTATTATTTTACTATGCTACCTTGTTAGTGTAGATAAGTTGGTTGGTGAGAAAAGTGAGGAAATTTAGGAGAGGTCCTCCTAATGGTCACGTATTAACAAGTTACAGGAGAAGGTTGATCTCAAACCGGTAAACTTTGAATCAAATTCAATCTATAAATATCTGTGTGCGTTTTCTTTTTTTTTTTTTTTTGCCTTTCGCTGAGCACAAAAGAATAAAATAAATTTCAATATTTATTACTTAAGAGATTTGACATGACAAATCCATATTTCTGGCTTCCTGCATGAACAAAATGCCTAGCATCCTGGGCCCACATTCTAGCACGGCAACTTTCTGGCAGATGCAATTAGTAGCTGTCTCACTTAGGGCTTATAAACTTTAGTCCCCGCTATCACCACTTCACTCCATTTCACCATGTTCTAGGCCCATAACATTTGACTTTGGCTTCCCTGAATCAAAGCTGAAAAAGCACTTGTCATATTCCTCACCCTGAGTATGGCAGGGGTATGAATACTTGTTCTCCTGAAGGAAGATGATTTCAAGTGGAATGTGCAATTGAGGCTATCAAGCTTGGTTCTACAGTTACTGGAATCCAGATACTGGAGGGTGTGTGCTCAGCTATGGGGAAGAGAATTATCTCCCCACTCATGGAGCCAGGCAGCACTGAGAGAATTGTAAAGACTGATGCTCAGATAGGTTATGCCATGAGTGAGCCTACTGCTGATGCTAAGATTTTAATTGATAAAGCCAGAGTGGAGACACAGAATCACTGGTCCACCTACAATGAGACAATGACAGTGGAAGGTGTAATCCAGGCTGTGTCCAATCTGGCTCTACGGTTTGGAGAAGAAGATGCAGATCTGGGTGCCATGTCTTGTCTATTTGGAGTAGCACTGTTATTTGGAGGAGCTGATGAGAAAAAGCCCAGCTCCTTCAAATGAACTAGTCTGGGACCTTGGTACAATGTTATGCTTGAACAATTGGCTCTGCTTCAGAAGATGCCCAGAGCTCCTTGCAAAAAGTTTACTACAAGTCCATGACACTGAAAGAAGCCGTCAAGTCTTTGCTCATCATCCTCAAACAAGTAATGGAAGAGAAGCTGAATACAACTAACAGAGCTAGCCACCATGCAGCCTGGCCAGAATTTCCACATGTTCACTAAGGAAGAGGTCGGATTGGTTATCAAGGACATTTAAGGAAGCATGATCCTCATAGCTTCTCTGGGACAATTTCAGTTCTCCTAATTGCTCTTAACTTATTTCCAGCTCTTATTCCTTGGAAAATCTTCAGTATATGTGCATTTGTTAATGATGTCTGTATTTAAAGGCGGTTCTGAAATAAAATTTTTTTAAGACTGAAAAAGCAATGATTCATCTTCACATTAAAGAAATGTTCTACCACCAAGGACTAAATAATCTCAAGTCACTCTTCATGTAAAGTTTTATTTCCACAGGGGCACTTTGGCACTTTATTAACTTGACTTAGTACTTAGTTATCATGACATAAGAAAATGAATATAGGATAAGGGTAATATTCATTTAGAATCTGCTATCATCACTTTAAAAAAAACTATAAATTATTTAGAAACTACATTATGTATTTTTGTTTAATGCCATTGTTTTTAATTTTGTTTTCTTTAACATACAAGTTATATGATGAAAAGGTAAACAAGTGAGAAATGATTCTGCCTACAAAGCAAACAAATAAAATTTGAGGTTCAGTGTGCTGAATTAGAATCTGGTCTTAATTTTGGTTTTGCTCCAAATTTAGGTTAAATGACAGCCTGTGCCCGTCACTCATGTTATGACACATTAATTTTGTATGTGGGTTTTGTAATGTCTGTCTGTACTGATGATTCTAAGCACCTTCAAAACGTATGCCTCGTTGCTTTAAGTTGCATGTGTCCAACTACTGAATTCATTGAGTGTGAGAATTAATAAACAGCCCAATCAGATCTGGTCAGATGTTCAAGTTCAGAAGGAATCAGAGGATTAATATAAAAGTCACATAAATTCTATGCTTACAGAAGCATGCTTTGTTATAGTTTGCTTAAAAATGTATGTTGGCATATAAATTATAAGTCAAACATTGATGATCCTTTTTACAACAATATCAAAATTCTAGTTATATACTCAAAAATAAACCTCTTTGAATGTTTTAAAATTCAGATGTCATTCTAAAAAGGTCTTCCGTGAGCATTATTAAAAAGTATTTTTCCTTAAAAACTCATAGCCATTCTTCATATCACTTACTTAACTAAGAACTAAAATATAATTTCCAAGATAAAATATATTTAAAGAAATAGTAAGACATTACTCTCACAAAAAGCAATTTGAGCTGCATTTGGACACTAAACACAATAAACCAGTATCTCCATCTTCTTTTTAAAAAATATACTTTATGTATTTTGTGCACAAATCCAAATCAATCTCTGGCAGACATTCTATTAAATAATGACAAACTGATATTAATAAACATGTATAACTGCAATTATGTAACTCTTGAATCACTCAAAAAGGTACTGCTTGAAATCCTTCTATTGAAAATTAATAGCTATATGCTCTTCATCTTAAATTTTGTTATTTTTGAATTTAAAATTTTGTCTTTTGTTCATTATGACTTTACAAAATATTACGTTAATATAAAATTACTACCAAAAGTCTTAAATTATCGAATATTTGAAAGTGACTTCAAGTAGTTTTTATTTCTCTTAACAGTTACCTTGCAGTTCACTATTTATAATTTAGAAGACGCTCTATAATATTTGTCGATGTCTTAATGTAGCATTTGGTTTCAGGAATGTGCTATATTTAAGATGAATTTGTGGTATTCTCTAAAATTTCTTCTGTTTAACATTTTATGATAGCCTACTGCCTCATCCATTCATTCTTTCTACAAATATTTATTGAATCCCTATGGTGTATCTGGCATACTGTTCTAGACAATTGAGATATATCATGGAAGAAAACAGACAATGATTGCCACCTTCTTAGAGTTTTTGATCTGGTAGAAACAACCAGACAAAAAATACATACTAAAAATAATAAATTAGTAAATCATATATTATATTAAAGAATAGTAAAAGCTCAGGGAAAATAGAAAAAGTAGAGCAGAGGATTTTAAATTAAATAAGGCAAAGCGGATTTCTAGTCATCCTTGATTATAAACTACTCCAAAACTTAGTGGCTTAAAACCATTTACTATTGCCTTCTATAGTACCGTACTTTAACTGTGGGCTCAGCTAGTTAGTTCTAACTTGAGTTTCTCATGTGCTTGCAGAAAGATATTAGCCAAGGTTTTTGCCTGGGCTCGCTCACATGGTCAGCAGTTGAAACTCAGCTGCAGTTACTGACCAAAGGGCCTACAGGTGGCCTCTCCATGTGACTGCTATCACAGCATGGAGGCTGTGTTCTAAGAAAAAGTATACTGTCAGTGACAATCCTGAAAGCTAGTATTTCAAAAACCAAGAAAGAAGGTACAAAGGTTCCTCTGACTTAGCCTCAGAAGTTCTAGATTTGTCACATCTGATTCTTTCTATTGGTTATAAACAAGTCACAGGCCAGCTCAGATTCGAAGGGCAAGGGCTACACGAGGTTCATTGAGGGTCATCTTTAGAGACTGGGTATAAAAAAAAAAAAAAGTTGTTGCAATTTTAAGCAGGGTAATCAGGCCTATTGAGAAGTATGTCTTGAAAAAAGGGAGTGAATTGTGCAGGCAGATATCTGAAGAGAAACCATTTCAAGCTAAGGGAATGTAAATGCTCTAATGTAAAACCATACATACTATGTTTGAGGAATTCAAAATAAGTGTAGTTGAGAGAGGAGGAAATTAGTAAAAGATGAGCTCAAACACTATGGGGGCCAGATCACTGAGACCAAAAGCCAACTACTAGATTCAGTAAAATAATGGTCATTGGTGACTTGACGAGAATTTTAGAGGGAGTGAAAGCCAGATTGAAAGAGGTTTAAAGGACAAAACGAGTTATGTAAAGAAAACATAAACAATGTTTCTGAGAGTAGACAGAGCCAGGAACCTAAAGAGGCTAAGGTGGCTGGTCTCTGTAGGGCAGGTACTGAAAAATGAGAAAGCAACAGAGAGGACACGCCAGAGATCTGCACACGTGCCAACTTACGTATGCAGCTGGGTACTGATCAGTAAATATTCGTGAGGAAATGACCTAAGGCCATGAAAATAAATAACGACCTGAAAAGGAGTAGACGAAACAATATACAGAGCTCATACAGGGCTGGGAACAGTGAGTGTTTTTCAGATGAGGCAACCTCATAATTCATGGGTATATTGGGTAGAGTGTATACAGAAAGATCATGTCTTGGTTGTGGAACAAAAAAAAGCCCAGAACTAAATACTGTTTGTTTTTTTAAAAAGTTTAAATGTTTAAAGCAAGACCAAAAAAAATCAAACTGTATTTAAGTAACCAAACTATTTTCCAGAATAATGGTAAAGAATATTTATAGGATAACAAAAATATCTAAAGACCCAAAAGGTAAAAATAAGAATGCCTGGCATACAATTTAATTATTACTAGATATGCAAAGAAGCAAGAAAATCCAAACCATAATGAAGAAAAAAACATATTGATCAATACCAATTCAGAATTTAATATTTAGATATAATTCAAAGGTAATTGACTTGTGAGTTTTTAACAAATGTAAAATAATGAGAATAATAACAGAAAAGTTGAGAGAAGAGAAATGGAAGTCTATTCCCATAAATTACTTATATGTGAAGTGCTATATCACTTGCTCTTTTGGAGTTCTCATTTTCAATTCACTTCTTTGATCCCATTGACTTCTCTTCATAAGCATAATCACCACTCTTTCTAAGCTACGATAATCTCATTTTTGGACTGCTTGAATCCTTTGCTGAGAATAATAATATAACATTTAAAATGTCTTTCAAGACTCTCCGTGATCTGGCTCCTACCTATTGTTCCATCTTCTCTTCAGATCAACTTGTGCTATTTTCCCTTTTCATTGACAACGAACTGCTTTTGGTCCCTGTATTAGTTTCCTAGGGCCACTGTAACAACGTGCCACAAACTGGGTGGCTTAGAACAACAGAAATTTATTGTCTCAGTTCTGAAGGCCAAAAGTCCAAAATCAAGGTGTTGGCAGGGTCATGCTCCTCCTGAGGTGCCAGAAAAATGATCTCTTCTAGACCAGACTTCTCTCCAAGCTTCTGGTAGCCTCAGGTATTCCTTGGTTTAAGATGGTGATCTTTTCCCTGTGTCTCAACCCACAGTCTTTCATCTGTGAATGGCTGTGTACAAATTTCCCCTTTTTAAAGCACGGCAGTCATATTTAGTTAAGTCCTACTGAAATAACCTCGTTTTAACTTTGTTAAATCTGCAGAAACTGTGTTTCCAAATAAGGCCAGGTCCTTAAGTGCTGGGGTTTAGACTTCAGCAGACCTTCCTGGAGTAACACAATCTGACCCACAAAAGTCCCTGTAATTGCTGAATTCTGTCTTACTAATGAGCCTTTATGCACCTTTTCTCCCTGGACAGACGCCTTCTCTGACTCTTTGCTCTGATGACTCCTATCGATCTTTCAGATCTAAACTCAACTGTCACCTCTTCATAACTTGATCTGCTTCATTATGTCAGATTCCCTATCAGACTCTCATAATTTTGGAAACCTCTTCTTCATAGCTCTTGTTAGATCTGCAGTTTTGCATGGTAGAACTATTTAGGTATATGTATTCCCCAATAAACTGTTAACACCTTGAGTATAAACAATGTGTCTGTTTTGCTTACCATTTATCCTCATTGCCTTGCAGAATACAGAGAACATAGTACATAATCAATAAATATTTGTTACATAATGAGCAAGCTTATTTTTAATTAAATAAGTTGCCTCAATCACTTCAAGTAACATAGATGTTTACATGTATATACACATATGCTGTTTTATTATTGCTATACAAGAAGAGCCACTCTTAAATAGAACTTTAACAAGTTATTCAATGTCTTATATTGTACTAACCTAGACACATGAAAGGATCTATTTTCACTTTTTAAATGAAATTAATTTTTTCCTAATATATGAATCAGTATGAAAGTTCAGTATATAATCAATTCTGGAAAAGTCTTCAAAGAAAAGAGATATTGTTCCCTATTTTTCAGATTTGGGTAAATATAAAAATTAGTCTTGGCTGTGTGTATGTTCTGATCCAATTTTAATTAAAAATCTTCTACATTCCTTTGCAGGCCTTTAGTGTAAACTAAAAAGAAGATGCAACATCTCATTTCTTCACCATGAATATGCACACATACAACATAACATACAAGTAAATCACACATTTTAGTGACAGAACTGACCGACTGACCGATATTTTGAGCTTTATTAACAAGAATATTTGCTTTATTTAATCTTTAATGAAATGCCAATATTGACAGGCTAAATTGAAGCTTTTACAAGCTTTCTTGTCCTCCTTAATTTCAATATGATAGGCAATTCTGACAACTTTTATCAGCTGTCAATCCAATGTTGTCAGTCTAGAGTCAGGATGAATTTTTTTTATGCACTTATGAATCCATAAAATTGAAGAAAGACTACATGGTTAAAACACCACAGGATCCCTTCCTAGATTTGAAATTAAAATAGTCTGAAATTTCTATAAGCTAAATGTTAATCCTTATAGACTTAGAAGAGAAGTGAAATATTTAAGAATCTTTCGTTCAAATTTTAAGAAAAATTTTAAATGAAAACTTTTTCAAAGCTGTTCATAGTACTACTTTCTCAAAATGTATCATTGCTGAATATCTACCAAATCATGTATACATGTATATAGGATCTGTAACATGGCATAAAAAAGCTAAAATACAGTAGATTCTACATCTCAGAAGATTTTATTTCCACACATATAGCCTTTCCCTATGAATTAAAAATAAGAATGATACAAGAATAAAATATATTTCAAAGTAAAATAGAAAATATTCAGAAAAAAATTCATTGATTTCATTAAATTAAATAGTTAATGGTATATATGTATCTTTCAATGCATACTTTGCATTTAAAATAGCGATTACTTATTTAAATCAAACATATTTTATATCGGATCTTATTAGGTGATTTTCTGCCTAGGAAATACTTCGTTGTTTTAATTCTACGAGTCAAACATTTTTTTTTTTAAAGATTAGAAGTTATGTTTCCATTTAAAGATAAAGAAGTTATGTTTCTTTATCAACGAGGGAGTTCTTCTGTAATATCACTGAAAAGATCATAAATTTATTGTTAAGATTCACCATTAAATTTGTGACTTTAAGTTGTTGATATGTCATACTAAAGCCAGTCCATTTTTCTACTCTGTGATCTCACTGGATAAAACATAATAGCCATACTTAATTTCTTGTAAGCAACCAAATCAAATAGCCAATACAAATAGCTCACTAAGATTCCTTTCATGAAATTAACAATATTACCATCAAAAGTATATGTTATTAAATGGATACTGGGGTTAAAAAAACTATGAAACTTAATTCATGTCTTCTAGGAGGTTATAATCTGGTTTGGGAAAGAGACAAATAAAACATATAAAAGTACTGAGCATTATCATTATTATTTTTTTAATCTCGATCTCCTATCCAGTAATTCCAGTCTTTTATGTAAACATAAAATTCCCTACAGTTCCCCTTTTGTCAAGAAGTAGGGCAGATACATAAAAACACAAAAATCAATTCAAGGTATTGCTTTGAGGACAATTCTAGAGGGATAGAGAGCTGTATAAGGCAAGCTACTGAAATTGGTACTGCATTAGAATCAGTTGGGCTGGGTATAGTACGGGCTGACACAGAAAAGGGTCTGGAGATGTCAGAGCAGAGCTTTAACAGACCCAAGATGAAAGGGAAGGATCAAAGTAATGGCTGTATATTTCAAAGAAAGAGAAAAACATTAAGAAACAAAATGACTTATTTAGTGCATCAAAATTAGAGAAGGTGAGGGAATGGCAGGAAAAAGAATGAAAAGACAGGCTGATTCACTAATTTGACTCAGTGGCTGAGAAATTATAGTTTTAATTTCTGAGAGAAAACTGCAAAGCAGAACCGATTTGATCCTATGACGTATTTTGCTATGTTTCAGAAGGTCTTCCAGTATCTTTTCTTGCTGAGTAAATCTATTCTCTCAGTATCTGCTCTTTTATTTAGCCATGGTTTGTCATATATCCCCACATCTACATCAGCTAAGGTTAAGCATAGTAAGAGTGGATGTCTTTCACAGAAATAACTCATTCATAAGTTTGCCATAGCATATAACTTGGATTGGTGTTAACACCTTTGAGAGAATGCAATAGTCTAAGATAATCAGATATTTTCTTAAGAATTTGAACCTAGAAGCATAGAAAGAGGTTGCCAGTTGTTAGCAGACAATAGAGCTAGAAAGCCAAGTACTTCTAAGGCTAAGGACAGTGACTCTTATGAGAAGCATCCAAAATTATTCATAGCAGAAGAGTTAATATGCAGAAAAAGGATCAGAAACACATAGTTGAATTCAATCATCCATGAAAGGGGGAAGGAGAGACCATCCTTCAAGGACACACAGACCACGGGTTTTGTTCCTGATGTTTTTCCATAATTCTGGGCCTTGGATTCCCACAATAGTCTCTGTTTTGACTTTTATAATTAAACATCTTTTTTTTTTTTTTTAAACTATCAGAGAAGATATTTGTTCCTCATAAACAAACATGGAAGTCATTTTGTGTTGAAAGGCTTGAAACTCAGGCTTGATATCATGTGCTGCCTTGACATCTGGTGTGATCCCACTGGATAAAAGAAGGCTTCGATTGGCCCAATTCCAAGCTCC
>NW_011888823.1:7410735-7414187 GCF_000151845.1 Pteropus vampyrus
AGGGTCTGGAGATGTCAGAGCAGAGCTTTAACAGACCCAAGATGAAAGGGAAGGATCAAAGTAATGGCTGTATATTTCAAAGAAAGAGAAAAACATTAAGAAACAAAATGACTTATTTAGTGCATCAAAATTAGAGAAGGTGAGGGAATGGCAGGAAAAAGAATGAAAAGACAGGCTGATTCACTAATTTGACTCAGTGGCTGAGAAATTATAGTTTTAATTTCTGAGAGAAAACTGCAAAGCAGAACCGATTTGATCCTATGACGTATTTTGCTATGTTTCAGAAGGTCTTCCAGTATCTTTTCTTGCTGAGTAAATCTATTCTCTCAGTATCTGCTCTTTTATTTAGCCATGGTTTGTCATATATCCCCACATCTACATCAGCTAAGGTTAAGCATAGTAAGAGTGGATGTCTTTCACAGAAATAACTCATTCATAAGTTTGCCATAGCATATAACTTGGATTGGTGTTAACACCTTTGAGAGAATGCAATAGTCTAAGATAATCAGATATTTTCTTAAGAATTTGAACCTAGAAGCATAGAAAGAGGTTGCCAGTTGTTAGCAGACAATAGAGCTAGAAAGCCAAGTACTTCTAAGGCTAAGGACAGTGACTCTTATGAGAAGCATCCAAAATTATTCATAGCAGAAGAGTTAATATGCAGAAAAAGGATCAGAAACACATAGTTGAATCAATCATCCATGAAAGGGGGAAGGAGAGACCATCCTTCAAGGACACACAGACCACGGGTTTTGTTCCTGATGTTTTTCCATAATTCTGGGCCTTGGATTCCCACAATAGTCTCTGTTTTGACTTTTATAATTAAACATCTTTTTTTTTTTTTTTAAACTATCAGAGAAGATATTTGTTCCTCATAAACAAACATGGAAGTCATTTTGTGTTGAAAGGCTTGAAACTCAGGCTTGATATCATGTGCTGCCTTGACATCTGGTGTGATCCCACTGGATAAAAGAAGGCTTCGATTGGCCCAATTCCAAGCTCCGCTGGCCTAACAGGTCTCCTTATCAAAGGGACTAGGAGCAGTTTCTGCTTATCCCTGAGTCACAGGTTTGGATTCGCTGCTAATATTGGAATTACTGAAAGAAGCCAACCACTTCTGCCCCTGGGAGTCAAGGGTCACCTTCCTCTATTAATAATACAAAGCCCCTTTTCCTTGAGCCTTCTTGTCCACTTTGTTCCCCGTGCGGCTCGGAGTGATGTGCTGTGTCCTCCTTCCCTAGGCTCTGCGTTCACATGATCATCTGCTGTAGATCTCACCTGTCTAGTGTTCTGCGTGTGTCGTGTATTTGGCCATCTCCACAAGCCTAGTGAAAATCCTTCTCCCAAACAGGGTGAATAGGAGGTGACTAAAAACCTTTTTTTGTTGTTATTGCTAGTTTCAAGTATACAGTACATTGGTTAGACCTTTATAGTTTATGAAGTGATCTCCCTGAGTACTCTATCTTCCCTCTGGCTCTACATCCTTTTTACATGTAAGTGCTTTCTAGGGCCCTAACATCTAGACTCCACATTCCAGGTGTCTTATCTTTAGTATCTCACCTATTTGTTGAAAAACAAACAAACAAAAAATTAAAAAAGACTCTATTTCTCTAAAATAATATCCTTATCATATTCATTTAAATTTTTTAGTCTTAAGTATCATCACGCAGCCTTAAAATTAATGGATACTTCCTGCCCAAGGTAATTTTACCAATATTCTCATCACAGATAAAATGGCAAACATATACACATTATTGGAGCAATGGTGAATTGTGAAATATAGTTGAGACAAAAGATTTAGAAAGTGAGAAAATAGTTTATCCATAGATTTTTTTTTTTAACTGTATTTATAGTTTCAATGCTGTCTGGCGTGAAAAACAAAAGTTAAGGCAAAATTACAATTATTCTTAGCATCAGAACCAGCAGTACAATTTAAAATCAAAGTGTACTATTTATTTGGCTGGATCTACTTTCTGGAGCACCAGATTTGCAAGACTGAACAAGAATAGAAATTTTCAATTATTATCTAGTTCTTGGACTAGCAACTCAAATTCTGAGAGAAAGAAGAAAAACAAACAAAATTGTAAGTAAAAAATGTTTAATCTAGTTTCCAGTAAAAGCAGTTTTCAATAATTATAGTATATAGATAATGTTAAGCAAACTGATAAATCTGTTTCACGTCACAGAACTTCAGGCTAAGCTTAAATTGACATTTAGCTCTATGTTAGAAACTGAGGGACCCCCCAGCTCTCCATTTTTAAAAGCTGCTTTGCATTCAGGGAATGAGTCCTCCATTAAGGAGGACCAAGGAGAATGTTTGGTGCATGCCTGTGAGCAGGGAGGCAGGAAGCAAGAAAAGGATTATGAGCAGACAGAAAGGTGTACATTCCCCAGTGCAGCCTCCACCTAAACCTCTTCCAAGTCCTACCAGGAGGCGGCTGTAGAGAAAGGATCTGTGGCCCAAGCAATGTCCTGATGGGATCTGGGTTGAAAAGCTGAAGTGTAGGGTGTCCCCACGCGTTTCTGTGTTACAAACAGCAGGGTTCTGGTGAGAAATGTCCATTTTTAACCTTTCTGTTTTATAGCTTTGGGAACCCACAAGACAGCAACTTAGGCAGAAGCAGTATTCTCCCAGAGCACTCTGGGAAGTGACCGGGCTCTGCCCTCAAGTGAGCTTTTCTGTAGCTGGAGGCAAAGAGAGAAAAGCAAGAGGAACTGATAATGGGCAGAGGTGAGACAAGGAAAGGACTTGCAGACTTAAACAAGGGGGAGTTTTCAGCATAAAACAAGAGACTGTCATTCTGAAGGTATATAGATAAAGGCTATGAGCAGCAGGATTTGAGACCTGGGTGATTTTAGATTACAACTTCTTAAAAGAATAATTACCTTATTTGTTCCAAAACCCAGTCACAAAAGGATCAAGTATGTTGTCTCAGAGAATTGAATGAAATTTCAAACTATAGAATATTATAACTATAAAGTTATAACAGCATGTCACTATGACTGATACAGATTTTTTATTATTATTATTATTATTATTTGATTAAGTTCCCTATTCAACAAAAATACATATAGTAAATTAAATTTGTTTAAAATTTATAACACTTCCCAAAGGTAAAGACAAGCAATACATAGTTCTCAATTAATTAATATGAACAACTTTAGAAACATAAAAAAAAGGGCCAAAATAATAAAATAATTTGAAAATGTATCTCTATTTAAAAATGACATTTGCAATTGTTAAGTATTAAAGCTGCTGATGTCGTATATAGAATGCACTATAACACATGTGACCTTTTTTCATTTTTACAATAATTCAACGACTAGAAGTAGAATGAGTATTTCCTTTAAAGTTATAGGTATTTTTCTATTGCTCTTTTCTTTCCTTATTTTTTTGTTTTGTAATACATAATTTTCTTATAGTAATAATTCAGGCTTGTTGAAAATGTTCA
>NW_011888823.1:7414857-7417076 GCF_000151845.1 Pteropus vampyrus
TTCAACAAAAATACATATAGTAAATTAAATTTGTTTAAAATTTATAACACTTCCCAAGGGTAAAGACAAGCAATACATACTTCTCAATTAATTAATATGAACAACTTTAGAAACATAAAAAAAAGGGCCAAGATAATAAAATAATTTGAAAATATATCTCCATTTAAAAATGACATTTGCAATTGTTAAGTATTAAAGCTGCTGTCGTATATAGAATGCACTATAACACATGTGACCTTTTTTCATTTTTACAATAATTCAACAACTAGAAGTAGAATGAGTATTTCCTTTAAAGTTAGAGGTATTTTTCTATTGCTCTTTTCTTTCCTTATTTTTTTGTTTTGTAATACATAATTTTCTTATAGTAATAATTCAGGCTTGTTGAAAATGTTCAAAATATAATGGGATGTATGAAGTAACTACTGCACGTCCTAGCAGGAATCACTGTTGACAAATTTTTGCATAATTTTCAAGACCTCTTCTGGTGTGTGTGTGTGTGTGTGTGTGTGTGTGTGTGTGTGTGTGTGTGTGTGTGTGTGTGTTTGTGCGCGCGCGTGCGTGCGCGTGCGTGTGCTAATCAGTGTAAGAACATTATTTTGTATATAAATAATATTAAACTGTGTACTCTCTTCTGCAATGTGCTTTTTTCCCCCACTGAACAATATTGCAAGACATCTGTCAATATGGGTGCATTTTTCTTTTTCAAAACTGTGTAATGTTTCACTACATGTAAGTATCATAATTTATTTTTCCAGACACTTTTTAACAGATACTTAAGATTTCCATTCTATTGTAAAATCTAGATCAAATAACTACATGTTGAAATTAACCTGAAAATTAAAACATATTAGCAGTACCAGCCTCCCTGCCTACAGTAACAATATAATCAAAATATATATAGTGCTAGAGATTCTAAGATAAAATATTCTAATCTAAGAAAAGTTAATTTTCAAATGAAAATGTTTAAAAAATGTAAAAAAAAAAAAGAGTAGAGAGAGGTGAGAGAAGTATTTGTTTTGTTGGGAGCAAATATATTTAAATTCTGATAAGGACTGGGCAGGAAAAGAAAGAAGGAATTCTAAACCAAGGCACAGCATGGTATTAACAGGCTCCTGCAAGGAGGAAAGGAAAACCACAAAGAAAAATCAAAAATAGTCAAAGTGATTCAATAGATTCAGAAACTGATCTTGAATACTTCATAACTTTCTAATAAGCTACTCCTTCCTATAGTCCTTTCTCTGCCCCTCCATATAACTGGGGCCTATTTTATAAATTAGTTTCCTAAAGGGAAAAGCCATTATATGTCTAAGTAATTTTTAGTCATTTTATAATATCTTATGTGATATTGATCTATAATAAATATTTTTGGATAAATGGTGATAATATTTGATTAGCGATGTGTCTAATCAAAACTGGACTCTTGGATCTATCCTCATTTGCTGTATGATTACCCTTTGGCTTCAATTTCCCCATCAGTGACATTAATAATGTCCTAGAGATGACAGCAAACTCTCATCTTTGGCTCATAACTTGTCTAAATGTATGTGTCCTGCTCACCAGCTCTATGTAAATCTAGCATTCCTGCAGCACTCTGGCCATAACTGAGTATATCAAGAGTGAGGTGCCTAACTCAAGGTCATCCATGTGCTCCTGGACAGGGATAGCATTTGAATCAGTAGACTCAGTAAAACAGATTGCCATCCCTAATGTGAGTGGACATCATCTAAATCCACCGAGGGCTAAATGGAACAAAAGGCACAGCAAGAGAGAATCTGCTTCTTTTTCCTGAGTGCTTGAGGCTTGAGCTGGGACGTTGGTCTTCTGCCCTCAGACTGAGACTTAAACCATCAGCTCTCCTGTTTCTCAAGACTGTAAGCTCAGACCGAACTACACAACACGCTTTCCTGGGTTTCCAGCTTGCAGACAGCAGTTGGTGGGACTTTCCGGCCTCCATAATCACATGTACCAATCCCTCATCATGTATATAAGAGGATGGACAAAGAAAGAAGTCTTGGGGAGGAGACAACAAGAAATGAGAGACACACAGAGGGGTTGTAGGGGCAGGGGAAGGGGAGCAACCAGGTTTGCAGGAGAGAGGTGGTGAAAACAGCAGCTCAAAGTGCTGTCTTGGCTACTGTTCAAATCTCCACCCCAGACACGACCCATTGCTCCAAGAGATTTTTGAGAAATCTTGTCTCCTTGCAAACAATTAATACCTA
>NW_011888823.1:7418076-7422195 GCF_000151845.1 Pteropus vampyrus
TTGGTATCGGTCTTTAAAAAGTGTTTAACGAAAATAATAAAATTAGTTTATGCAACACATGATCTCCTGTTCAACAATCATTTTCAGATAAATTTTAAGAAGTAGAACATGTTTGCCAAATAAAAATTAAGAGTCCCATTTTCACATATTTCTAAGTCTAATCATCTAGGAGGAAGCAGTACAAATTCAGATGTTGCTAAGTAAAGGCTGGTTTTCTCTAGTTACACCTAGGAACATAGAATCAGTGAAAGACACAGGTTCTATTAGAGGAGGTGAGAATAAAAAAGCAAGAGCAAGTGAGAGATGGGAGCAATGGTGTTTGCATGGGAAGCAAAACTGTTAATAAGTTACTGCCTAGAGTTAAGAAATCAACTTTCTTTTCATCCCAATAGAATGCGCCTCATTAAACTCAGGGGCTTTTCACTCCCAATCTAAGAACCACCAGAACTACTAGAAAATTCATATTGTCCTACTGTCAAGTTTGGGGAGTTTTTATTTTCTCCTGCATTTATTTTTGTTAATAAAAAAGGCTCAGCAGAGAACATCTATTCAGTGGTACCAAACATTACAGAGTTTTGTGCTTAACTATTAGTTTTCTATTTGTGGATGTTTTGAAAACTCATTTGAAAAAATAAGGAAAGGATTTCTGTAGACTTCTCATAGCTAAACTAAGATAAATTATGTTTTTCTTAAAGGCTGCCTCAGAGGGAATACCACAGCCAAAATAACAATGTCCTGTAACAAGAGCAATAATAAGAATTTGAAATTTTTACTCTTCTATCCCAAGGCTCAAACTTTAATAGCCATGTAGCTTTGGTAATATGCTACTAATATGAATCACAGTTTTCCTAAAGAAAACAAAATCAGGATTAAGGCAAATACAATATTCACATCATAAATATGAGTTAAGAATGCCACTGGGAAAGATTCCCAACTCTGGTTTACAAATGTGAAAACGGATCCCCATACAAACAAAATCAAACTGATTTTAACAATTTTTTGCAGCTAATACCTCTAAACAAGCAAAAATGCAACTCATAAGTATTTTAAATTGTTAAGCAAAAGGTAAAATTTGCATTTTAATCTAATCACAAAATTTATGGGCTATCTTCCAAAGAGACTTATATTTACATACATTACATTTCTCACAAAATGTGCATTAATAATGCAATGTGCTACCCAAAGAGCTATGCTAAATATTAATTACAGGAGAGTAAAATGAAAATATCCCACTCTAAAGATTTAACAGAATTCAATTTGTAAATAAAATTGTGTTGCCCAGCTTTAATTAAGACATTACACACTAATTTTCCTTGGATGCTCACAATCATAATAATCATATGCATGGATGAGACTCTGAATTATTTTAATAGAATTTAGCATGTGTCCTTGCGTCTCTAAGGCCAATAGTATAGGGATTATAAAAAAAAACACCCATGTCAACACTAAAATATAAAAACTTATCTAAATATGAATAAGATGTGCTTTTTAAAAAATAAAATTTTTAATTAGATATGCCCAATTATAGTTATATAAAATTAATTACGTATTCTGCCCAATCTATGCACGTAACCACTCTCTGGAAAAAAAACTTAAGAAGTAATTTTGTAAAAATAAAACAATATCCACTGACTACATTTATTCTCATCTCTACATACGTGAGACATGACTTGCCAATATTTATTGCTATATTCAGCATATAAAGATTTTCATTTCATTTTTTACCCTTTCCACTTCTATTTTCCGTAACTTAGTTTTAGTAAAATGGCATTTAAGGTGATCGAGAACTACCAAATTGCCAATCTTCAATACCAATCTCCTTGCCTTTGCAGTCTTATCACTTTATTCTTTACAGCATTTTTGAGAGATACTTAGAATATAGTTTTCCCACTTTTCTATTAATATTATGACTTGTTGGATATTAAGAATGGGGGCTGCCTTAAAGATGACTTAGATTACCCAAATCGTTTTACAAATGATGAACCTGAAGGGCCAAGAAGCTGACTTGCCCAATGTCCCATGGCAGGTGAGAGAACCTCGTTTGTATTTTGGTTCTCTCAGATGTCCTAAATCTCAGAGCAGTTCACTCTTGACAGCTTTATTTTAAAACTTATCTTCTTGGATTCCCTCAGACCTGTATTTTACGTTAAATTATATTAATTATTTTATTTTATCCCCAACATCTGGCTTATATCATGGGTTCCTATATTTCAACTATCTGACACAAAAATATTACTCTATCTAGATTCATGTCTACATTTTATTCTATTAAAACTCCTTTTCTATGACAAATCAAAAACTAGATGCTCAAGAATGACTTAATATGAACATGAGAGAACAATTAACCTTTTCTCCATTACCCTCCTCAAGCACCATCCTCATCCTATGAGGCAAGGCATCCTGAAGAATATTAATGAATTTCTGTACTTTATACAGAAATACATTAGACAATGAGATTATAGTGCGCCACTGTTTCCAGCTTTCTACTCTGTCATAATTGTCACTTTCTTAGGCCATGGATATGTCTCTTTGCATCTAGACTCCTGTACTTTCCTTTTACCTGGCCTTCTTTCCCCAGCTACAGAATCATGTAGCCAAGCTTGCGATTCTTAAAGTCTCTTCTTCCTGTTCTCTTAATCACATCAAACCCTCTTTTACATTTCTTAATAAAGAATACTGAATTTCCATGCTATTAACATCAGTGGACCTTATTCTTCCTCTCTGAACTGAATCGGTATATAGTTAAAAGCAAGTGAGGACAAAGCTATATAAGCCTATTACCTGGGATATTGGCGTTAGACAGAGGCTGAAGTATCTTTACAAACATGACCCATCCATGCCTACATTTTATAAGACTAAGCATATAGGTTGCATAATTGCTGGTACCACCCACTGGAGGGTTTTGTTATGTTTTGCAGTACCAGTTAAGAAACACCAGACTGACTAGTATGTGTACAAACTACATGAGTTGGCAATAGAGAAATAACCAAATGATTAAACCCAGAGACCAGACCCAGAAATAGATGTACAGTATCAGGCTATTTTTTACTCAATAGCCTGAAAATGAAGCCACATCCCTCTATGAAAAATTTTGTATTTAACACATAGAGGGCTGCAAGTGATGAATAGTGCAACTGCCCAAATAAAAGAGAGAAGTTCTATCAAAGTAAGAATAACAATTATAAAAAATATAGTTTTGTAATGTACTAAATAGCAAAATTTAGATTTTCACTTTTTTATATCTGATCCTAAAATTGTAAGAAGTACAAAAAGCTTAGTACTTAAAGGATTTGGATGTAGGGACATTCATTAAACATGATATGCTTGTCAGGCCAGATAGATGAGCAAGAACAGAATAAAAACAAGAAGCAAAAACACATAGATCTCTTGATTAAACAGGCATGATGAGTTCCACGAGATAATAACCAATTTCACAAAATTCCTACGTTCAAAGCCAGTGCAAGCCACTGGGACATATAAAGACATAGCCCTAATTTTAAAGTCGTGTGAGCAACTCTGTATACTACAAGGCACAATAAAAGAACTACTTAACTGGGGTAAAAGAATGTACATGAGTGCTCAGGCAAAGAAAAAGTACAGTCTGCACAGGGCAGGGTCGGGGTGGGGATGAATTAGGGGCTTGCCAGGAAAGCACCATGGAGATTCTAACACTACCATTTTGCCTTGCAGATGAAAAGAATTTCAACTAGTAGAAAAATGAAGCTAATACCAGTCAAGTGACAGGCAACCATAATTTCAAACTCCACTTGCCCCAACCTGAGCCCTTGATCATCTGCATCCTTCCCTGAAAGTGTTCTTTAAATAGTCATCAGATCAGTAATTGGCACCTATTAAATTGAACAAGTTAGAAACCCCCTTCTTCAAAAACAAAAACCAACATCACTAAATCCTATTAATTCCATTAATTCTACTTTCTAAAACAAATCCATCTATCCACCTCTCACTATTCTTAGTCAGGTTTATGATTGGTCTTCCTGTTTCCTCTTTTTGCCCCTTTTCATCTACTCTACACACAGCATTCAAAGAATATCATAAAAATCAAACAATGTGACACTTATTCTTGAAACTCTTTGGTGCCTTTCTATTTAACGTTGAACG
>NW_011888823.1:7422245-7424518 GCF_000151845.1 Pteropus vampyrus
ACGTTCAAAGCCAGTGCAAGCCACTGGGACATATAAAGACATAGCCCTAATTTTAAAGTCGTGTGAGCAACTCTGTATACTACAAGGCACAATAAAAGAACTACTTAACTGGGGTAAAAGAATGTACATGAGTGCTCAGGCAAAGAAAAAGTACAGTCTGCACAGGGCAGGGTCGGGGTGGGGATGAATTAGGGGCTTGCCAGGAAAGCACCATGGAGATTCTAACACTACCATTTTGCCTTGCAGATGAAAAGAATTTCAACTAGTAGAAAAATGAAGCTAATACCAGTCAAGTGACAGGCAACCATAATTTCAAACTCCACTTGCCCCAACCTGAGCCCTTGATCATCTGCATCCTTCCCTGAAAGTGTTCTTTAAATAGTCATCAGATCAGTAATTGGCACCTATTAAATTGAACAAGTTAGAAACCCCTTTCTTCAAAAACAAAAACCAACATCACTAAATCCTATTAATTCCATTAATTCTACTTTCTAAAACAAATCCATCTATCCACCTCTCACTATTCTTAGTCAGGTTTATGATTGGTCTTCCTGTTTCCTCTTTTTGCCCCTTTTTATCTACTCTACACACAGCATTCAAAGAATATCATAAAAATCAAACAATGTGACACTTATTCTTGAAACTCTTTGGTGCCTTTCTATTTAACGTTGAACGTATCAAATTTCCATAACATGGACCAACTGTTCAGACCTCTCTCTACTTTCCAACATGATTTCTCACCACTTTCTCCATTGTTCATGATAGTCCATCTAAACTTGGCCTTTCTTTCAACTTCTTGAACAAACTTGAGTTCCTTTTCACCTCTGAACTTTTAACAATTTTTTTTTAATTTTTTTTTCACTTTTTATTTTTTTGCCTACAACACTTTTTCCCTCTTTTCCTAGCTAGAGGCTTCTCATTTTTTATACTAAAGTATTATTTTTTCAGAGTCCTAATACTTGAATTTGTTCAAGTCATTATACCACTTTTTCATTACATGTAACACTTTTTTCTTTCATAGCAATGCGTAATTACAGTATATATATTTATTTGTACAGTTGACCCTTGAACAACACAAGGGTTAGGGGCACTGACCAACCACACAGTAGAAAATCTATTTATAACTTCTGACTCTCTAAAAACTTAGCTAATAATAGCTGACTGCTGACTGGAAGTCTTACTAATAACAGTTAATTAATACGTATTTTGTATGTTATACATATTACATTCTGTGTTCTTACAATGAAGTAAGCTACAGGATATAATATGTATAACATACAAAATACGTATTAATTGAAAACGATCCATGTATAAGGGACCCACACAGTTCAAGTCTATGTTATCCAAGGTTCAACTGTATATTTGTTTCATTAATATTTTTCAACATCACTTTGTTATAGAATTATCTTTTTTTACATCTAGCACTTAATATAACACTTCAGAATATTTGAAGAATGAAGGAATAAATAAATTAGTAAACAGTAACACATCTAGCTCTGAGATATCTATGTACATCTTGTTTACATACAACCAATACATCATATTGGAAAATAATCACAGAACCCAGTCTTAGAGAAGCAGCTTGAAGGGTTCTGGGAATGCCCTCAGTCAGAGGCCATAAGGACCACATTACTGAGTTCCTCATTTTCCTCACTCAAAAATAACACCCTGTCCCATCAGATCATTGGTGGAAACTAGAAAACAGTAGTTTGCTAGCCTGCTAGTAGATGATTTTTTAAAAAATGTGAGTAGAAAGTTATTTTGTGTATTAACTAGTAGTATATACTTCCTTAAAGGCAAAGGACTTCTTGCCATTAAGTCAGAAAAAGTAATATCTGTTACTTAGGGCTGGTTTCACAAGCATCCATACTCAAGAGAGCCTTTCACTGACTGGGGTTAATGTTCTGTGGTTGTCATACTGAAATTCTTCATAATGTTATTTTTTAATTTGTGTTTTGTAAGTAAAGTCTGATGTGCCAAAAGTATATGCAAGAGGCTTGGGGCACTGGATCATGAGCAGTTCTATCTCCAGCCACCTCCACTAGAGGAATTATTGTCTGCTCATTCTACTCCTCCTCAGAGCTCTAGGCACCATCTAATAATATCTCTCCAGATTCTAATCAGCAATCAATGCCACGTTCTGCACTATCAATGATATTTTTATCATATTAAAACTGTTTAAGTCACAATAATGATGTTTCTATATCTTATTTATTTTTATGAAAACAATCATATTCTCTAGTTTGGTATCAGTTTGAGTAATCCTATTAAAA
>NW_011888823.1:7426308-7438532 GCF_000151845.1 Pteropus vampyrus
ATTATAATTACTTATAAAAGAGGTAGAAAAGGTTTTGTATATAACTAAATACGCCTACTGGGAAGAAATTATTACATGGCAATTTTATTATATACATGGTAAAGATAGCACTGTATTAACTCCAAATTTTATAGGATTGGCCAGGAAAGGGAAATTCAATTATTGATGAACATAGCAAAAGTAAACTTGAGATAAAGTAGTCTACTTCCTGGGTGGGGGGCGCGGTGAACTAGGTATTTGGGATTTATTTTTATTTTGTCAAGTAAATTTGTCATATGAAATATGTAGAAAGAAGCATAGTGTATCCTTATTATTAGCGATTCTATATTTGCAAATTTGCATACTCACTAAAATTATTTTGTAACCTCCAAATCAACAGTCTCTATGTTTTCATGGTTATTCATGGACATTATCAGAGCAGCAAAAAATTAGTCACCTGCTCCACACGTTCAGAGCTGCAGAGCCACAAGGCGGTGCTGTGTCTTCTGATTCAGTTTTAATACTGTGAACAGTGTTCTTTCCCTGGTCTTTTTAGAGCCATACTTTTTGCATTGTTTTGCTTTTTGTTGGTGATTTCTCCTTTTTAAATGGTTCAATTTCAGCCCCCGGGCCTGGTGTTGAAGTACTGGCTTGTGTTCCTGAGTGCAAGTGTGTGTTGTGCCTTACAAAGAAAATAAGTGTGTTAAGAATCTTTGTTCAGACATGAGTCATAGCGCTGCTGATGGTGAGTTCCATTGTAATGAATCAACACTATATATTACGTAAGATATCTTTAAACAGGAATATACATAAACAAGATATGTGTTGATTGGTTGATGAAAATGTGACCAGAGGCTATCAGGAAAACAATCCTGTATTTCCCCTAAGAACAATGGTTCAGCAATCACTAAAGCAGTATTCACAGCAATTTTATAGGACATAACTACCTCAGATAAGGAGAATTGATTATACCAAGTTTATAGAAACTTAAAATGCACATTACTTCTGGAAAAGAAAGGCCTAAAGTCAATATCTCCTTGATCTTTAATATAGGGACATAACCACTGATGTGCCCCCCAAATATCTGTATATGTATATTAATCATGGAATAGTTCATAAAAGCTAAGAAAGTAGAAGCAACTTATAATAAGAGTATGGATAAATTAACTACGAGCTCCTCATACAGTGAAACAATATGCAGCCATAATTTAGCTTCAAATTAGAAGCCAATGGAAATATAGCATATGCTCCTCAAATGACATTTAAATTACAGTAGAAAGGTTTAATGAATTAATCCATATCAGCATTAAAAACAGAAAAGAGTACAATTAGGGAATCTGATATTTTTATAAATTTTAGAAAGCTGAAAGGGAAATAACTAAAATATTGAAAGAAGAGCCAGGGCAGAGGATACCATACGAAATATGTAAGATCCTTAAAAATCAGAGTCCACAGATCCAGATGGCAGTCAACTAAATTTGCAAATAGAAAGATAAAACAGAATAAATCTCAGAATTTCAAAATGACAGAAATAAAAATTATGAAAGAATTTAAAAGACATGGCGTGCATTCTCAAAAAGGTCAGAATATTTATAAAGAGAATTCCAAAAAGAGGAAAGAGAAAAAAATATATTAGAAATAAAAGAGTAATAATAGAAGGAAATTTTCTATATCTAAGAAAAATCTTTATCTTGATAATAAAGCCCCAAATCCTTGGAGTATAAAAAATAAAAAGGTCCATATTTAGATACACAATGGTGATATTCCAGAACTATATGAAAATGGAGAAAAATTAAATTTTCCCAATATATCTGACAGCCTGTCATTTCTTATCACTCTAGTTATATAATTAGGTGATCACTTATCTAGGGTTTTAAAGAACAGCTCTCCTTTAACTCTGTTGTCCTGAAGTAATTATTAATAGTGTCCTCTTCCACTCTCCAGTACCCTGGTTTAAATAATATGGTCATCCTATGTGTGGTGGGCAGAATTAAACTCCCCAAAGAGGTCTACATCCTAATTCCCAGAATGTATAAGTATATTACCATACATGGCAAAAGCAACTTTCAAATGTGATTAAATAAGACTCTTGAGATGAAGAGATAATCCTGAATTTTCTGGATGAGTCCAATGTAATCACAAGGTCCTATAAAAATGAGGCTGACGAGTCAGTGACAGAGGATGTGATCACGGAAGCAGGGGGAGAAAAGGCTATATGATGAGGGGACAGGAGTGAAGGAATGCGGACAGCCTCTAAAAGCTGTAAGGCAAGGACACACACTGCCGTTCAGAGCCTCTAGAAAAAAACGATCCTGCCGACATCTCGATTTTATTATCCCACCAAGATTATTTTAGACATCTGATTCTAAAAATATAAGAAAATAAGTTTGTGTTGTTTTAAGCTACTAAGTTTGAGGTAATTTTTATAGTGGCAATAAAAAGCTGATACACTATGCATACCACACATAGTTTAATTTCCTACTTTCTTCAGTTAACATAACATCATGAACATTTTTTTTTTCATTTAAGTCCTAGTACACAGTTTTTATGGCTTGAATAACAACACATCACACATATGAGCCATTATTCTCTTAACCAACTCTGTAATTTTAGATATTTAGGTTGTTGTTACATTTTATTTAAGAAATAAAAATAATTCATAAAACATTTTCATTAATAAATCATAGGAATGTTTTAATGTTTCTTGTGAAATACTGTCAGAATGTAATTACTGGGTCAAATGGAATGGATATTTTTTATGATCCTTGGTACATACATTATCAAATTGCTTTCCATAAAAGCTTTAACAATCACAATATACCTAAGTGTGTTTGAGAGCAACCACTTTACTAGGTTTGAAATGATTTTTTTAAAGCCTTAATCTCATTTTTAAAACGTTAGCTAATTTTACATATGAAACACATCAATTTAATTGACCTTATTTGGTTACTATCCTTAAAGATTACTCACCTTTAAACTGTTTGAAAAGCATAGATTGCTGAATGCTACCATATTAACAAAATTTTTATACATTCTTATACACCTCAATTGAAACTATGCTTTACTCTATTATAAAGATAATTTACGCATAACTCTCTGCAGTGGAGCTGGGGAGTTGGCATGGGTAGCTGCTATTATGCAGAGCTGAAATTAACCAAAATTCGCTACGATTTATCTTCCAAGCCTTCCCCTGGAAATAGCAAGTCTTCAACAGACTCTAGAGTTCCCAAATAGTTACATCAGACAGTTTCTATCAACGTAATTGTTCTCTAGCTGGGGAGACAGATTCCTGATGCTTCCTATCCCATCATCTTCCCAGAATCATCCTTATTCATTTTTGAACCTATCTATAACATAGGTTGGACAACCTTGGAATACTCAATTCTATTATTTTAGTCTTCATTTCCAAACTCTCTTGAGAGAACTCAGCAACTCATAACCTGTCACACTTATCTGATATTAATTTATAATATTTCTTATAATTTATTCAGTTATTAAATAATGTTATTGTATATTGTTAACCCAACTAAACTATAAGATCCTTAAAAAAAGGAATATTAGTAAATGCCATGAAAAAAACATATAAATAATTAATTAATTTGCCTAAGTATTGTCTTCACAGTTCAAATATATCTGCAGTAGTTAAATTCGTATTAGATACTGAAAAGATTTTAATTGTGCTAACATTTACTGCCTTTCTTTTGACTGCGAGACAGCTACCCAAATCTTTAGTATAGTGTATTTGAAACTGTACACTAATGTGGCCTCTGCCAATCACTCTAGCTTCATCTCCATCCCTTTCCCTCTTGGTCTTTTACTCTTTTCCATACTGGCTTTATTTCAGTTCCTAGAACTGTTTGTGCTCACCTTCCACATAGTCTTTCAGGTCCTTCATAGACTAATCCTTTAGTTTGGGGAGATAGTAATCTCCTCTCTGTTCTTATAAATTGTTAACTGCTCCTCATACATCAGATCTCAGCTCTAGATTTAATCTTATAATGATTAGTGCCTGTGTTCCTATCCACCTTCCACCAATTCTGCAAAGTCAATGAGTAAATAGACTATGTGACTTGCATACCATTGAACTTTAGCACATAGAATAGTGTCTCTCCTGGGAGGCTTTTAATAAAGTTTATTGTTATTACAAGTTACAGACTGAAATGGTTGCTAAGAAAAAAATAATTTTATATACACACATATTTATATATATACCCACAAATAACCCTGGGCAAATAACCCAGAGTAATACATAAGAATCATAACCATTATATTGGTATAACAATATCACCATCTTTGAGGAGAAAGAGAAATGATGGCGCATATCCTCATATGGAAACCGAGTTCTCCTGGGTAATTATGATGTGGATTAATTCAGGAATTATTGTCTATATTTTGTTCACTGACCACTGAATTTTTTTTCCCATGAACTAAAATATTTTAATTAGCATTATCCTTCTGGAAAAAAATAATTACACTGTCATTAAAATGTCACTGCTTTTTAAAATGATCTTTTAAACAAAAGACAAAATAGAGTGATGAAGGGTATTTTTGAATTAAAGTGGCAGTATAATGTTAAGCCTACATTAGGCATTAGCTCTTCAAAATTCATTGTTTTTAAAATCAAAAGAAAGAAATCAGAATATCCTATTTTCACATATAAATATAAATATGAATATTGATCCACCTATTTCAAATTGAGACTAAGTTGAGATATGATAGAGAAGTATAATGAGTTTATTTCTAGAATTATATTTATTCTAGAGAAAAACAAATACTTGGATACAATCTGATTATCAAATTAAATGTTGATCTAATTAAAATATGTGCATTTCAATAATTATTAGAATATAGTTATATATTTATATATTATATAATATATGAACTATTATATATATATTTCTTTTTAGTTTTTACACAATTTGAAAAAAAATCTCTTTGATGGCAAAGCAATCTATAATGTCATTGAGAACCAAGGGAAATGTTGATTTAAAGTCTTTCAGAACATATTCCACAAAGACTGCCCAACTTTATTTTCATAATTAGGTAATCTTTATGCATGCCAAACATATATTTAAAATAAAAAGTGGGGTGTAATATTACACAAACACAATCAACCAGAGACCTATCATCATTATGAACCAACACCACTTAAATATATACACACATACATAAGTACATACATGCATATATATACTATGTACATGAACGATTACAGACATAAACATAAATAAACAGCAAGAAATGGTTAGTTTTGTTTAATTTTGCTTATTTATAGAGTTTACAATCAACAGTACTTCAATAAGTGCAATAATTCGATAATGGATAAAGAACAAATGGCAACATATTGTTATTGGAATAGAAAAAATTCCACCTGCCTCATTTTGAGATGATATTGTTAATTGTGCTTAACTGTATTTACAAAGCCCAGCAAGTTGTTTTGTGAATCAAAAATCACTTCCTAGGAGCTTTCATTAGTTATATCATCCAAAGGGAATTTAAAAATAAAAATAATAACTTTAGCCACTGGGATATTTTAAAAGAGGATTCTATATTTTAAAATTTTGAATATGTGAATTTTAACTTTGCAGTTACAGAATTTTTGGACACAAAATCTGTTTTACCTTTATAATTCTCATTAATGCAATATTTCTTACCTAAATGTTTATCACTGGACCCCTCTATAAGTTAGTCAATGTGATTCCTTTTTTTTTTTTTTTTTTTAGGATTACTAGGCCCCTACTTTAATATTGTTAAATCAGTATTCTTAAAATCTTAGTAAACATAAAATATCTGGGAGAAAGGCCTGAAAATATATATACTTTCTAAAGGTTTCTGTAGTGTTTCTCATACACCTTAATACTTAGAACTGCTTTCAAACATAAGATAACAAGGAGATATAGCAAAGGAAACTTGTAAAATCAATATGTATTTAGACATTAGTTATATTGAAAAATGCATAAATACAGTATAGAAAAAAATAAATAAACATTTAAAACTTGCTCTAATTACACAACAGAGTGGCTCTTAGTGTTATTTTTCATACAAAACAATCCAACTCTCTCCACTCCTTAATACATTTCAAGAGAGGTAGTAGACCATTGTGCTTAAGCACACAGAGGCTCTGGAGCAAGATACTTGCATTTGAACCAAGTCTGCCACCCAACTACTACTTAACTTTTCATTACCTCAGCTGCCCCATCTGTAAAATGAGATACTGCAATGAACATAGCTTAAGTTAGTAAATGTACAGTGGTTTGAACACTGTTTGTCCCACAATGCCAGGCTCATTAAATGCTGGTTTTTTATGGCATAGGGATATGCTTGTGGCTTGTAGCCAGATATTTCATCACATGCATAAAATTGTGACGAGGGCTATATTGAAATACAAGAAAGAAGGAGTCTGGAGGAGTTGGTAAAGAAGAGGGTCTGCTTCATGGAGAAGAAACTAGTAAATCGATACCAAAAGAGGGGGATTACTGAGGAGTGTGTTCTGAGTCCTTGGCATATCATGAGCAAGTGAAAGTAGCAGCATGTAGGTCAGGGAGAGGAGAGGGCTTAAGATGAGACTGGAGAAGAAGCAGTGTTATAAGATTTTATATCGGGAGAAGAAGAAAACACAAAATTTTCTCCTGGTGAATTGGAGCCTTTTTAACCAAGAAGGAAACCCCTTCTCATGACCAGAATCATGTTGCATAAGGAACCCTGAAAGTAAAGAATCCTAGAAAGTCAATAATTTAAGCTTTCCTCACTGTAAAGCAATAAAAGATAAAGGAGAAAGGAATTAATGGATTTCAAATAGCTAATTCACATGGTATACCATATTTTCCTCATATTTTTCTTTTAAAAAAATCATAGGAAAAATTCCAGATGAAAATACACATTTCTGATCTTCATCAGTGCAATACTAAAGCCTCTACTCTTCCTCTGTTAATTTCTCCTTCTAAAATATTTAAAGAGTTCATATAATTACAAAGATTCTTTTTACAAAGACTAGATTATGATCTAATTAGATTGTCATCTAAGCCATTTACACGGGGAACTTTGATTTTAAGAGGAGATTTAAGATTACAAAATTTCTATGATCATTATCTTCCTTTCTGTAAAGATTTTTCCAAAGAAGAGATTTCAGGACCCTGAAACTAATAACTATACGGAAACATGCTGCTGAAAGGACTCTGAAAGTTGCTAGAAGCATCCAACACTTGCATGAAGTCAGAAACATTGAAAAGGGCAATTTTTGTAATCTGCTTCAAATTGTTGTTATTTTCCATTTATTGGAAAATATATTTAAAAGCTATCATATACATAGGTGAATTCACAATATCACTGTAAAATAATGGTAAATGAGCACTTATTATGAAATAAGCACTGTGCTAAGATTACATATATTATCTCATTTAACCCCCTATAAAGTGGATATGATTGTATCTCCTGTTTTACAAAGGAGCTGAGTAAAAGAGAGTTTAAATAACCTCATCAAGGCAACCACTTGTAAGCAGCTAAACTGATATTTGAATTTTTGAAGTATGACAATGGAGTTTGCATCTTTTAAAGAAAACTCATTATCATAAGAATTATAGTGTTGTTTTAAAAAATATTGACTTGTGTATGTTTACAAATCCAACCAGCTATATAATAGACTCAGCGGTAAACTTGTACTTATTATTAGAATCAATTAATTTATTAGCATGAAGAAAACATAATATAGAAATGGAAAACATAAGCTTCACAAGCTTTGCTTTAGCCCTGATAAAAATAAAAAGGAACTACATAGGGCACTGAAATATTTTAAAGACTTGAAAAGAAAAAATTCTATGATATCAAGTACATGAAAATTTCAGTGAAGTTATGAAGAATTGGAGAATAATTACATTTCAGTGATGTCAAGATCTGAAGAAACAAAGTTCAGACTGGCATGGAAAAGGTCTTATTTAAATTTAATTTTAAACAATATCTGCTAGTTATTTTGTTTGATATAGAACAGATTCACTAGGCTAGACTACATTTCCTTGAATTCCTTTTCCTGTGTGTTTCAGATTAGGGTGGGTCATAAGAGACATTTTTCCGTGTGATTTAGAGGAAAGAGGTGAAGCAGCAGCCATATTGTTTCTCATGCCCTAAAGGAGGTTGGGTCCGAGTCAAGAGGTATATTTTTTTAGCTCACACATGTTGTCATATATCTGCTGGCTCAAGCAATTGGTGTAAGTGCAGCTGGACCTCCGACTTCTCCTCCTTCCCCCTGGATCTTCCTGCACTTTCCCAAGTTTTGTGCTTACCTCCAAGAAGGAAGTACCTGTTTCTCCTGTAAGATACCCATATCATCAAGGCTGGGGAATGAGAACTGGCACATGCTCCAGTCTGTCCTCATGGACTCTAGCTCGCACTTGTGGGTTTTAGCTTGTCTTTGTTCTCTTTCACTTTATATCTTTTTTTTTTTCTTTTCCTGACTGCCTACCGTACAGACTTCAAGCAACAGGATCAGACACAAAATCGACCCTCTTAAAAGTAGAATATAATAAATTCAGGAACTTCCTTTTCTTTTTTATAGAAGGATCTAGGTATGAAATGATAATACTTAAGGTCATAATAGTCTCTGGGCCCTTTTATTAAGAATGCACCCTGATGTTAAGTCCTGAATAACTGGATGAATCTCTTCTTGTAGTCCTGAATGATGAACTTTGCAATGAGCTTCTCAATAAAATGCACTGTGCAAAATCAAATCTATTTTTACTCTAGTTTAATTTTGCTGTTCTTGCATTTCCTTTCTTCCAGCATTCTGCTTGTTTTTTTTTTTTTTAATCATAAAGGGGCATGATTTTTCATGATCAGTTGAGTAAAAGTTTTATCTGTAATTATTGCAACCACTGAGGCAGAATGAATAGACTAGTCATCACCCACCTACTCCCTCGCTGTGAACCTTCCTCTAGAAACACAGGCCTATGCATCTACTCTAAGTCTCCTCCCATTATAACATTAAATCTGCATGATTGTAAGTCTCTAATTTTTCTAGTTCTCTTCCTTCCAATCAATCCTGCAAGTTGCTACTAGATAAGACGCCATGAAACTCACTATTCAAAGGGTCACTGAGTTTCTCCTTAAAAATATTTTAACTGATATCTTAGTTTACTCTGATGGGCAATCACTGTTTTTTCCTAGTAGAAAAACAAAATCTATTTCACAATTTATAAGCAAGCAATGCAGATTTTATTTTTAAAATAAAGTGAAGACAGAGAATTTACATTGAACATCTAACAATATGCACATGCATCAATTTATCTTACATCATTCAATTAGGGTATTTTTCCAACCAAAATAAATTTTAGTCATCTGCTCCTCCCAGATAGTCCCTGTTACTGTGGCCACAGGACTAGGCAACTAACCTAAACTGAGTCAGCCAGGGTACCCAATCCTGTTCAGAACAGCATGTGACCTAGTTAAGCAAGTCAGAGTACCTGCCTGGCATGTTTTCAAATCTGAGTTGAGGGAATAAGATTATGGTTTTTCCTACTTGCAGTTTGTAGATTTATGAGCCTAGAAGGATTTCAACCAAGTATTTCATGAAGAAATGAAGACAGAAGCAGAGATGAGACAACTAATGTGCATGCTTTTATATGTGTATATATGTGTGTATGTGTGTGTGTTGATGTGTGTGTGTGTGTGTGTGTGTGCAGTGTGTGTGTGTGTGTGAGAACATGCTAAGGCTAAAGTAAGATTTTTTTCCCTTTTGCTAGGCTGTTTTAATCTAGGTATCACAGTGAGTTTTTATATAAAAGTTAGTGAATTCATTGCATTGCTGAAGCTGCAGGCGGTCTATAGCTTAATCAAGGTGTTAATTGGCTGGCACTAAGTGTGGTTTGAGGTTAGTGTGGCAGATGGGACCCAAAGAATATAGAGTTTTGTTATACAAACTATAGATGTACTTAAGTTCTCTACATCTGTGTTGTATTTTTTTTTCAAATATACATAGGTGATAAAACACCTGCTACTTAATTAACACTCTTTGTAGTCATCCACAAAGTTAGATTATTCTTAAACCTGCTCTGCCAGCTGTAAATGTTAAAACTTCACTTGCTATTCCTAGAACTTTTTCTTTCCTTTATTTTGCAAAGCCTGAATTGAAAAATATTCAAAACTAGCAAATGAGGGAGAATAAACATTTTTAACAAATGAGTGAATGAACAGATAGATAGATAAATAGGTATGTAAATTTAAAAATGTCTATAATTTTGAGCTGGTAATTCTATGAAAATGGAAACTAGTTAAACTAAAGAAATCTTTTCAGAGAATAGACATCTCTAGGGAAATAATTTTTAAAAATCTCCTGGCTCCTCTTTACCCTCAAGTCCAACACATCTACCTCTTATGAGCCAAGGTGCTGTGGCCAGAAAAGAGGAATAAATTACAGGAGGCAGCTGAGCCTTCAGGTTTCCTATGGTCCCGATACTTGAGGCATGACTTGACTGCTCAGAGCAGACAAAGCCTGGGGCCTGGTGTTGGAGAGACTCATGGTTTAGATTGGGCTGAGACAGATTCTGGCAAGAGCTTTATGAACAGAGATCCTCAAAGTTGGAGAAGGGTGCCAAATATCACATTAGTGTGTCTAGTCGCTGACCTTTAGAGTTCGAAGAGGAGCTGCAAGTCTCTCTACACAACTGAGCCTAGGAGACCACAAGGAGACTGGTAAGCAGAGATGCTTTCCTTCTCAGGCCTTAACAAGGAACTCTCAATCTGCTTGTTACTGAATCAAAGACCCAAAGGAGCAAAGCAAATGAACCTTTCGCCACCCTGTAGCCATCACCACCATATAAGGTACACTTGCAGCTGGACCTGATCCTAAATTAATGGAGAAAAGTAATAGCATACTCTGAATGAGGGCTCCAAACAAAAGAGAAAGAACTGGTCTCTGGAAAAAATAACACTCTAGAGTAAACAAATAGCAACTTTCGGGTCCAAATCATGGAATATACAATTTGATCAATCACAGGCCTTGGTGTGTGACACTTTCAAAATTGGTCCATGAATGGCCCTGTTTTTATTTATTTGTTCATGCTTTTTGAGCAGTGTAATAAGCAATTGAGAGTCCATCATGCACAATGCAAAAAGTAGGATGTCACTAGTCATTCATATCTATTTATGTGGTCTTCCCTTATCTCATTCTCTCTCTGACCTCTCTCAAGAGAATAATGCTTCTGAAGCCTGTGTTTGTCATTTTCTTTCTTTCCTTTTTGTACAGTTTTATCTCATCTACAATATTTTCATTTAAATTACATTATGTTTAAATTGCTGTTGTTCATAGAGCTAGAATTCATGCATACTGTTGTACAGCATTTGTATTATTCAGGGTCCTCCAAAGAAGAGAACTAATAGGAGATAGATTAGACGATAGATAGATGATAGACAGACAGGCAACATAAGAGATTTATTAGGTAGATAGATAACATAAGGGGAGATTTATTATAGGAATTGGCTCATTCAATTATAGAGGCTATGGGGTCCCACAACCTATCGTCAATAAGCTGGAGAACTAAGAGTGCCAAAGATGTAGTTCAGTCTGATTTCGAAGGCCAGAGAACCAGAAACACCAATGTCCAACGGCAGGAGAAGAATGATATACCAGCTTAAAAGAGATGAAGCTTGCCCTTCTTCCACCCTTTTGTTCTATCCAGTCCCTCAATGGTTGGATAATGCCCATCTGCATAGATGAAGGCAGTCTTCTTTACTGTATCTACTGATTCAAATGTTAATCTATTCTAGAAACAACCCTCACAGCAAATCCAGCAATGATGTTTTATTAGCTCTCTGGGCATCCTTTAGCCTGATCAAATTGACACAAGAAATTAACCATCAAACCATTGTAGTTTGTGTGTGTGTGTGTGTGTGTGTATGTGTGTTTAGAGAGAGAGAGAGAGAGAGAGAGGGAGGGAGACTGCTTCATAACAGTCTCTTCCACTATATTCAGCCGATGTCCTGCTGTACAGGCATTTGATTTGCTTCCACACATTTGCTATTGTGAAGACAGCTGCTCTGAACATCCCTGTGTATGTCTCCAGTGAACATAGGAAGGATTTGCCCCAGGATATACAGCCAGAATTACCTCATCACTACATAATAAAAACTACACACAATAATACCAAACTTCTTTCCAAAGCATTTGTATCAATTTATATTTAAAGAAAACAATGTATAAGAGACCCTGAGGACTCACATCCTCTTAATCACTTGGTATAATTGAGCTTTTTATTTTT
>NW_011888823.1:7438582-7492497 GCF_000151845.1 Pteropus vampyrus
TGTTTTTATTTATTTGTTCATGCTTTTTGAGCAGTGTAATAAGCAATTGAGAGTCCATCATGCACAATGCAAAAAGTAGGATGTCACTAGTCATTCATATCTATTTATGTGGTCTTCCCTTATCTCATTCTCTCTCTGACCTCTCTCAAGAGAATAATCCTTCTGAAGCCTGTGTTTGTCATTTTCTTTCTTTCCTTTTTGTACAGTTTTATCTCATCTACAATATTTTCATTTAAATTACATTATGTTTAAATTGCTGTTGTTCATAGAGCTAGAATTCATGCATACTGTTGTACAGCATTTGTATTATTCAGGGTCCTCCAAAGAAAAGAACTAATAGGAGATAGATTAGACGATAGATAGATGATAGACAGACAGGCAACATAAGAGATTTATTAGGTAGATAGATAACATAAGGGGAGATTTATTATAGGAATTGGCTCATTCAATTATAGAGGCTATGGGGTCCCACAACCTATCGTCAATAAGCTGGAGAACTAAGAGTGCCAAAGATGTAGTTCAGTCTGATTTCGAAGGCCAGAGAACCAGAAACACCAATGTCCAACGGCAGGAGAAGAATGATATACCAGCTTAAAAGAGATGAAGCTTGCCCTTCTTCCACCCTTTTGTTCTATCCAGTCCCTCAATGGTTGGATAATGCCCATCTGCATAGATGAAGGCAGTCTTCTTTACTGTATCTACTGATTCAAATGTTAATCTATTCTAGAAACAACCCTCACAGCAAATCCAGCAATGATGTTTTATTAGCTCTCTGGGCATCCTTTAGCCTGATCAAATTGACACAAGAAATTAACCATCAAACCATTGTAGTTTGTGTGTGTGTGTGTGTGTGTGTATGTGTGTTTAGAGAGAGAGAGAGAGAGAGAGAGGGAGGGAGACTGCTTCATAACAGTCTCTTCCACTATATTCAGCCGATGTCCTGCTGTACAGGCATTTGATTTGCTTCCACACATTTGCTATTGTGAAGACAGCTGCTCTGAACATCCCTGTGTATGTCTCCAGTGAACATAGGAAGGATTTGCCCCAGGATATACAGCCAGAATTACCTCATCACTACATAATAAAAACTACACACAATAATACCAAACTTCTTTCCAAAGCATTTGTATCAATTTATATTTAAAGAAAACAATGTATAAGAGACCCTGAGGACTCACATCCTCTTAATCACTTGGTATAATTGAGCTTTTTATTTTTATACCAATCAAATGGATGTCAAATGGAGCTCATTATGGTATAGTATGGTACAGCATGGTATGGTATGGTATGGTAAGGTATTATCTGATCACTATTGAGGCCAAAAATGTCTTCATATATTTATCCATAAGATATATTTTCTGTTCGTAAAGTGCTATTCATGATTTATGCCCACTTTTATATTGGATTATTTGTGCTTTTTTAATTGAGTTGTAGGATTTATTTATGTATATTTGGTACTTAATAGTGTGTTGGTTGTGTGTAATAAAAATGCCTTCTCTCAAACTGCAATTTGTCTTTTAATTTCTTTAAGGTAATAAATTAATAGCTTTTTGATCCCAACATTATCAAATTCACCAATCTACTTTATAGGTTCTTTTTATGTCTTATTTAAGAAATTCTTGCCCTCTCCCAAGTTTTAGAAGATAATTTGCCTTTATAATTCTACTAAAAGTTTTTAAATTTTTATTATAGCATTTCATTCCTAGGACTACCTAGAGTTGGTCTTTGTGTATGGAGTAAACAGAAGTCAAATTTTATCTTTTGTTGTCATTATTCATTGGGAAAACCATTTTTGAGCCTATTATAGAGAGAAAGAGTCCCACACAAAAGAAACTGTTTTAGGAACTAAATAATAAGAAGCAGCAGCAAAAAGTTCGGACAATGACTTGATTGATCATGATAGAGAATCATATTAGTTATCTGGAGTATGAAATGGAAGCATAAAGCCAAGACACTAAAAGATGGATATCATCAGGGAAAAAATACAATGTTCAAGGGTTAAACCCAGAAAAACTAAACTGTGCAAACTGGATTTCCAGAAGAAAAAAGAATTGTTGCGAAGGAGGAGGAGGAGGAGGGGGAGGAGGAGGAGGAGGAGGAGAATTGTTGCAGGAAAGGAATTAATTAAACAATAAGAAAATTTTACTCGTTTAAAAAGAATAGAGTCTTTAGATTGAAATGATTAGCAATGGAGGTATAAAGAATGGGAAAAAATATAACATTAGGTATATTCTAACTAAATTCCTGAACTCCAAATGTTGTCAGAGACAAGCCAAAAAACTAAAACAAAACAAAACAAAAATTCACAAGATTCCCACAGAATAGATAAAAGAGGAGGAAAAGTCAAACAAAAAATTAACCACCTAAGAAAATATTAACACTCATGTTAATAAATGCATTGTTCACATAAACATTATAAAAACAGGAACAGGTAAAAAATCTCTAATAAATTTGATAAATATTATTTATCATTAACAACAAAGTATTATTATAAAAAACAAAACTTTAAATCATTTCAATCAAAATCAATAAGTTTATGGTGATAATTATCAACATTATTTAATATTAGAGTTCTGAGAAAATACAAAATGTTTTGTGCTAATATAATTTTATACCTAGAATCAATAACTGCTACAGTTAATAAAATAATTAATGATATTCTTCCGTAGAAGATACATGCATCAAAAAAAAAATCAGAGCATCTTCTCTATTCTAGAAATAATAATCTAGAAATCAAAATATATACATCTGTATTTTCCTCCTTTCTCAATACAATTTGTAAAGGTCCAATGGATTAATCTACTTACAAATTAATTCAATTCCATAATTTATATTATTAAACTAATTTTCTCTCTTTTAAAAATATATAAATAAAGAGGCATTAAAAACTGCTTTTATCTATGAATGCCAATATAAACTCTGTATTTAAAGTGTAGTATTTTGTGTATGCAATATAAGGAAGTATAGTTTGCCCATTTAGTTCAACAGTTGAACTTGACAAATGTTTACAAATTTAAATTTAAACAATCTTGCTATGGAATCATTGCTATGTTAATCTATATGCTTTGACTATAAGATTGCATCAATACTAAGTAAATATTATTACTGGGCTCATTTTTTTCCCTTTTAGATCAAAGCATTACAGATAAGGACATGCAAATGTTACATTGATTTCTGTATTCCAAATCCTATCCTCTGCATTTCCTATGAAGTTACAGCCAGACTATCTTACTCAGCCAACTACCATGTATCAGACACTGTCTGTGCAATACATATGGCAGAAAAGTAACACAGGAACTTATAATTAGTACAATATCAGTAAAAAAGTAATTGTGACACAAGATGGAATATAAGAAAGAGCGATACTATTGAAGGGATTGCAAATGATATAAAATCATGCTTGATAGAAGACCTTCTTCACATGGTTGGTGAGATGGCTGCAATGGAGCAGAAGGGGATTAAATTAAAAATCAGCCTATATGACTCAGTGTTCTCAAAGCTAGTTGCTTAGTATCTGAACTCTGAAATGAATTCTGGTTATCGTTCTACATAACAGTGTAATCATTTCTTCTTGCCTACCAAGGATGTCTTCTTTCAAGGATATCTTTGCTCAAATAGAATCATCTCTAATAAAGTCTCTTTTTGACTTCTCAAATTTCATATACAAAATTAATTATGTCCCGCCTTTTCCCCTCAAAGCAGTGTCATCCATTGTTTTAGAAATTTCAGTGTGTATTATGTTAGTTGTCTTCCTTCATTACAATCCCATGAACTCTTGGAGCATCATGTCACCTTATTTCTAGTGTCTAAAAATAAAAGGAACTCAGTAATTGACTGTTGAAAGAATGAGAAGGAATGAATAAATTGACAAATGAATGAGCTCCATAATAAAATAGCCCCGAGATCTCAAACAGACATACAAATAAAAACAGTACATCAATGGAACATTCCTTATAGTGAATTCATCCTGAATATAAACACCTTAAACCTCAAATGGCATAGCCCATCTTTACACTGAAGTCAAGCTCCCTAGCCTAGCTATCATAACACAAAACAGCACAAGAGTTCCCAGCATCACAGACACAATTCTTTCTTACAGTCCTTCAACCACCAACGTCAAAAGTAGTATTTTTCTTTCCTTCCATTCCAGAAATGTCACCATTAAAAGTGTAAAGAATTTTTTAAAGTGTAGTATTTTGTGTATGCAATTCAAAGGGAAAGAAGGATATGAGCCTTAGCATTGCCTCACACATAGTTTCATGCCCTGAATTAGTTAAAAAGCCAATGAACAAGGTGGTGCTCTTTTAACATTAGCTTGAAATTGCCTCTCTGTGTTATGAGACTCAACTTTTCACAAATTTGTGAATATCTAGCTATGGTTCAATCAGGAGATCAAGTTTTCTTGGTAACTAGGTTTCTGGCCTTTTATGATGAGGGCAAGAAAATCCTGAGTGTTTTCCAGGATGCAAATGTTTCCAGATTTACAAATAGCACTATGAGCTAAATGGGGCTCCTGATTCCTCCCAGAAGTCTAGTCCAGCTCAAAGCAATTTCTACCTATTTACAACTCCTCTGTGCACCTAAATATATAGCTGGTCTTTTACAATTGTTATACACTGAGGGGGTTTAGTCTCTTTATTATCTTTACAGTTAACTCTTATGAAGAGTCTTATTGCTATAATTTATGGTCATTATTCAGAGCAGCGTACAATTTCACCAGTGTACAATTTCACCAGGTATATGACAGATTTAGAAAACTGATTTAAAAAAATATAAGTGCCTAGTGCTTGATCATAGCACGATGCATAGCAGACTCATTTATTTTGCACATCATTATTATATTTTACTTCTAATTCCCACCTTCTACTACTTGACCTGGTTGTTTTGCAAAGTTTACATTCCATAGCTACTCTTAATTATGTCACAATTGCTGACCCCGTCCCTTCAACATCCTTACCTATAAAGGCATTGGACAGATTGCTCAGGATGATTAGTACCAAGATTTATAGTACCTCTTTCGGCGAGGCATTGCCAACAAGGACTGTATATGTTACTAATCCACAGTTGTAGCTGCAGCACCCAGCCAAGTGACTGACAACATTTAAGGAATAAATCTCAGAGTAAGGGTAGAACTCTAAATATATTCCAAAAGAGAGCCATAAACTTGACTTTATGTTCTTTGGAATCCATACATGGAGAGAATTATGATGGGCAGCATATTTTAGTGCCTCTTACAGACTACCAATATTGAAGGCATCAGTCAAATTCTCAGTTACACAACTGAAACAATAACAATATGTTTTACAAGTTTGTTTCTTATAACATTCCTCAGTGTGAGCTGGGACATACTGTGAAAACACAGTTCAATACAAGTAATTCTACAATTTTATGAGGAGCAAAAATATGCCAGATACCCAACTTGATGATGGCTCGTTAAAAATTTAGAATAAAACAAAGAATACTTTCAAGAACAGACAGAATTACAAATGTACTTTTCTCCCACAACCAAGTTTTAGGTAAGCAATAAGGGGCAGAAGAGTACATGCTTCCAATTTGTACCTCCAAGACCATGAAAAGCACCACCACACTCCTCAAGAATCAGCTGAATTGGAAGTAAGAATAGCAACAGACGGCCTACTGACAGTGTGATCTTTGCCCTTGAGTAGCTTCTATTGACACAGGGAAATTAGACAATAAACAAGTAATTGACAAACATTCATTTATCGTGCATGAAAATAGCATTTAGGGTAAATGACAGAAGAAAAATAATATACAGCAATGGGATTGAGAGTGATGAGAGAAGGTTGCTGTGGTGATGGCAAAATATTGGACGGGATGGTCAGGAAAGGCTACTCTCTAGAGAGGTGTCATGAAGCTGAGACCTGAATGATGAGATGGAGCTGACTCTATGAAAATCCAGGGAGAACACTATTGGCAAAGCAACAAGCAACAGCAAGTGCCAGGGTTCAAAGTGGAATAAATTTGGCCTGTTTTGACAACTAGAGAAAAAAAAAAAAACTTGTTTCTGAATCAGAAATTGTACTTGCTATTTTCTCAAATGGCAAAAAGCACAGAAAAAGTTCAACAGCAAAAAAGCTCACTTGAACTTGTACTCAAGTGGCAATAAATTCATTTTAAAACATGGAATATGTAACTGTGAATGCTGTAAATTCCCAGAAAACCCTCTTAAGATTGATGGCAAACATTCTCCTAGGTAACTAACCACTTTAGTCTACTTGCTAAATTACTTGATCATTTACTACATACTATCAGACCTTCTGAGTGCTTTACAGGTACTAATTCATTTAATCCTCACAACAACCTTGTGAGGTTAGTACTACTGTTATTATCACTCCATCTAGAGCTGAAAAACTGGGACACAGGGTTTAAGTAACTTGTCCAAGATCATGTAGCTGCTAAGGAAGAGTAAGGGTTTGAACTAGGGTTATCTGGCTCAACAAAATACCTTCTTAAGCACTATATCAAGGTATTGTGGTCATAGGTGTGGTGAAGGGGACTTGATTCAAATCTAAGCTCTGTCACTAAGCTGTGGTTTTCTAACGCAACAATGTGCAAAAGGAAGATGTGATTTTTGTCATTGTAATTAAGTACTCCCCTACTGATATTCTTCAGTCTTCCCTTTCAAGAACCCAAGAAGAAAACTTCATCCAGACTTTCCTACTTTGTTGCTCCCTGAAACATCGGCTTCTAGCATTGCCTTGGTCTAAATGTCTTAACTTTTTAAAAGAATGTTAGAGATATATTCTTGGAGAACAGAGGAGATATGTTTCAAATAATTTTTGAACATGCTTTTTAAAATTCTGCTTGCCTCTGAAGTCACACGGGAGATTAATGTGTCTCCTAAATGGGCTTTATTGTAATTTTACTTTTTCAAAGATGATGATAAATAGCCTGCATTATTCTCCCTCCATTGATATTCTCCCTTTAAAGGAAAAAAATTACCATAATACAATTTGTTCGAGTACAAGTATTTGTAATTTAGAACACTGATAATCAAAATACAGAATGCAGATATTTTTCCTGTTTTAACTTCTAAAAGGTTTTCAGGTACTAAAAAAAAAAAAAAAAATCAGATACAGAAAAGCATTTTCCTTAAATTGGTGTATGTCATATCATAGTTTATTGAATTACTAATTAAGCCTTAAGTAATTAATCTAATGAAGTGTCTTTTAATTTTATTAATTTATTACACTGTTAAGTCTGTACCATGAAGAAATAGCGGCATATAATCTCCTAGTGGATAAAGTGATAAATGGCTAAGTTTCACATTTCAGAGTATATTTATTGCAACAGAACTTGATACTGAGAGACAGTAAAGGTTGACAGAGGGGTGGATTCATTGATGTTTACTCTGATATGTCTGGATTGTGATTAACACATCTTTTTATGATTTTTACGTCAGTTTTTAAATATTAACCAATATGGCTTGAATGCATTACTATAGCTTTTTTAAAGTGCCTAACCTATTACTGGTTAAAAATTTATTACTAGAATAATCTGCCTTTTCATCTATTTAAATTATTTATCAAAGTAGATCAAAGAAATATACATTTCCATAAAAAAATGAGACTAGTTTAATTGCTATATAGAAAGCTACAATTTCTTTAGATTTAGAAAATGGAACAAAAGATCACAACGTAAAACAGGCACATCATGAAAAGTAGAATACTAATCAGAAAACCCTATCTATATCACATAAGCCTAAAGGTGGAAGATTCATAAATATTTTCCATGGTCCTCTAATATAACAAGTAATGTTACTTGTCTCTCTTTATTTTATCTATTGTAAGGGAAGTCAAGAATTCACAGTTTAAGCAAATAATACAATTTTACCTTCAACTGAGCCACAGCATAGTGAACAAGTTTTATACACATGATTTTTTTTTTTCATTTTTTTTAAAGAAAACTAAGTGGTGAGTTGTGATATGATATATATCTGGTCTTTGTCCCAAGTCGCTGGTACATAGCTCCTAAAACCCCTGGAAATCTCCAGAGTGATAAGTATCTTTTGTACGCTGATGAGATAGATGACTGGTGTCTGGGGGCTGCTACATAGATGGGTGATGCTCACCAGAAAGACCAAGGCATGACTGGAGGATTAGAACTTTAGCTCCACACCTGATCCTTGTAGAGGGGAAGCTAGAGGTTGAATTGATCAATGACTAATGACTTAATTGTGTTTACATAATGAAACCTACACAGTGTGGTTCAGAGAGCTTCTGGGTTCACAAACACATCAAGGCTGTGGGAGGGTGGCACACCTGAAAAAGGTTTGGAAGATTATACCCCTTCCCATACCATAACTTATGCATTTCTTCCATTTAGCTGCTCCTGACTTGTATCCTTTACAATAAACCATAATGGTAAGTAATAGTAAGTAACATGCTTTCATGAGTTCTGAGTTGTTCCAACAACTTATCAAACCTGATGAGAGAGTAGTAGGAAACCCCTGAATTTATAGCCTGATGGTCAGAACTACAGGCGGCAATATGGGACTTGTAACTGGCAACTAAAGTGAGGGCACTCTTGTGAGACTGAGCCCTTAACTTGTGGGGTCTGTGCTAACTCTGGGTAGTTGGTGTTAGAACTGAACTGAATTGCAGGCCACCGAATGATATCTGGACAGTTGAAAAACAGTGTGAAAAAAACTCACGTTTGGTGTCAGAATCATTGTGAGTAAAAACATTTGAGATAAGTTTATATCTTAAACATCATCAACACTAGAAACTTATTTTATATCAGCAATAAATTCACAGAGAAAAATTCAGCATTTAACTGCACACGGCATCTTCCATGATAACTTTATACTCAATACTCATAGAGGACAAACACCTAGCTAATGGAAGACATGGAATGGTTTGATTTTTTTTTTTTTTTTTACTATTTTTTAGAGCAGTTTTAGGTTCACATTAAAATTAAGAGGAGCGTAGAGATTTCCCATATACTTCTGGCCCTCACACATGAATAGACTTCTCCATTATCAACATTCCCCACCAGAGTGGTACATTCGTTATAATTGATAAACCTACACTGACACATCATAACCACCATAATCCATAAATGACATTACAGTTCACTCTTGGTATTGTATATTCTACGAGTCTGGACAAATATATAATGGCATATATCCATCATTATGGTATCATACCTAGCATTTTCACTGCCCTAAGCAACTTCTGTGGTTATCTGTCGCTGGCCCTACCCCTTACAACCACTGATCTTTTTACTGTAACCATAGGTTGGCCTTTTCTAGATTATCATCTAGTTGAATCATAGATTGGCTTCTTTTACTTAGCAGTATGCACTTAAGGTTCTTCCACATCTTTTCATGGCTTGATAGCTCTTTTTTTAGTGATAAATAATATTTCATTCTCTAGATGCACCACAGTTTAATAATCCATTCACCTACTGAAGGACATCTTGGATCCTTCCAAGTTTTTGGTAATTATAAGTGAACATTCATATGTAGGTTTTTGTGTGGATATAAGTATTCAACACCTTTGAGTAAATGCCAAGGAGCATTGATTTGATTTTTCAAAAGGCAAAGAATAAAAGAGAAATATTTACAGATTCTTGAACAACAAATTAAAGTCTTCATTCTTTTTCACACACGTTCCATATGTGCTTGACTAATTAACACATGACATTTATACAAAAGATTCAAATTAATGCATCAATACTTAAAGTTATAAATTTGCATTTCTTAAATATACCTTTGGAACTATAGTTTTAAAAATAAAAATTAAAAAAAAAAAACAAAAACCTAAAAACTAGATCCCAAGTAAAAGTCTTAACTTGTTCACAAAAAAGTAAAATTTCTTCTATACTTAGAAAAATAGAATTGCTGAGTTTGGATATTCCATGGGTTCTATTTCATGCAATCAATAGTCTTGATTCATATGGTGGCAATTTAAAAAGGGCGATCAATAATGTTCTCTGAGGGCCTTAGCTCTGAATACAGATTGAGAGAGAATCACAATTTTCGATTGTTTCACAGTTAGCATAGAAAAAATAGAATCATCTTCAATTGCTCAAGTGTATTGTTACATTAGAATGTTTGAGATGTTCCTCCTTTGAGGACAAGCCCTAAGGAGGTACATGAAATACTGGGGCTCTATCAAACTTAAAGCAGAGCTCCACTGGCTCTGATCTCTCCTCCTGTGGCTCTAGGACTTCACTGTGAAATAAGAAATAGAAGATCTTGCTAAAAACACATCTTGGATCCCTCTGAGCTTTACTGGATCTGAAGGCTGGGATCTAGGGACCTCGAATATGCATTTTTAGCAACTCCTCAGATAGTTTTATGAGGAGGACCATCTGTGAACATACTTTGAAAATGAATATATCTAATTCTTCTCTCCAAAATATCTTCTAAAGATTCATTAAACTTTAAATGACCCACCACTGCTAAAGTATATACTTAACAATACTTAAACTCATCAGAGTTCCCTATAATGTATTCTAAACAACCTTTTCAAGTATATTTCACTATTCTGTACACAAGTAACCCTCTCTGGTCATATGCATATCCTCTCTGTCTCATGGAATGTTTCCTTTTTTCTTTCTTTTTGGACTGTTTGTGTTTCCTCTACTATCTCCCTCTATTAACTCTTTCTTGAAAGTCTCATTCAACAATATTTTGCCTTCTGATATTGAACAATTTTCTATGCTCAGTGAAAATCCTCTTTCATGAAGTTTCTCACAACTAACAGTAGCCTCTTCCAATAACATAGCACTTCCTTTCTAAAAATAGATTGATACTTTATATATAATATTTTGCCTTATTTATGAAGAATATTTTGCTTGCATTGTTATTTATTTTTCAGAGGGTATCAGAGTTCCCCATATAGTAAAGTCCAAGGGCTATGTCTTTCTGTAACCTGAATGAACTAAATACAAAAATAAAGCTCTTCTTCAAATGCTAGATGACTAATTAATAAAAATATATTGTAGCCTATAAATCAAGTACACTAATAAACACAAATACTCATATACTACACATGAGTAAGAAAACTTAAATTTTAAAAAATAAACACGCTCAACTGTTTTCTGACTTATAATTAGTCAAAAAATGTCTTCAGTCTTATTTTTCCTGATTATAATAATTACTTCCATTTTAATATGTACATTTCCTTAAAATAGTAGGAAATGTCACAGTATTCTATTTTTTACTATAGGATTTCAATCCCATGAACTGAAATGTGTAATTTCTACACTAATTGTTTCACTTCCAAGAATTCCAAATTAATACACTTGGAAGATAAATGATATATACTTCATATTATTGTTCAAAAAAAGCAATCATTAAACTAAAATGTAATAATTAAAATTTGATGAGCTTATCTTTTCAATTTGATAAACTGAGTTTAAATATTATGATAGTAACTTGAAATCTAAAAATAATTTAGCTTTCTTAAACTATGCTCATTCGTCTCTCTCCCAAATTTTATAAATGCACAGTCATAAGAAAATTGTAGCATAAATTTTTTTTTTAAAGTGCTAAAATTGTCATAGTATCCCCACTGGAAAACCATGATCACAATGGTCAGAATTCATTGACTCACAAATGAAAATTGAAGTAGAGGAACTGTTAAGGCAGAAGGCAGACAATGGAAACCTAATGGCACGGAGCTATAGTTACATGAATCATTAAACTTCAATCAACAACTAAAGTGGGCACTACTCCATAGAAAAACTGATTTATCACTGCTATATTTTTACAACAAAACATCACTGAATTAAGCAAATTAGGGGGCTATAGCCTAAAACTTGACAGGCCCTCTTAAGGGTAGGGAAATAATTAGGTGTGCATGAGGGGAAGTTGTGTGGACAAGAAGTACCACTAAAGGGCTGCAGTGGTGTGGACTGAGGTCTTTTAAAGCTCGGGCACTCATTACCACTTGAAGGCACTGGAGTTCATAACTGGTCATTGTTTTTATCAGTGGAGGGCCCTTCCAGGCTAGATCTTATTGGTGTTGCTTACAGATTGCAATACTAGGCTTCCATCAATAATGAACCTAAACTCATATGGCCCGTGCAGTTATGTTTAGACTGCTCAGCATTAATTCCTCTTTCTAATAGCATCCAGATTCCATATTGGAATTGCCTTTCCCTAACGGATCCAGCCTGTTCTGCTGGGGCCCGCCTACCCATGAGACAGTCCTGACTTGTGCTAGTCCTGGGAGGCAGACACTGAAAATAATTAGTGTCCATCCAGCCTTAGCTGCAATGTCCTGAACAAATTGTTCGTGTTGTATTTTGTGCTTCCTAGCACCAAAGAGTAACTTGGCTTCTTCCTGTTCCCAACGCTGCTGCTTCTGCCCCAGTTAATTTTTCAGAGCTCTCAGTAAATAAATTCCTGTTTAAATTAGGCAGAGAACTCTAGTATAGGCAACGTACCCTAACAAAAGTATATTGACTCAGATGGACTAGATTCTCAGAGTTCTAATATTTAATGTGTCTGAATGAGGGGAAAAATCTCCTAGGGAGTTTTTAAAAATGGCACATTTAAAATCCCGATGTGAGATTCAGATTCAGTAGTTTGGACTGACACCAAGGAATCTGCATGTTTAATAAGTTCCTTTAGAATTTGGAAGCAGTTGACATTTTGAGAAAAAGTAAGAAAGACTATCTTCTAGAGTCCCCCTTCTGCCACCTCATTCTGTGCTCTCTAATGTTTGAGGTGACATCTTTTCAGGGTGCCTAAGGGCAGCTATATCCTCACTATGTTTGTTTTCCCACCTCTGTGTTAAGAAAGGTAATGGGACATTTCTGTTTAAAAGGCCTCCAGCAGAGTAGCAGACTCCACAGGGAAAGAAAAGTAAATAAGACACACTTAACTGTGCCAACACATTAATTTATACTATAACATGCTTAATTATGCAATAAAATTAGAACAATTTGCTAGAGAATATTTCCTTCCACACACAGAGAAGCAGGAAGTGAGTTTATGTATCTTTTTGGTGTCTTGAAAAGGTTCTAAAAATGGCACCAAAGGATGTGGATTTGAATGCTCACTCTGCTATTTAAATGTTGTGTGGCTTGAAACATCCATTAACCAGGCTGATCTTAGGATTCCTCACAGAAAAAGGGACTATTGTAGACCCCCTTATCCATTAGGGATTCATTCCAAGAGCCCCAGTAGAAGCCTGAAACCGTGGACAGTATCAAACACTATATTTATTATGTTTTTTTCCTATACATACATACATTTCCACTTAAAGAAAGCATTTTACAGCTTCTCTTTTGGCATAACCGAATTGCTTGCATCACTACTCTTGCATTTTGGGGCCACTATTAAGTAAAAAAAAGGGTTACATGAACACAAGCACTATGATACCACAATAGTCAGTCTGAAAACTGAGATGGCTAATAACTAACAGGCAGATAGTGTATACAGCATGACTACTCTGTTCTGCACATCCTAGGCAGAACAGAGCAAGCTGGTTCGAAATTTCATCATGCTACTCTAAATGATATGCAATTTAAAACATGAATTATTTATTTCTAGAATTTTCCATTTAATATTTTCAGGTTGAGGTTGACCATTGGTAACTGAAACTACGGAGAGTAAAACCATGGATAAAGGGGAATACGTAAGTTCATAGTTATTATGATAACTGTACAAAGTAATGATCATTTTGTAAACCATATAATACAATATGTATTCTATTATCTACAGCTCTATTACAATTCTGTACTCTTTCATGCATAACTGCAACTATTTACACAATTTGAACTAATATTTTCTAATGCTAAATAATAATACAATAAATCACTTAGCTAAAATTATAAGATTATTTATTTATATGTATAGAGTATCAAGTCTACACTTGCAAAAATGAAGTTTGTTTTTAAACATAGCTCCAGTGAGAAAATCTCAAGAATCCAAATATACTAACAATGTTGGTATTCTCATTGGAGGGATTTTTTTTCACCTGGCAAATCACAAGGACTGCAACTACGTTTACTGCCTGTATCATCTCACTAGAATAACTGTGCCCAAACTAGGTGCTCAATAAATATTTTCAGGTTAATAGTCTATCGACTTGATCTTGAGGAAATCACTTAACCACTCTGAACTCTCAGGTTATTCATCAGTAAAACAGTCCTAATACCAATGTTAAAGGATTGTTTTAAGAATTAATGCATAAAAGCACTTAGCATAGTCCTCAGCAACAAGAATTTTAAAGGAAAGATTAAGTCCCTTCTCTACCTACTACTCCACCATTGGGTAAAATGTCATAAAACTCACTGCCAATAATTTCTGTATTGGTGTTTTCAAACATAATTTCAATCATAAATTGTCTTTGCTATAAGCATAAACCAATAGTGCAATATTAACATATTAATCATTCTTCATATATCAATGCTCCAAAATGTCTTATGAAAGCACAATAAGGGAGTTTCATAGATAAACTAAAAGAACAGTAAAACTTTCCAAAATACAAATGTCAAATTTGTAATAATCTAGCTGAAACAGTTCCCAGCTTTGTGATCAAGTAGACGAATAGGCCGTGTACCCTGATTTCAAGAAACAAGCATCCAGTTTCCAAGGAAAATGACAGGGCAATTGTGATGGGTATTCAACCTGATGCCTCCAGAGGACTGATGACAGAAAGGACCAGGTATCTTCAGCAGTCTAGGTATCAAAGGGTGACTTGAGAAGAACATTAATTGCCACTTCTCTTTCTGTTTCAGTTTGACTGAAGCCTATTGATTCCCATCAACGACTGTCCTCTGGTGCTAGAATCGAGAGGTGCAGATAAGTTGGGAAAAGAAAGATGCCACATATCTACCATGACCTTTACATCACTCTAAATAAAATTTGTTATAAAAATGCAGATGCACTAGAGCTTAATTTAATCACCCTCTTGGAAGGCATTAAAAATTCTAATGAATGCTGAGAACTATCATTTTTTGTTAGCAAAACAGACCTAGTTTTGTATAATTCCAGAACCCCATTACCCCGTAGATATACCCCAGACAACAAGATTTCAATAACTAAGTTGTTTTGGAAACACTATTTACGATACCTTTCATTCAGAATATTCTCCCAACAAAACACGAGGATGGAATTTTAAAATAGGTTTTTTTCCTATTCCCAAAGCTACAGGAGCTCTCACTCCCTGACCATACTACAGGAAAATGGGATTGAGAGGTAAGATTCGTCATAACTTCCAAGTTTTTACCTAGAACCTTTGAACTGAGTACTTCCATTCTTAGTTTTTACTAAGCAATGTTCTCTCACACAATCCAAGTTTTCTTCCCCGTAAGAGGAGGAATGGGAAGAACTATTTATGTATCACTCACATATTCCTGAGCACCTATGTGTGAAACGATGGTGCTACAGCAGTAAAAACAAAAAGGTGAAATCCCTGCCTTCATAGAAAATGTACTCTAGAGGAGAGGCAGAGAATAAAAACCCAAATAAAAATACATGCTGAAAAAACAAAAGTAGAAAAGGTAAGTAGAAAGTGTGAGAAGGCGTCTATAGCATTTAGATAGGAACAGCTTCATTGAGAACCTATGTGGATTAGACAGAAAATATGTGACAGAAAACAACAACAACAACAACAACATGTAGACATTTGAGGGAAGATTATTCTAGGCAACAGGAATATCAGCTTTCAAAGCCCCTGAGGAAGGAATTAGCTGGTCTAGTCAAGGCAAGTCAAGGAGACCAGTATGACTAGGGTAGAGTGTGCAAGTACAGTATCAGGAGATGAGGTCAGACAGAACAGGGCTCCAAATCAAGAAAGGTCTTGTTGGTCATCAGAAAGGCTTTGACTTTTGTTTAAAATTAAATAAAGAGTTAATGGGTTTGGAGAGCAGAAGGTTAACATGATCTGATTGTATTTTAATGGGGTCATTCTGGCTGTTGTTTTGAGAAGACTTGCCTGGGGTTGGTTGAAGGGGAACAAAGGCATACACAGAGACACCAGCTTGCAGGCTATGGCAATAATCTAAGTGATGTATTATGGTTTGGACTATAAGTGGTTAAAAATGGAGATGGTGAGTAGTGGTCGATGGTAGATATAATCTGAAGTGAAACCAACAAGTTTCCCTAATGGGATCGTTAGTATGGAAGAAAGAGAGGATTCAAGAATGATTCCAAGATTTTGAATGAAGTAACCGGAAGAATGGAGCTAGGAAACTAACTGAGATAAGAAAGAAGCAGGTTCAGTGAGTTATATCTGTTATATTAAGTTTCAAATGCCTTTTAGATATCCAAGTGATGGTGGAAAATAAGCAGTCAGAGTTCAGAGAAAGTGGGAAATCAATAAGTTAAGACTGGATATAATTCTAAGAAGGAGAAAAAAGTTTCAATGACTGATCCTAAAGCCCTTAAAATTTTAGATTTATGACATGTACAAAATATATTAATCTTGATTTTTCCCCTCTGAATGTTATTTGAACATCTGTTACTTACTTAATATATTTTGTTAATTAAGAAAAAATAAAGGCAAATTATCCATAACTAAATCAAAGATGAGATATATAAAATTTCAGATGGAAATACTCATCGACTGCTTCAAACTCTCATTTTGCTGTATTTAATATCTATAAAACAGCCAAAATTATAATCTACACACACATAGTTTTGAGGCCTATAAACAAATTTCATTGTTTCTATAAGGCACTGTAACTTTTATTACTACTGTCATTATTATTATATTATCAAGCTATTGCTTCTTTGCTTTCAGAGTTCCACTAATACAAAATATTGATTATGAAGAACATCCCAAAAAGCAGTATTAATAATGGGCAGCTCTCTACGACCCAAAGTAGGAAAGTTTGCTTTTAAATGCAAAAACAATTAATTAATTGATTAATTCCTGGTTTCAATCGTAAAATGTCAAGAATGTGAAACAAAAGATTTCTGTACATCTCGAAAACGAAACCTAGTGTTTCCTCATTTACACACTTGCATATGTCATCACATATCATTACCTAATGTAATAAATAAGACATGTGTGAATTACAAAATGTGTTTCTCAGTAAAAAATTCTATTTTTTGTGGAAATTATATTACTAGTTTACATAGCAAATCTAACATACGGGGTAATGGTGTAGCTATTTGTGAAGTAAATAAAATAGAAGATATACTTCACACTATTATTAACTAAGCACTCTATTTAAGCCAAACAAAGCCATAAAAATGGAATGAAATCCTTTACACTGTACCTAAAATAGCTTATCAAGATATTTAAACTGTTTTCATTCTTCAGTGTGGTAACCAATAGATTTATTTTTCAAGTAGTATAGTATCAGTACATATTCCTAAATACAAAATCTTATAGTAAAAGACATGCTATTAATACATACTCATTGAATAATCAATGTCTTTAAATATTTTATTCCTACCTAAAATATACTTAATAGTAAAATATTCAAGAATGTTATGATTAACATAGATTTACAAAGGAGGACAAAACAAATTAGTCACAAACTAATTTTGAAATAAAAATTAAACATTGAAATAAAAGTGGCCATGATTACAACATTGAGACAATGACAGACAGGCTAACAGGAGTTACAACCAGGAGCCTCAGCCAACCATGACCCAGGGCCTAACATTTAATTAAGAACTGCTTACTCTGTGCCTTCCGTGGTTACTTCGAAATGGCCTTTGAATAGGTACACTGAATTTTATTTGGAGGATTAGAATCTGAAAAGGCTATGAATAAAAAGTACACATGCAGGCACACCACTGGAACACAATCATCACTAGTATCATCTTTAAAAGCTGAATTAAAGATCGACACTCAATTTTCTTAGTCCAGAAAGTCTGAGAGAAAATAAGAATTGATTTGCACTTTTAATGATAAGATTCATGTAAGTGACAGTTTGGACTTGAAATGATATGATGGGTGATGGGCAAAAAAAAAAAAAAAAAAACACAGCCTGAGAAGGCAGGGTCCTAAATAATAGGAGAGGAAGTATAACCTAAATTTGATTGGAATAGGACTCGGAAAGATGGTTAGTGAGATATATAAGTAAACAGACTATCATTGACGAAATGAGTCCAAGAGGGAGATTATGTCACTATGGTGTGTAAGAAAACAAGGCTAACTAGATGTAGTATTCAGAATAAATTTAAAAACCCACACATAGGAAAGTAGAGGGGGATGTACTATAAGATATCCGGGAAAGAAAAAAAAAGCCTGGAAAAGATGGCAACAGTGGCACAGAAGAATTGGAATATACAAAATTTATAAGTGTAGAGTAAAAGAGGTTACTATTTCTCTAAGGTAAGGTGAATTTAGTCAAAAGTAAGGGAAAAGGTTAGAATGGTCAATACAAACCACTGTTCCAGTAATTTCAGAACAAATGTAGAGAGAATCAAGCTGATAACTGCAAAAAAAAGGCTCCTGGGAGGCTTCCAAGGCTCTGAGGTTTTTCTGACTTTAATTTTCAGAATGGACAAATTCACTGGATAATGTGCAGGCTCTTACTTGATTTTTGCTGTAAAGTCAAGCCTCTGAGATCAATGAATAACCAGTTTTAGCACCACTTCTGAAAATGACACAATATGTAATTTTTTAAAAAGCTTTTCTTTCAAAGAGTTGCCTGCTTTTGTTCATTGGTAGAGTTTGTTTTCTTTGTCAAAGTATAATGTCTATCACAGTTGTGAACTCCACCTCTTTGGTCCCCTATCTCACACCCTCCCCCTAAAAATTAGAGTTGATAGGCATAGATTTGAGTCTGTGGTATCAAGAATTAGTAGAGATAACTTATGAGAAAGAATGTATTATACTTCACATGATACACGACCGAAGTTAAATTTAGTACCTTAGAAAATATTAAAAATAGATTGAGGTCCGGAAAGTACAAAATTAAACAACTACGAAAGGTGCTTATTAGCCATAATGGAAGGGAGATTGCTTAAATGATTTCCTGAAATCGAACGCAGGAAACTTGACAAATTACTAACTTTCTCCAGAGAAAAATTACATAAGTCAGAGATAGTAAGAGTTTGGTTCCACACCACTGTAATAAAGCAAGTAACACAATAGGCAAGTCATAATCGTTTTGCTGGTGGAGGGTCTTGCCTTCAATTTGTAAAAAATGCAACACCTGTGAAGTACAATAAAGCCAAGTGCAATAAAATGAGGTATGCCTGTATTCCCTGCAATCTGTGGGCAAAGAAAAATGAACACCCCGCAGTCAGAACACCAACTGGGCCTTAGATGGATTTTAAAATACATGTATGTGTAGATCAGGGCTTAAAAGCAGTAGACTCGGGTGTCTGTGTCCAAACTCGATTCTCACTAGCTAAATCAATTTGAGTAATTTCTTTGTCAGGTATAAAATGACAATAATATTATCTACTAACACTATGTTTTATAAAAAGTAAATAATTAAATTACATAGTACATGAGAAAATTTGGATATGTTCTCACCAAAGCAGATGCTGTGAGTGAATGGACTTAGCCTTCCTAAATTTCACAGGTGCAGGTACAAAATATCTACCAATATTAATCTATAAAAAAATATATGGTTCAACTATTTTTTAATAGCAAATTTCAATAAAAAAGTAGTAAACAAATATTTAACTAGAATACGTATTTTTAGTTAAATTTTTAGCAATCAAAATGCCTTTTAAAAATTCTATAATGTAAAATATGCTTATGGAAGAATTTTAATTTGAGAACTGTTATGGCTGGTTGCTCCCTATTCTCTATTAAATCAAACTGATACTCTTTAATCAACCTTCAAGGTATTTTACTAACTAGTCTCTTCCTTCACCTAACCAAAATACACCTTTGTTCCCAATGAGTCAGATATGTGCATTATGAACTTCTCCGACTGATTTCTACTCTCTTACATGCTTCTGCCATTTTTTCCCTAAATAATATTCTGCTCTTCTCTATCAATACCTTCTCTCACCTTTATATTTATCTGATAATTCCCATAATAGTCTGTGGATTAAACCATTTACCATGTCTCTGTTCTGATAAAGGTAAAATAGTAGGATTGCAGGGTGGATGAAGTTTGTCTTTCACTGAGGGTAAGGATGATGCCAGAATTAGAGAAGTGTTCATTTTTAAACATAGATTGAGAGACAGAGCAATCAGCTGAAATCAGTAAGCTAAACAAGAGAGGTTAAGATGAGATGTAGGTAATGAAATCCAGGGTTGAAGATGAGACCAGCTATCATGACCTGGAGCAGATTACAACTGCAAGTTGTAACAACTGCAAGTTAATTACTAGGATCAGGTGGACATATAGTAACTGGATGAAATGAGACAACGTAGAGAGAATTTTCATGGCCACCTAATTATTTGTAATTAGTAAAAACCTGTAAATAATATCCAAGAAGCTTTTGAAAGAGTGGTAAAATCATTTGTTAAAAAAGTGTCAATTAAAACACAATGAGATATCGATATGCACCAACAAAATAGCTATAACCAAGAGTACTAACAATATCAACTTTTGGCAAAGATGTGAAGTAACTAACTAGAACTCTAATACATCACTTTTGAAGAGTAGAAATTGGTTCAACCATTTTGGAAAACAGTTCAGTAATATCTACTAAACCTATGACCCAGCATATTTTCACCAAAAGACACATACATACAAAAGACACATACAATGTTTATAGCAGCTTTATTCATAATAACCCAAAACTAAAATGAACACAAATGTCTTTCAACAGAATTGGGGTATACTTATATAATGGAATGCTACTCAACATTAAAAAATAATTAGTTTCCAATACCTATATAACAGCATGAATAATGTCAGAAATCTATGTTAACTGTAATCAATAAGACATCATAGGGACACTTCAATTGCATTCATTTAAGGTTCATAAAGGCAAAACAAATCTATGTTTGTCGAAGTTAATATTTACTGCTGGGGGATACTTACTATCTGTAAAGAGACATGAAGAAAACTTCTGGATGGTATAAATGTTCTATATTTCTGATGTAAGTTGTATTTATATGAGTGTATATATATATAAAAGTGCATCAAGCTGCATACTTAATACATTTTATGTATTTATGTATTTATGTATTTATGTGCATTTTATGTAAACTATGCCTTAATTAAAGAGTCCTTGTCTCTTAGAATTATATTCCAAAATATTTATAGATAAAATATCTTGGATTTGCTTTGAAATTATCCAGTGTGTGGAGGTGGTAGAATAGGCATACCTGAAGCCAAACATGCCATTTTCCACTAACTCTTAATAAATATATGCAGTTCGCTGTATTATTCTTTTAAAAACTTCATAATAGTTTGTGTGTATATGTGTGTGTATATATATATATATGTATATACATATATATATATATATATATATATAGAGAGAGAGAGAGAGAGAGAGAGAGAGAGAGAGAGATGTGAATACAATATGTACAGAAAATACTATGTGGAATTTTACAGTAAAGAAAAGTGAAATATGAGATGGTAACTGGAAAAGAATGTGAGATCAAAGTAATACTGTGTGCATATTATATTAATTTTTTTTTTCTTAAAGCGAATGGAAACGACTTCAAGAACTATAATCAGGGAAGCCATATGATTAAAATTTTAGAAAGATCCATTTTATAAATAGAAGATTGTAGGAGGGAAAAATGACCAAGAAAAATAAAAAACTAACAAATTAAGAAATTATGTAGATCTATATTATGGCAGTAGCAATAAATTTGTAACAAAAGGAACTGATGTAAAAATATGAAAGACAGTGAATCTAGACAATATGGGGCATGTTATTTAATCTTTTATTCATTTAAAACTTATAAATGCCAGGAATTATGATGGATTTCAAGGAGCAGCAATAAATAAAAAGACAATTTCTGTCTTGTGAAGCCTGAGTACATAGAAGAGATGTCAATAATCAACAAATGAACAAAACATGAAAGAATAAATAAGTACTGTTCAACAACAACAACAACAACAGGATTCTCTTATGGAAAATGAATGGAAAAGCAAATTTAAATAGATCTGACAGAAAATGCCTTCCTAAAACATAGCATTTAGGCTGACACACAAAGATTAAGAGATGGATAATATGGGGAACAAAAGAAAAATAGGTTAATATATGAAGAAAGTGGAATGAAAGCCAGTATGACCGGCTGAAAGAGCAAGGGAAGGAATGAAATAAAATGTGGTGTGTGGCACTCTAGAGAATGCAGAGCCAAGGAAAAGGGTTTGATTTTATTCTGAGTATAACAGGATACTATGTATCATTTTCAGAATAAATCTAATATTATCTGTTTATTCTTTAAATAGTTTGCTTGCTGTCTACCTCATTTCACACACAAATACACCAAAAACAAAGCAGCTAAACAATAAATAGTTCTAGGTAGATTGAATACAATATGCTGAAAAGGAAAGTTTTAAGGTTCTTGTAAGAAAATATTAGAAAATATCTTGGTTGCTGTGAGCTGGAAAATTCATTCAATAAAATGATTATAACTTATAAAAGATGCTTAAAATTTTAACTTTATATAAATTTAAATTTAAATAAATTTAAAAATACATGACTGTTCATCAAAACAACATAATCAAAGTGACAAGATAAGCCACAGACTGAGATGAAAAATGCATATAAAGACAAAAGATTAGCTTAAAAAGCATTTTTAAAATTCCCTTCGAATCAGTAATAAAAACACAAAAATACAATGGAAAAAAGAGTAAAAGATATAAAGTATTTTACAGAAAGAAAAATACAGACTCTGTCCCTCACTTCATGGAGTTTTAAAGACTAGAAGGAGGCAGATTTTAATGAAAAATTCACTATGCCTCAGATAGAGGCTGCTCCTTCATCTGGAACACATCGAAAGATATTGGCAGAGCCCATCAGGGCTGACCTGCAGTTCTCATGTAAATGAACAATAAATTAGTATTTGGTGTTGTAAGTCCATGAAATTTTGAATGGTAAACATTACTTAACAATAGTTTAAATATTTACTATTGTTTTTAAATGATTTGTTTCAGATTTAAGGTGCTCGGAATTGTGTTTATCATACTTTTTACTTAAAACTATGTAATAAAAATAGCCATATTGCTTTATGAATATTTAGTTATAACTGTTTCATAGTAGTTCATGATATATCCTAGGGCTGCACATTTCAGTTGTATCTAGCTCCTAAACCTATGATAAAAACAGAGAGGGAGACACAGTATATTTTTGTACTTGTGCAAAATTTTTCTGTGGTTCAATAATTGAAGTCCAAGGGATATGCATGCTAACTTCACCAAGTACTGCCAAATTGCAATCCAGACAATTTGTACTTCTACCAATTGTACATTATCATTCCTATTTACCACATTGTCATCAAAAATCAAATTATAGCAACAAGGAGGTGTATAAAATTTACAAGTGAATAATAGTTAACTTTGAAATTATCTATACTTCCAGTTAGCCGATGAGGCAGATCCAGTGCCTATCACAGTGCCTGGAGATTGAAGGACTTGTTAATAATATTTGTTAAGCAAATAGCAGAGGAATACCTTTGTGGATCTTACCCAGAAGTCCAAAGCCTTCATGGCGATAAGGCAAAATTGATTCTAACCTTGGTGGTTTTGAATGACTTAAGAAAATAGAAGAGATAAAAGAAGATAGAGAGACTCCATAACTGAAAATCTGGATAATCCTCAAGATTCTATAGCCCTCCTCAGAGAAGAAGAATAAAATGCAAATCTGAACTGCAGAGTATGTATGTGCGTGTGTGTGTGTGTGTGTGTGTGACTTGTGATGGTTAATTTTATGTGTCAACTTGACTATGTCAAAGGGTACCCAGATATTTGTTTAAACATTATATCTGTGAAGATGTTTCTAGATGAGACTAACATTTAAAATTGTAGACTGAGTAAAGCTTATTTCTCACCTCGACATGGTTAGGCCTCATCCAATTTGTTGAATGCCTGAATAAAACAAAAGGCTGCATAAAGAAGAATTTACACTCTCTGCCTGACTGTCTTTGAGCTAGGACAGGGTATTATCCTGTCTTCAGTCTTGGACTCACATTGGAACTTAAACCGTATTGTAGGCTCTCTTGTTTCTCAGACCTTCGGACTTAGATTGAAATTATATGATTGGCTTTTTTGGCTTGCAGACTGCAGATCTTGATTCTTTATAATAATCTCTCTCTCTCTCTCTCTCTCTCTCTCTCTCTCTCTCTCTCTCTCTCTCTCTCTCTCTGGGGTGGGGTGGGCGGTGGGAAGGGGATTGGCTAAGAAACTACAATTATTCAATTTTCCCAGTGTTTTATATAAACCAAATTCAAGTAAATTAAAAGGAAAAAAAGTAAAGAGAAACAAAAATTAAGGGTGAACTTTTAACCAATAATTTATTTCAATAATTCTGGTGATAGTTTAGAATTACAAGTTATCTATAGGTGATATTTAAGAGAGGAGGCAAGACAAAGTACACAATACTCATTCAGCCCTCTAGAAATATTTTCATGATATTTGTCCCTCTTTTTCTGCACTCTGTAATCATCAGGCTATTTATATTTTCATATTATTACAAATAAACTGAGTTTTAAAATGATATTTGTTTACCAAGTCCTTAAATTCTGAAAAGAATATTTTACTTGTAATTGTTTCTTCTTAAAGAATAAACAGATCACAAGTATTTAATAATACAACAGAATGACACTGAAGAGACATAATCTTTCCTAATACACATTTGCTCAATTTAGATGACATTAATCTAATACTTTCTAAAGGTGAACTTTCTGAGTTAAATATTTCATGTTTCATATTCAAAGTTAGTAAGTAACTAGGTTGTCTACAGTTTACTTTCCCACCAAGTTTATGTAACATGATGACTCATACCAAAATTTAATTATATTTCATCAGTACCCCTTAACAAAAAAATAAAAGAGAAATTATGCACAATTCTAATTTTCTTATTTCATTTGAGATATTGATCGACTTTACTCTGAAAAACTTCCTTTGAACAAAAGGAAGTTTTTGTTTTTTTACAATATAGAACATAGAAGAAACAATTCATGAGTTGTTCAGATTATTCTTACAACACTTCATTAAAGTCTCAAAAGTCAATTGGGTTCAGTCTTAAACCATCTGAAATTCTCCCAGTGATCATCATTGCTACTCTGAGTGTTCTGAATTTTACATTCCAGTGAAGCTGGCATCTGGCAGTCTTTCCTCTGTAACCAATACCATATTGCTTGACATATTATTAAGAAAGATTAATTTGATTACCTCAAAAGGCATTTAAAATCACTCAGTGTACACATGAAATATTGTTATTAATTCTAATATTGGAAACCATTTGATAAAATAATTTGCATAATATGTAGTAATATCTTTATTAAATAGAGGTATTTGTCAAGATTTCAGAGAAACAAAGCCTGCAGACTTTAGTTACTGCATATAACTGGCCAAAAATAATACTTCAGTAAATTAACTTTAGAAAATAAAAGAAATACTTTCAAATATCAATATCAAAATAATATTTTAATTAAAATGCTAACTTCTAGCAAATTTCTAAAATTCAGAAATTACTGTGTATGTGTTTTAGTACACATGATTCAGTATACCTTTGATAACTGTGTCAAATAAGTTCTTAAAATATTCTGATGTTTGTAGAATTGTGGTTTCCAAGTAAATTAAGGATGCAAAGTCATAAAAATGCATGCACTATTTATAACATATGTTGTAGGTAGACTCTTAAGTTCAACGAGGACAGAGATCTGGAATGTATAGCTAACACTGTATCCCCAGTGACCAGCAAAGTGCTTGACCAAAAATTCATGCAATAGCTACATAATAATTTAACACATAAATATGTATATAAATGAACGAATGAGTAAATGAATCTCTTTAAAAATAAATCAGAGTTTAAGCACCAAAATCGTTTATAAGGAAGGCTCTACTGAACTGCCATCTTTAATTTGGAAGGCCTTGGGCAGCACCAAGTACTGCTGACGCCAATTCTCATACCAGTCTGTGCCTATCTAAAAGTCATTTTTTAGTATCTTTAAATGTAATGTCTTGTATTTGCATTGTGGCCATTTTATTTTCACAAGGCTCAGCAAAATGTTTTGTTAACCTCCAGCCCTTTGTTTAGCTGAATAGACATTCTCTCTACCAGAAAAGAAACTAAGAGGTTACGGAAATGTATTTAATTTTGAAGTTCTAATAACATTAAGTAGGAGAGCCAGGAGCATTGTCCCCATAATTGGTGTATATCATCTAGGAGCTCACTGACTTTGTGCCTTTGGCTTTCATAAATCTCCTTGTCCTGAACTTCTAATATCAAATAACCCACTAGGCTTACTGAATACCTCTTAGAGTTTTTAATCATAATTTACCATAATTTCCCCAGTATCAAAAATAAGTAAATGAGCATCCAAACTGAAACTTTTGAATTCTGGTTGTTTTCCTTTGAAAATGTATTTAATCATATTCTTATATTTCAGTCTAAAAAATAATATCTGAAGTTTAGGTGAAAGAGAAATCTTAGATTTAGAGAATTTCTATGTCATATTGTCAAATTTTCTTCTCAAAAGTGCGTAAATTCTGAAATAATTCTAGTGTGAGTTGAAGTGAAGTTTACAACTGACACAAGTCTGTTTAAATGGAAACCTAAAATGCTATTTTAATAAAAGTTAACCACGAAGAATCCTAGAGAAACCAAAGTTTTAAAATAAATCATATTTTAAGAGAGAAGCAAGGATACCACAGTTATTTAGGGTTCCAATCAGAATATAAAAGCTCTGCACTATACCCAAAAGCTTACAACCTCCTTCTGCCTTCAATCAAGTAGCTATTATTCCCTACAGAGAAATGTGCCTGGCCTTTTGCTTATTAAATTAAAATGTATTTTTCTATTTATCTAATACATTATCACTTTGATCTTTGAATTTGCCAGAATAAGAAGTAAAATAAAGAAACATTACTGGTAATTTAGCTTTTTTGATTTGGCTTTAAATAGCAAAATGAGCTATCTTGAGGAGACACATATGATAAACATTTTCAGTCAGTTGCTAATAAAGCACAAAAGCACATTGATATGGTACACAATGATGATCAAAGTACATTTTAATATATTATTGATAATGAACGTAATAAGTTGTAGAATAAATACATTCAACTTTAATAAATTTTGTCATCTAATTTTCACAACAGTGATTTCTGCCATTTACATTCAAGAATTACTTGATTAATATGTTCAAGGGATAGAGTAAACAAACCTCAGAATGTTTACTTTCTAATATTTGTTGGCCTAGGGCCTACTTGGAACTAAAAGTCTACTCTGTTACTTAAAGTTGCAATATAATTCATTCGGTGTCCAGAATTACATATTTCTACTCTAGCATTATGACTTTAAAAGGTGGTACAAAGATCTTTATGTGGTATAACAAGAAAATTCTAAAACTATTAGCTCCATAACTACCTTAAACTTAAATTATCTAAACTTCTGACAGTTACCACATAAAACATTTTAAAGTAATCTTAGAAATTGCAAAATGTGTCAAGTTTGATATATGCTGTGTTTCTTCCTAAACTAATTGACAATAAAGAGTCACCTGTCTATCTGTCTTTGTCTAACTTTTTCCAGCTGGATAAATCTAATTGTTATTAGACAAAAAAAAAAAAAAATGATACTATTAATGAAAGTAATCACATGACTTAAAATTTTCACAATACCCCAGTGAGTTTTAACTAATTACATGACAGTTACACTGGAGGTAGGAGGAGTTCAGAGGTGATAATGAGAATTCTTTTAAGTTTGCTATTCTTATTTTTGATGAGATAGCAGCTTATCATTTGCACAATTCAAAAGTTAAATTATATCACACTTCCAGATTATCATCTAAATTTTAAGTATGATTTCCCTCCCCTCAGGAAACTCATCTATTATACTTAACAGTACGGTTACATTTGTAATATGTCAAACATTGACTATCAAAGGTCAAAGAAGTCCTCTAAAACCTTAAGCTAATTTACATACAGATGATAGATAGATGATAGATATAGATAGATAGATAGATAGATAGATAGATAGATAGATAGATGATAGACAGACATGGAAATGGACACTGTAATATCAAGTGAATTCCAAAATTATAACACTATGGTATTCAGACATTAAAAATTACATGAAAACATGAGAGTATGTTTTAAAACAGCTTCCATATTCAAGATGAAGGTTTAAATAGAAGGGGAAAGTTCAATTCAGTTTGGTTCAAAAACACCTGCTGGTTCTCTCCTATGTGTCTGGCCCTATATCAAGTCCCAGATATACATTTTCCAAGTATTTGCCTCCAGGACTGCAGCACTTAGAAATGTAAAATGACTGATTACAGTAATATGTATTGGGAGCACAGAAAGGGGAGCATTTAGAGAATGCAAAGGGAAATAGGAAATTTTTCAGGAAGCAATGATACTTGAGATTTACAAGATAAATAGGGATTTGCCAGGTCAAGAAAAAGGAAAGAATAATGCAGGCAGAGGAGAAAGTGAGAGAAAAGGCACAAAAGCACCAAACGACATGGTCATAGGAAGGAACTCCAAGTGGTTTTCTTGTAACAAAGCACGAAATTTGTAAAGAAATACAAAGTATAGGGAGGAAGTATCGTATATTAGTTCAACATCAGATCACAGAGTGCCTCACATGTGATTCTGATAAGTTTGGACTGAAATCGGCAAATGATAGGGAGCTCTAAGAGATTTAGAAGACAGATTTTTGAGAGATTACTAGGTGGAAAGCAGAAATTAGATGGAAGATGAAGGAGAAAGTTTAAGGTTGGAGAGATGAAAGACCCCTGAACTAATGTGTGTGAGACATTATGAGAGTCTCACCTTTAGCAGTGGGAGGAGAGATGGAAAGAATGTGACACATTAAACACGTATATGAATCGAAGCCACAAGAATTGGTTTTTGATAAGATGTGGGAGAAGTGATGGAGTAGGAGAAGTCTAAAATTTGATTTTCTGGGTAGGGTAAAACCATTAGCTAACAGGGATGTAGAAGAAGCTGATCTAGAAAAGACAGAAAATCATTCTGAAGAATTCCCGAGAAAATATTAGCAACAAAACTGGCAAATGAGAGACTTAACAACACTGAAGCAAATCTTCAATCAATACCCAAATATGAACAATATAAACTTCACATTACTTAAATTCCAAAAGTAAAAATATCGAAAATTTCTCAAGTAGAAACAAATTTAAAAGTATATTGTTAACTTAAAAGCCAAGTCATCTTAAGGGCTCATGAACACAAATGAGACATAAATGAATGGGCTAAGAAATAAATGGAGAAGGAAAAAGGCATTTTCCTGATGGCCAAATTTGTGATTAACATTCCATAAATTTGACCACGGTGAATCCAGCGCCTTAGTACAAAGCACCTGGCCAGGTGTCAGAAAAGGACATGGACCTATAGGAAAACACAGAGTTATATCTGAGAGGGCCATTACAAGTTACATGTGAAAACAGCAAGAAGCATGTACACCCTGAAGCAGAGTTCCAAATGTATTGTACCAATTTTTCTTACTTTTGAGGCAGTGTCCAGAAAAAGATACTGGCTAATCTTTGAAAGAGAAATGGAAAAATTAAATGCTTTTGTCCAAGTAGAAAAAAAATTATAAAATTAAGCCGGTTTCCCCAAACAAAATAAAAAAAAAAAAGATCTAGAAAACTCAGACAAACATTGTGGTGGTGATGGAATGGGGTGGTATCTATTAAAGTGGAGACTGGTATTGTTTTAAAAATCATTAAAATGCATTACCATATATTATACTTGTCTGTTAGAAGAGCTGCCTTCAAATGGAAGAAGAAAAGGAGAAAAGGCCTCTCCTCTAAGTGCTACCTACCTGCTACAAGAACAGTACATTCAGCTTGACAAAGTGGTTATTCCATTTTAGAGATTCATTCATATCAGCCTGCTCAAATTGCTTGCTCTGTGTTGCACAGCAAGAAGCTTCATTAGCACCATTCAAACTTTGAACTTCCTTCAGTGGAGAACAGACATGGATAACAGTTCTTATCTGCAACTGAAGATCCTCCTTGTGAAGAGGGACTTCCCACAGGTCTCAATACAACTTTAAAGCTAAAAGGGACTAAGAAGTCATCTAGTCTATTACCCTTATTATTAAGATTGACAGATGTATCACAGAATATAGAACATCAGGGAGCAGGACAAGGACATAATTATTTGATTTATTAAATATATTTGCATTTTTCAACTAATAATTTGACTTACTGACTACGCAGCTTTTATAAAATTTTTAAATTTTATGAAGATGCTTCAGAGCAAATATTAGTATATAGAATTATAAATCTTTACTTTTCCTAGTAGACAGCTAAAATATCAGACGGACCTAATAGCTAAAATATTAGATGAATTCAATCAAAGATCCCTTTTAAAGGTCTTCATTTCACACGTGAGTAAAATCAGGTAGACCAATCTTTATGATTACGTATATATGTATGTGTGTGTGCACGTCATTGTTCATAGATTTTATATATACTTCAAGTTCCAGTGTAAAACACTGTTTTATGTTCATACATCTGGAATTAGAGGTCCTTTTAAAAATTGTTTTCATATGCTTAAGTCCTAACTTTTAGTGATAAAAGCTTTTAATTTGCATTACTTTTTTAATACAAATAAAATTTCAAACATAAATGAGAAATATGGAGCCATGAATTTTAAATGTGGTAAGCTTTTAAAATGTCATCAGAGATGTAAAACTACTGTAATTAATGATTCAATTTTATGATATATATTGGAATTTCATCCCTAATATTGAGCCTTGTGGCCTTCCTCTCTTAGAGGCACTATCTTCCCTTGAAGCATATTGCTAAAAATTACTAATCAATATTGGCAAAAGATACAGAAACTAGAATTTGTGCAGAAGTGTTTCTGGAAGTATGAATGATTACTGAAAATTTTTCAAAACAGGGTCTTTTTAAAGGCCAAAATTAAATAATCTTTTCTAAACTAAAGCAGATAATGAATTGATTTTAAAATGTGTACTCCAAAATGTAATACAGCTTAAGTGGCATACCTTACTGCTTTCTATGGTCTGGAAGAAAAAGATGACCAGAATACAGAACAAAAATGTGGTTCAGTCATATGTAAAAACGGTTGACCTTTAGGTGTTACAGCCTTTGTAGGAAACCAGCCATTTTCTAGCATGTTTGCCATGGTGAATGTTCTGACCTTTTCTATGTTAATGTTCACTTTTCTGACCATCGAGTTGGTTGAGGAGCAGGATAAGAACATTAATACTTTCAGAGTTTCATAACTATGTAGATATGAAAAGAATGGCAGGGAATACTATTAATCCTGAGTTACAGATGACAAAATTTGTAAACCTAAATGTTCAAGGGAAACTATTCTCAAGGGATGATTAAGCTACGATAAAGTTTGGGGAAGGAAAGATGATAAGCAAGGTCTACTCAGGCACAAGAAATGGCTAAATAAACTTAATTTACCACAGTCATAGCTACAGTCATGGTTCCATTTCTCCAATTTGTGTTATGAAATCTGGGGCAATTTACAAGGTGCAATATTGAGAGGAATTAGGAGTCAATTTTGATAGTTAATTAAAATTCAGAAATCTTTTAACTAACTTGAAAAATTAGATTTCCATTTATTTATCGATAAAATACCTACAAATATTTAGCAAAGTAAATTATAGGCAAAATATTTCCATTATGAGGGTATATTTATTAGGATATATGAAGGTTATATAAAATCATAATGCAGAGGTATTTCTGTTTGCTCAACCACATTGTGATCTAATTTTATGCTATTATGAAGTTTGGACAATCTACATTAGCCCAACAGAACTGAGGAAAATTTATATATAACCATAATCAAGTAATATCCTGTTATTCTCTTTTTTGTTCACAAAATAGTATTATTGAATTTAATAAACAACATGCTATATTTTTGTTTATTTTTCTACAAAATCTAATAAATAGTATTTGAAAAAAATATTTATCAGCAATAAGGCTTTCCATTTCAAGAAATAGGTGATAGATTATCATTTAAATTTGAACTCATTTTTCTAAACCAGGAATTTTCTGCCATGTGAAAACCTTCATATGAGGATTGATTATACTTATACTTTGCTATTCAATTGTACTTTCTCAAAATGGATAGGAAATTTTAGCAGAATGTCATTATATTGTATTTTTGGGTTTTCATACCAATAATAATCAGAAATATATGAGATGGCTAGTGTTTTGCTTAAAAATGATTTTAAAGTTTCCAATCATCTAAGTCATTTTTATATTAAATTACTATAGGCCTCCATTGTAATAGTCTGCATTCAATTTCCTGTTAATAAAAGCACATGAGGATGTGTCTTCTTGACTGATAAGTAATGGACAACATATAAATGTTCTATTAATAAAGATAAAAAGAAGGAAATGAACTAACTAAAAGTATTTTAAATTATTCATAAGCCTTCGATATTTAATATATTGCTTAAATAAGAAAAACATCCCTTCACATATTACTCAGGTGACAACTTTAAAATCCTACAGGAGCATAATTTTCCCTTTCTAATGATAGAAATACAAAAGAATAAACATAAAAATATTAGGTGACTGTGACTCCCAAATTACATCTTCAAAGTTCAAACATTTTTCCTGAGCTTCAGATATATACCCAATTTTCTATTAGTAATCTTCGTTTTTTATGCATTAAATTCATTATCTGTCTCCCCAACCCCACAATCCAGTCTTCCTCTTGTGCTCCTAATTTTAAGAAACAATACTACCATCCACTCAATGAACCAAGCTGGACACCAAGACTTCTATGTCATCTTCACTCTAAGCATTCGATCTAGATTCTACTCCCAAAATCCTTCCACAATGGACTAGGCTCTTCTATCCCCAAGGTAACTTAGTGCAGGATTTCTGCTTCTCTGTAGAATTTCTATTATATCTTGTCTCTCCGCCTCCGATATTAATAATTTCTAACCCGCCCTGTTTTCTAAAATGCATGCCATCATGGCATCCCTTTGCTTAAAATCTATCAATGACTCCAAGTTAACTATAAGACAAAGTTCAAACTTATTTTTATGAATACCATACAGCATCAGTTGTGATTTGGCTTCTCCCTACCACTTTAATCTTATCTCTCACATTTACTTTTGGTCTAACAATATTTAATTTCTTGCAGATCTTTTTCACAAGAAAGTTTTATTCCAACGTATTCAGTCTCTTGTAGTTCTCTCTATAAATATGATTTTCTACATTTCTAGGTCTTTCTGAAACATCACCCTTTTTCTTTTCTTTCCTTCATCATCATCCACATTCTTTCGCCTACCCAACCCACACCCAAATCCTAGATTAAATTATAAAATAATTCATTTAACAAATCATCCCTATCAAAATACTTTCTCTGTTTAACTCTACCCTCAGGCTCACTTAGGAATTCCTCTCTTGTTATTTGCATTTATGTATGTATTTAATATTTAGAATTTTAACTGTACTAAGTAGTTAATTTCTTTTCTTCCTATGAACTCCTGGAGGTCAAGGACTAAGCCTTTAATGTCTGAATATTTAAAAGCTAGTATGGAACTAGCACGTACTAGACTTTAATAAATGCAGAATCTTAAAAATTTTCAAACTCCTTTAAGAAATTATTGAATTTGTTAAATTAGGCAACATAAATTGTTCCTAACATCAATAATTATTTCATTTTCTATAAGTTTCTGTCTTTATTTCATATTTATAGACATCTCCTCTATGCAATGGTGGTACTGTAACTAGAATAACTATAAAGATCCTAACATAAAATAAAGATAAATATTAGTTTGAATTAATTAAAAGAACAGAATATTTTGTGCTCACTTCGGCAGCACACATACTAAAAGAACAGAATATTTTATTTGTTACTTAAAGAAATATTTGCAGAATGGCTGTAGAATATTCTGATTAAGTGTTCATCAGAAACAACTTTGGCTAAACATGTAATTTAAAATATTCTACATGGTATTAGGGCAGTTTATATGATCACATGTTATAAACTGATTTTGCATCAATAGTTTAAGTATTTGACAAATCTCATAATTGAGCCACATTTTTCTGTCTCCAAAGCAGACTTTTGCCACTACCTCACAGTGAAAGGGTTGAAATTATATGCACTATTTTTTTTCCAAATAAACATGGCAATATAAATACTTTATTCAACTGTGTATTAGAGTTATAAATGTACATACTGAACAAAACTGAAAGACTGCCTATACTAGTATATTAGAATTTACTTGTTACCAATCTATTTCCTTCTTTAAAACTTCACATTTTCTAGGTACAAAATATAAACATTTGCTCTTTGAATGTTTCTATTAAGATTTATAACATGTTAGTGTTAGGAAGTTAGGTAGCTATGAGTGACAGGAGCAAAGGCCCAGCTCTGTAACCAGAGAAAAGACAACACTAATAGCCCAACCCAAGAGTCTGCCCCTCAGTTCTCCCAGAGAAAAACTCAGTTTTCAAATAATAGTACTCCTACATCCTGGAATACAAGGAAAGAAACGATCAGAGCATAGTAACCGGTTTAGGTCAGCAACAAACACTTGTGCAGGAAGGAGTACTCTGACCTTTTCACCTCAGTCTCATTATACCATCATTATAATGTCATGCATATTCCCGGAAGTTCATGAATCTAATTATAATAGACTGAATCTGGGAAGGAACACGTGCAGTTAACAATAGGTTACATAACAGCCAAACTGTCAATCAAAATGACTTCACACATCAATCAGCTCGCATCACCCTTGTAACCACCCATCAGGGCCCAAATATAAGACAGAGCTTCCTACCTCTGTGAGGCTATAGCCCTCTTTGGTATAGTCCATTTCTCTCCTGAAACATACTACGATAAATCTTACTTTTCCTAATGTTCTCTGATCTGTAATTCTTCACCGCATTAGTGGAAAGGACAGAGGTCCCCGGTGCCACAGGGGCAAGGAGGGACTTAGATCACCCCCAATGGTGACATTAGAGCTGTAAGGCATGATCAACCTAAAGATCTAGGAGGTAATAATTGAACAAAAAGCTTAATTTGGGATCAAGGAATTATAGATTCAAGCAGAAGCTCAAATAGTGCCCCTCAACATCTACCCCTACCCCACAGGAGAAGGTCTCAAAGTAATTATGGAAAAAAGGGAGAAAGATGAAGTAAGTTGTATTAAAGAAGAGTTCAAAAGAGGTAAGGTTAGATTTGTATTTCATAGACTGGCTTAAGATTCTGTCATCAAGCAAAAGGCTAGACTTGTACCTCACTGATTGGTTAACAATTTGGTCATTGGCAAACTCCAGTTTCATCAATTCTTACAAACAGGATATTCTAATTTTTACAGATTTTTGGAGTGCTGGTGGTTTGATCCAGTTCGGAAGATGAAAAGAAATTCAGGACAGGTCATCTGAAATGACTGTTCTGGCTCCATTTTAACATGGCTCCACTCTTGTCATCTTTCACAGTACAATCATATGTCAAGGTATGTTTTAATTGGAGAAGTAAAATATCACTTTGAATTGCTAGCATTAAGGTCATAATTCTAATAGAAAAGAAATCTTCTTATGCATGCTGTAATAGTTTTGCAAAAACAGAATGCAATTGTGAAGGTCACCAATTCAAGCACAGTTTGTAAACTATGGTGACCTATAATCATTCTTACTAACTGGGCAGATTACCAGAAAGAGTCTTTAACTGACAGAAACCTTGTTATGTGCCGTATGACTGCTATCACATGTTGACTGTTTAATATATAAACTTTTATTTCATGTATTAACCAACTGTCTACTGAAAAATTATCTTGGAATATTTCAAATAACAGAGATTGCTACAGCTAAGAAGCATTTGAGTTGTATGTACTATTTCTATGTAAACCGTAAAAATAGGAATGTGAATGTATATGCTTCAGTACATTCATCACTATATATATACATTATAATATGTTATGGAGATGATTACATTAAATACTTTTATTTGAAAAAAAAAAAAAACAGAGGGAGGGAGGTAATAAGTGTTTCAAAAGCAGTCTCTTTTAATCTCATCTGGTACTATTTCATTAAATAGTACTCTTGCCGTGAACAGGAGTCATAACTTAAACCAGTTCTGACAAATTTGTCACTTCCAGAAATTATTTAAGGTTAAACTTATGCAAATATAAATGTTTGCAAATTAACGTATTGATTTGACACAGCCTGTATTTCACCTCTCCAAGAATGGAAAACATTGCTGTATTTTAGAGAGAGTGAAATTAAAAGGAAAAATCTTGTTATAGTTGCATGGATAAAATAAATATGTTTAGTAAGAAATATATAATCATATTTGGTTGTCTTCAAACAAGTCTTTATACTAATGAAAAGTCATCATTCACAAATAAAAGTCAGGATATTTTAAGAGTCTTTTAAAGGCTATTGTTAATTGGTTAAAAAATTTAAAAAGAGAAGAGCTCCTTTTAAGTCACACTTCCTCTAATGCACCAAAACACAAGCTAATTGGATTTATTACTATTAAAATATATTTCTTAGTTGCCAATAAATCCTTAAAGTGAAGACATTAGTGAACAATGCTGATGAATAAGTTGTTGAAACAGCCAAGTTCCTTCTTCCAAGAATACATCACCTAGATTTATAATATCCTTTTTCAATCCTTCCTTCAAAGGTCTGCTCTACACACATATCTAGTTATTTTTTTTCTTTTCCTTTTTCTTTTTTTTTTTTTTAACTATCTAGTTTCTGACACTTTCTCTTGAACAGAAAACACTACAAAAAAATTTTTGTTTTTTTCTCCAGAATAATAATTTCCTGGGCAACTCCCATCCCCAACCTCAATTTCCTTCTGAATCTCACCATTATTTACGCATTTTCTATTGAAGCTACAGTATATGCCATTGCAATTGGAAGGCCCCAAGGTCAGTTACCCAATTACATTTCCCAAAAGTCGGCTTCACATATTGACCTATAAAAACTCCAATAAAGAGTAGGTGACTAGCAGCATAAAAACAATTCAAATAGATTTAGCCAATACTGTATGTCAGAGGACAAGGCATTCTGCTGGGTGAACGAGGTTGTCAAAATTTGGCTGTCACATAACCCCTAGTTTCAAGGATATTATCATTTTTATTAACACTTATATTTCTACAATTAGATCAGTCCATGATTTTTCATAAAATATGAGTGGCAAGTGCTTTTTACTTTTAGCCAAAATGCCATAAATTAAAAATGAAATAACATTCAATAAATGTTAATGTGCCTCCTCCAGTCTTTCATATGAGTTATAGTTTCATATCATCTAACTATCAAGTTGAAATACTTAGAGAAATTTTGAAATAGTATTAAAGAGCAGCTATTCTCTTTAAAAAAAAGTATTTCAAAATTTAAAAATAAGCTTTTATATGATAAATTAAATATAATAATATTTAGATTAAGAAAGTTCAAAAGGCAAACTGTGTTAGGACATTTAAGTTTGAGATTCTCATTTTGATATATATAGGGAGAGGACTCATTTGAATATGGCTTAATATAAAAAGGAATTTTTTGGCATTTTTAACTGAATGTTCCATTGATAGGACAAGTCCCAGCTTCAGGTGGGGCATGATTCACACCTCATGGATCATAACATCTATATCTGGGCTATGCTTCTTTTAAGTGTTCCATCTTTAGCTGGTTTTCATTATTGTAGCAAGATGGTTACAGAGATTCTAAGTTTTACATCTTAGAATTACCGAAACAAGAGGAAAGGTGAAAGGCTTCTTTTTTTGCTAGCCTTCCTACGCCACCTCAACATCCCCTAAAGATCTACTAACTCTAATTGGACTAGAATGAGATGTGATGATTAACTTACCCAATCAAGTTTGATTTGGACTTGGGAACAAAATCAAATAGTATATGATTGAAAAGTGTGGTTTGTTAAAAAAGATTTAGGGCCCTTAAACAGCAAGAGGGAAAAAGGGTGCCAGGTATCTGATAACAGATGTTTATTAGAACAGATGCCATACATTATTACAATAATTATAATAAATATAGCAAATGTGTTTAGTAATTGAAAAGAGCTATGGAGTTTATTAACAAAGTTGTTGAACTTTCTAAGTCTCTATGTCTTTATTTGTAAAAGTGAATGATATCCTTGTATTTAAATGTAAAAACTAAAAAAAGTTAACTTGAATTAGAAGGAATCTTTTAAAAAGGAACAGGAAGAAATCCATAAAGGAAAAGACAGACTTACTTTACTACAGAAAACTTATTGTTTAAACGGAAAAAAAAAAAAAAGAACGATGACAGGCTGGGATACATAATTGCAAAATCTCTGCATATAAATAAGTTGCAAGAAGTACCTATATATTAATATGAAAACAGCAAACTAATAAAAAAATTTAAGCAAGAATACAAATTGGACTTTCACAGAAGAGGAAATGTACATTATCGATATACTTGTCCAAAGATGATCTATCTCACTATTAGCAAAGGAAAAGCAAGTTAAAACAGCAATGAACAACTTTTTCATTCTAAGTAAAAAAAATTGTAAAGAACAATAACATAAATGCTGTCAAGGAGTTAAAAAGACATTCTATCCATTGCTGATGGGGTTATGAATCACTGCAATCTTTTGGTAAACAATCTAGCAACATAAATTGCAATTAAATCTTAGATACACTTTCCATGGAATTATGTAATGGGATATTTAATAGTATTCAGATAAAAAACATCGATCTTCTGATATTTATGTACAATCATCATCATTAGCACAAATGTACTTTTTATTTTGATATCACACATGACCCGATGTCAATTAATATTAAATCACAGATAAAATGTTGTTGATAAGGAGAGCCAGGAGAATGAAAAGCAATTACTTTATCTCTAATCTTATTACATGTTATTGAAAGTTGCACATAAAATTATATTTTATCAATTTAAATGCACTCAATTTAAATATAGTCAAATCGATTACATGTACATGGAAATTGATCATAAGAAAGAACACTAAAGAGAAATGATTTGTAAAGGAAAATAAATAAAATCACTCCTTTATCTAGATATCTATATGAAGAGAATATTTTTAAGAGTTTACCTATAAATTATTTTGCTTTTCCAGCAAAAAATTTCAAGAAGAGTGCATTTATTCCTGATTAAATGCAAAGTAATGAGAATTACCACCGATTAGGTTTTCTTTTTTAAAAAAATTAACAAAGTCAAAATTAAGTTTGGATTAGAAATCACTAATATTACAGAACAGAATAGAAAATATCTTGCTACCAACCCGTTGAGACCTGAGAGATATACCCTAATTACAAGAACCTGGGTACCGAGCTCTTCTTGGAGGAAGCAGCAAAATGGCGCCATCGTTCTTTGGAATAAAGCCCGGTAGTCTGCACTAGCCCTGCTCAGATTTGTAAAATTTCTCATAGAACCAAAAAAAAAAAAAAGTCCTTTCTATGAAATAATAGAAATAAAGAAATGAATTTGTACAATTGAGATGAAAATGATCTAGAGAAAGCATTGTAGAAGAAAGAAGTACAATGGAAAATAGCCAACTCGAGATATACAGTAAAGAACTTTGAAGATAGTACTCTAAAATTTGAAACTCTATTCCCCAATGTGATGGTTTCAGGAGGTAGAGTCTTTGGGAAATAAATGAGATCAGGTTATGAGGCTGGAGCCCTCCCTCATGAATAGGATTAGTGCCTTTATAAGTGTCACTAGATAGCTTGCTTCCTCTTCCTGTTCTCTGTCATGTGAGGATAAAATAAGTAGTTGCCAGTCGGCAATCCAGAAGGGAGACTTCACAGAACTTAACCATGCTGGTACCCTGATCTCAGACTTGCAGCCTCCAGAACTGTGAGAAATAAATTTTTGTAGTTTATGAGCTACCCAGTCTATGGTATTTTGTTACCCAAACTAAAATGGCACCTTATCTTTTGTCGTTTAGTGCTAATATACAAAGTAGTTGTCTCACAATTTAAACAACTTCTTGTTTACAGATAATTTGCTAAAATTTAAATCATCCACATTAAAATTATACAAGATCCTATGCGCTTTTCATTAAAGAAAACATTACTTGTGAATAACTATTATATTGCTAAAATATATATAGATCAAACAGCAGATTACAGCAGTAGTCATATTTGGGAAACTTGTCTGCAAGCAGCCTCTATTGTATGAATTGTTCTTTGGCTGTTTGAATCATGTCTTGCTCCTTTTTCTGTTTCAGTTGATTGAAGTAGGGGTGGATATTTGACCATACAGAGTTGTGTTATTATAATCAAGATTATGTAACAGTTTTAGTTATTGCAGAGAAAAAAAATCCAATGCGAGCAAAGGAATCTCCTTCTTCTTTGAGGATATTGGAGCAAATATATAGAAGCAAGGATGAAACAGAAAGCTAGAGGCCCAAGGAAGAGAGTGAGAGGTAGAATCATCATCTCTGTCCTTAGTGACTTCCAACCTCTCAGCAACTATCTCCAACATGCCCTATTGTACTTCATTTATACAATATTTGTGTATCCTTCAATATTTAAGGTACTTTGAGTAGATTTCTGTTTCTTGGAACCAAAGACTCTTGAATGAAATGAAGATGATTAAAATATGCTTGGTCAAAATTTTAAGCTTATAATGATGCTCAAGTCAGGCAGAGTATTTAAATCAATTGTATACTTCTACCCACTTGAGCTTATGTTGCCAGGGAAGATTTCTTTTTTAATTTAAATACGTCCTTTCTTTTTCATAAGGAGCATATAATGCTGATCTCTCTATTAAAATATATTCTTTATAGCATGTATTAATTACAGGTTTACGATTATATTTAGCTAAGGTGGAGAAGAAAAATTGTATCTTGCATTTTTTTAAACTTTGAAAAAATAGATTTACATATAAAAAGTAAAAATAAATTAAAATGTACTGCGAAAAACATAAGAATCAACTGAGTTGTTTTATGGGTCTCTGGTATATGCTCATTATCAGAAATTCCATCTTATAATGCAAGAGAGATTTGGGAGGAAAAAACCCAGAGATTGATAAATGATTAATGACCATGTGCATCTATTATTTGTGAAAAATGAGAGTGGTGCTCCATGACTTTAAACCTCATAAAATGCAGAGCAGCACCGCAAGATAACTGAGCTGCATCTATTCACAATGTATTGATAAATGGAATTAAACCATGTTGATAAGAATTTCTAAACAACTCATTTGATGAATGATTGAATGAATAAAAATATAATATGGAATTATTTCGAAATCTAGCAATTAGAAATTTGGCATGACAATTCCTAGACCAGTAATGTGTCAACATTTTATTAAACGGCCTGTGCTCACAGTAAAAATTACTGGAAAAAAATTCATAGAAAAAAACATTATAAACAAGTTTCCTTTTGAAGCTATCGTTGATAACTACCAATGTCAGACTTATGAAAATCTCATCATCAATTGAAATAAGATCTCCTATGGATAAAAAAAAAGTCAAGAAAAATTTTAAAAAGTAATAAATATCCATTAATTTATAAAAACTATTAGACTATCATTTTACTGCTATTAAGATTATCTTCAAAATATTGATATAATTACACTCCCCCCAAAATCCTGTAAAAGTATAAGGATCACTGTGGGCTATTTGAGAGAATAAAAATTCACAGGTAATATTGTGATATCTAAACTAATGCATCCAATCTAGAATATGGGTATTACTTTGTTTCCTGAGGAATGAGTACCCTTCCAGCCAATCACTTTTCTTAGTTCATTTCATGGATAAGTAGTTATAACTCAAGGATTTGAGAGAAACTAGTAGCACTGTATTGATGAATAATGGTTCACAGGGTTTTATATCATGGGAGAAGCAAAAAAAAAAAAAAAAAAAAGAAGGACTACAATGGTTAGACTCCTTTTCAATGCAAAAAGTTGTCAACGCTAACAAGAAGGAGGTCTAATGTAAAAAAATGAATAATGGCCATGGAAACTGACTATATATTGACCTCAGTGTTCAAATGAGAAGGCAAGCTGTAGAAACTGGTGTGGGCTATTATTATTCGTGTGTGTAGGTATGTATTACATAAATAATATGTATATGTGTGTATATATGTATGTGCTTGTATGTGTATACAAATAGTTATTGATTACATGCTGACCTGTGCTGCACATCATAACTTGTCCTCTGGTTCACAAGTGACCAAGAGGAAAATAAAGCTGACTTGATTAAGCTTATAATTCCTTGATATGTGTGTGTGATATGTACATACAAGATATGTATAAGGTAATCCTCACAAGCAAGGGTGAGGTATTAATATGAATCCAACCAGTGTGGTTTAACATTATCTAGCAGCACAAGAACATACTCATGTGTAACTACAGGTGTTCATCCTATTATATCTACTTTGGCACATGGGATTCCCTCCTTTCCAAAACACAATGTTCAGCTCCTTATACATGAATGTCCCTAGCACCACAGATTCTCTTGTCACAGTTACTCTGGTGTAGGCTGCTCCTGGACTCCTTGAAAGCTTAGTTTTGCCCTCTATCCCTTAATTTTCTATAAGCAATGAGTATAAATAATCTTGCTCTGGAGATGAGTGGGTTGATACAGAACATTAAGAGGACAGTCATGGAAAGTATCGTGAGCATAAATCTGATTGTAAGTGGTCCCAGTGCGGCTGAGGAAAAACTAGATAAACAAGATTGGACTGTTTTTCTAAGGAGTTTATGGTAATAGAATAATAGTGTATTATCTACAACTAGAAAAAATGAATATACTCAACAATATTCAAAGTTTTACATGATGAAAAAATATTCAATCAAAACAAAGTAATTTATATCTTTGTTTCTCAAATTATAGTCTAAGAACTACCAGCATATGCATCACTTGAGAGTTTATTAGAAATGCATAATCTCAGAATTCACTTCATTCCTACTAAATCTAAACCTGACTTTTATAACAAGATCCCCAGGTGATAAGAATGCACATTAAAGTTTGATATAAACTAGGATAGATTACTCTAAACTTTAAAGTTTTCATATATTTCATGAATATGTTCATATTATTATCAAAATTAGCTATTTATTCAAAGTCTCTAGAAATGCTTTGGAAATCATCAAAGTTTTTTTGTACCAGCAAAATAAATATGCATGCAAATTTATGACAAAATTAAGAAAATTAAAAATTCTGAAAAAAGTAAAAGAAATCATAGACCATGGACATGTTACCTACAACAGAGGTCCCCAACTCCCAGGCTGCAGACTGGTATCGGTCCATGGCCTGTTAGGAACCTGGCCACACAGCAGGAGGTGAGCGGTGGGCAAGTCAGTGAACAGGTCCCTAATGCTAAAAAGGTTAAGGACCGCTGACCTACAAAATATACATGAAAAAGAGATTCCCACAGCAATTAGAGCAACAGAAACAGAGAGAGTACAGTATTTCAAGACAATTTTATACAAGCACAAAAGTAATAGCTGAGCTTTTAGCATTGACAAATGGATACTATTACCAAGTCAATTACATTTAGATATATATACAAGCAATAGAGGTAAATAGCATGTACCAGTCATCTACAGACTGTTGTCAATTTTGGTAAAAGTTTTATTTACATTTTCTTTTTAAATAACAGCATCCTATTGAAGAACAAAAATGTTAAAAAAAATTATTGTAGAGCAATAAAAATGATTGTCATAGATTATTATAATTAATCTAGGATTAAAAACTGACATCTGAGTTGATTAGACTCTGTGTTGATTAGAAAAGAGCATCCAACTTTGTCTCTAGAGTTTCTGGTCACTCCATTATATTTCTGTTTGCATCTGACTCTCCTAATCAGATTTAAACAGCACTGGCAATGGCTCAAGATAAGCCAGAAGGATGAAAATTATATCATCAACAATTAATTATATGGGGATTATTTGAAACTGTTTGCAAACTCTGGAAAACAATTTGACAAGAAAATCAAGTGCTACAGTTAAAAGAAGTGTTTAGAAAATGAAGCAATGAATTCTGATATTGAGTCTCACAATGTATTAAGATACAATAATGTATACTATTAATTACATGAATTAAATATGATAACCAAATCAGAAAAGACAAGCCAATATTAAAATTATACACTCAAGGAAAGGGCAGTTTCTTAAGCCATGCATGTATCTTTTTACACACAAGCAGAAAGAATATTTAATTTAGCTTTGAATCAAATTGTTATGCAGATGTTGCACAAAACTAATTAAAAATTCTAATTGATTTTTAGTCTACAGAAGGTATACCAGATGTTACACAGTGAGCTTAGGTCATTATTCTGTTGTCAAAAATTACTCCGAAGAATAGCAATTTACTTATAATTGTAATAAAATAATAGCTATGAAATTTAAGGTTTTCTTCTTTCAATACTTTTCATTTTTAAGGTAACTGAAAACTCTTCTCCATCAAATTATGTCTTTTTCTTTTTTTATTGAAATTGTTAGGATAACATTGGTTAATAAAATCAAATAAGTTTCAAGTATACAATTCGACAATATGTCATATATATATTTATATGTGTGTGTGTGTGTGTGTGTGTGTGTGTATTGCATTTTGTTTCACCATCCTAAATTTCCTTCAATCTCCAAATATTTGACCCCTTTTAGACCTATCTACCTCCCTGCTCCCCACCTTCCCTCTGGTAACCAATTATCCACTGTCCGTGTCCATGTCTCTGTTTGTTTGTCATATTTGTTTGTTGCTTTCAGTTTTAATCCCACATATGAGAGAAATCATATGGTTTTCAAGTTTTTCTTTCCAATTTATTCTTCCTAGCATGATTATCTCAAGATTCGTCCATGTTGTCACAAATGGCAGTATTACATCTTTTGGGTTTTTTTCTTAAAGATTAAAGAATAAAAACATTGATGAGGAGAAGAAAAAAATTATTCTTAACCAAAAGATAAAGGTTTTTCCCTCCTTCTGAATGTTTTTCCTGTTGAAGTTGAAATAGCCTCAGAAAAAACAAATTAGATATCTTTTCAAATACTTCTCATTCAGAGAGGCCTTCAATTCCTCTCGATTTATTTCCTGCCAGAATTCCATGCAATTGCATCATTCAATTTGGATAATTTCTCTAACAACCTAACTGTGTGTCGTTTCATGGTTTCTTCTTGCTCCATTATCTTCTTTACTTCAGCAACTACTTTGCCATATCTAAATCTGTCACCACTCAGTCCTTAAATTGTTTGGTTGGGAAAACTAGCTTTCTGATCACAACTTCCTGTATCCAGTCGCCATGACTTCCAGCTTTAAAGACATTCCTATTCTCCCAGTCTACAGATCCTCTCTTGTGTTCACTTCTTTTCCAATTCAATATGGACTCCATAATCAATATATACAACACACCCTCAACAGGACTAGCATTTTCCTCCCCCACTCTCTATTCTACCAAAACATCCTCATCATTGCTTAGAGTCATCTATATGTTCTCCTTTGCTCTTGCATTCAACTGGACTAGGGACACTCTTCAAGGCCCAGAGCTGATTCAAAACTGCTTGTGAGGCCTGGGCTACTACTGGTTGATTCTTACTCCTCTAGGGTAACCCTTCAGGGTCTCAATGGAAAGCCGAAGGGGTTGCAAGGGAGCTTGTCGGTTTGTAAACCTTAACTATTTGCAATTTTTGATTGCTGAAAACCTGGTCTGTTTCTCAGCTTTTCAGACTCCCCTTCCTGCTCAGCTACTCAGCCTCACAGCAGCTCCTTTGGAATTGAAATCAGCAAGGGGTAAAAAGAAGCTTCAACTGTTTAGGTTTCCCTTCTCGCCAAGATTTTGACTTCCACAAATCTTGCTACCTGGGTAGCTTTCCCATGTCTTCTAACAGATGATACTTTTTACATTTTGCCCAGGTTTCTACTTCTAAATAGAAGAATTGCTCAGCAACAAGCTAGTTTCATTGCTGGAAACAGAAGTTTATATTGAGTTTGTATTCACTCATGGACTATTTTTCCCACTAGAATATAAATTCCCTGAAGAAAATAACTTTATCTTCTGTTCATTGCGGTCTCCCATACTATTAGAATAGAGGCTGGAAAGTAGCATTTAACACATATTTCATGAGGAACAAAATGAACTTGTGACAGAGAAGAAACCTAAAGAGCAGAGAAGGTAAATAAATTAATACTAGTTACAGAACCAGTGTACAGTAGAACTGGGAGTAGATTTAGGTTTAATGTTCTTGCCATAGAAAGTAACACTGATGCAATACATTTGAAGAACTCTTCTCAAAAAAAATTATTACTAAATTTTTAAAAATAAATGTTTTTATATGAGTGAGCATAAAACAACTGGTACTTTTCTTTTTAATTTTCACATGTAATTTTATTTTTGTGATTATAACATTTTCATCATGCTGATGTAATTAAGTGTGCAGGCTCAGGGGCTGGACTACAGGACTGCATCTTGGCTCTGCCATTTAGTAGCTGTTTCACCTTTCATAAATCTTAGCAGTTCTAGGTTCAGTTTCCTAATCTCTAAAAGGAAGTTAATAGTGAGTGATATTAAACTAACAAGATTCTTGTGTATATGAATGAATTTCATAAATGTAACTCAAAGCAGTGCTTGACACATGAGAAGTGTTCAATAAATGTTAAGATGTGGTGGTGGCTGTTACGTAATTAGCTACGTCCCTAATTGTTTTGTGTGCTGCAGGCATATATTACAAGTTGTCACTGCAGTAATTTACAAGTAATTTCATTTAAAATACTTCTCCTAATTTTTAATTAGATTTTTTTGTTATTGTTGAGCTGTATGAGTTCTTTATATATTTGGATACTTGAAACCTACATAATTTTATTAACCAATGTCACTCCAATAAATTTAATTTAAATAATCAAATAGAAATTTCACCTATATATTGTTACTTCACAAAATTTTATGATTTAAAAAGTTTATAATATTCTCAAATATTTCTGAAATTTCTGGTTCAAGATGATGGACCAGGTACACATATTGCCCTCTGTTATCTTCTCCTATCTTTTAATCATAGAAATAACAGCAAGGAAATAAGAGACTTGCAGAAGCGCAGAGCGGGTGAATGGAATAGCACAAGTAAATGGAGGAAATCATAGCTCAAGTCAACAGCAGCACCAGAGAAGGCCTAAAGAAGGTGAATGCCTGACAAAGCTCCCTTTCCAACTCTCTCTCCCTAACTGACAGGTAAGGAGAGCAGGTTTGTCTATCTACATGCCCTTGCCAACAGCACAATTACTCAAAGAAGAGTAATACAATGAGAGAGGAAACCAAAACGAGCCACCTATATAAATCCATTTAAACCTTCATTAATAAATATTTGCAAACGGTAAACACTAAAGATAATGAATAGAACAAAAGCAAGAAAAAACAGAAAGACAAAGATAACATATTGGTGAGAAAGGAAATAGAAATAATTCAAAGTTCAGAAACAAATTATAGCCAGCATTCCCAGAGAGATCCAAAAAGAAAAATATACCTGTATAACTTAAAAGCAATCAGAGAATAAGAAAGCATTCATAGAAAATAAAATAACTGAAAATAAAAACAAAATCAATATAAATACTAAATGAAAAAAATGAAACAATTTCCCCACTGTAGAGGAAAAGATTAAAATGACAGAATATATGAAGAGGAAAATAAAGAGGAAAAAGAGATCAATTCAGTTGACATCAATAAACATACTTTCCAGAAAAAGAGAACAGAGATAAGAGAAGAGAGAGAATAATTAAAAAATAGCATGAACTGTTGTTCCATGGCTAAATAAATATAGGAGTTTTCAGAATAAATGATGTCACAAAGGTCAAAACTGCACATACTTAGACATACCTGGCTAAATTTTATAACAAGGATCAAGAGAAGACCCTCTTAGAAAAACATAGAATGGTCCCCTGAAAAAGTCAATTAATGTTTGATTTCTTATAAGCAACACTGAATTATGAAAGACAATCAAAAAATATCTTCATCTGTGTAAATGATTTTGAATATTGAATTATCTGGCAACATGATCATCAATGAAAAATGAAAGCAAAAAAAGGCACTTTAGAATTCGGAAAATGTTCTGTTTTTTTTTTTTAATTACTAGAAGACATTTTTACTCAAACGAAATGAATGAAGGGTTCAAGAAAGAGGAATTGATAGGCATAAATTGGAATTCAAGAAATTCTATATAAGACAGAACAAAGGATCTAGTAACAAATCATTACTGATTAGCACATTCAAGACATAATGATAGAAAAGCTAGAGTACATTAGTAATGACGAAAGGCAAAAACTGTTTTCAGTCAAAAGAATAAAAGTTAATGAAATTGGAAGTTCTTGAAAAAATAACACTGCTTTTAAAAAGTTATTTTTCAAACAGCAAATGAAGATATGGTTCTAAACAAGGATCACATTTAAGAAAAGAGAATCCTATTGTTCTACATGTATGCATATATCCCTTCAGGCAGAAAAATTTGCTAGAGGTAAAGAATTATACTTTTTTTAAATGCAAAAATCCAACCACATTACCAAGTCAATAGTAGTTACATAATCATAATACTATAAAGCCTATTTACAGTATTTAAAATTCATTTCAGAACAAATCTACAGTAAAGAATTAATGATAGCTAATATATGTTTTAATACCTGAAATAATTAAAGGTCTAGCATATCAAACAGAATTTGAGATATAGAGAGAAACTGGAAGAAAGTTAATCCATACTAAATTCCTCATAAATTCATTGTGTGAAGTCAAAGATAACTTTAAAATAGATACAGAAATAAAGGTGAACATTTATTAATTAAATTTATGAAGATATCCAATTGATAAAACAAAAACAAAATTCTTAAGGGATAGGAAGTACAAGGAGTAAAGGGAAATATATAACCATAGAACCCACATCAACAGAAGAACTAAAAACAGATGGTCAAAAGGAGCTACATTTAAGAAAAAGAATTGAGAATGTGGATTAAGAGGAAATTTTTTAGTATTGTTTTCCTTTTTCAATGCTGTTCAAATTTTTATTTTCATGTCATGTATTAAAATTATAAAATTGTATTTCTGAGGTTTCCCAAAATTTATCCCACTAATATTATTTGTCTACCTAAAACAGCTTCTCTTCATCATGCTAGAATTGCTCAAACTATGTGTTGATTTTTTTCCTATGAGGGGAAGAATACACATTATTGGTTTTGTTAGTTTAAGTAGTTAGAGACCTTCTAACCATGGTTTTTAGCTTTATTTTTCTCCAAATAATAAACATTCCACTAGTGTTTAGGACCTCCATATCTCAATACTTCATTATGTTCTAGTCTCTTTTCCTGAGATCCGCAAACCTAATAAATAGGTCTTTTCTCCTACGGAGGTTTCATAAGAAAAAGAAAATTATAAATAAGAGGGTAATTAGAGTAGACATGATAATGTAATTTCACTTATTTGTGTGTCCTGCATGAACACTGTATATACAATTCAACATTTATAATATACAAGCTATATATGAGCAACACGTTCCACAGGCTGGCTGTGGTAGGTAGCAGTTTGCATTTTTAACCTTCAATCTCACTTGACTTTTATAGTGAGTTTATGTATATAGAATTTATGGTTTAATAAAAGAGAAAATATAAGAAAACACCTATATAAATTATAAGCATCCTAGCAGAATAGTGTCTTTAAAATACTAATTATCACTCCAGGTAATGTAAGAATAATTGTAAGTGTGTCCTTATTGGTCATTAGCCAATTTGTGGTCTTAAAGTAACTGAATATGTATTTACATATTTATAATTAGAAAATGAAAATCTCTATGAATCCTTAATCATATACCCCACTAGGAAGTTATTTCTTTAGAAAAAAGAACAGCCAATAAAAATTTTACATGGTTTTGGATACTTTTCAGCACATTCTCTTGTTGTGAAAATAATAAAATTAAAATACATAATTTTACAAATATACTGAGAAAAATTTTAAAATATAACAAAGTCTAAAATATAATTTGTAATTTCAATTAAATATGTATGTATTCAGACAAGGAAACATTTCTTTTAAAATTGGAATGTGATTTTTAGATATGCAATGCAATATGCATTTATGTCATGATCTTTCTTTCCAATTCCACTGTAATTTGGTTATTGAATAACAAGGGCCAACAAAAGCTGCCATATAGCTGTTAACTTTTTCTTCAGTCTCTGAGATTTCCCTTTCCTCTTGTCTCTCATTAAAAATGATTGCAATTGCTTGCAGTGATTTGATGCACCTGACACTAATTGTATTCTTTGAGAAAATCTGCATGACATCACATTGTCATAGCAAAGGAAGAAGTCTGTGCACTTGCTGACCTTCTAAGTTGAAATGAGAATAAACATGATCATTCCATTTGGAAATTATGTAGATAATTTTAGAGGTGATCTATTCAGAGCAGGAGCTACATTGCTTTAGAAAATTAATGCATAGAAAACGAATACCCATAATTTTCTTCTTATTTTTATGAAAGGGTAAAATTAATAGTCTTATTTCTTGTATAACTTCATTCACCATTTGTATGGCTAAAATTAATTCTATATAGCTGAAAAAAATTAAATGAGGACTAGGTTTCAGATGATATTAAGGAACTACTGTCAATATTATTTACATAATAATGATGTTAATAGTTATGTTATTTAAGCTTTTATCTAATAGAGATACATACTATTGTATTTATAAGTGAAATTATGTCAAGATTTGCTTTAAAAGATTTCAGGAAAGAAGGTATAGAAAGAGAGAAGAGACAAAAAGTTTAAATAATATAAAGCTAATGGTTTTTGCTGATGAGTAGTGGTACACAGAGGTTCATGGCACCATTCCACTTCTATGGGTGTTTAAAATTTTCTATAATGAAAAAATAAAACGAACTAAAAGAGAAATTCTGAACATTGCCAAATAGCTCAAAGAACCAAAGTATTACACCTGTCCATGACTTATATTTTTATGACAGAATCATATTGTGCTGCAAATATTATTAGATTTTAAACTTCTTGAGGATAAAATCTTTATATTTTACATTTTTATTGAAATATAGTTAATACACAGTATTATATTAGTTTTGGGTGTACAACATAGTTATTCGACATTTATATACTTAATGAAGTATTCACTGCAATAAGTATAGGAACCATCTGACACCATAAAAGATTGAAAATATTATTGACTATATTTCCTATGCTACGTTATATCCCTATGACTTGTTGATTTTGTAACCGTGAATTTGCACCTTATTCCCCTTCACCTTTTTCACCTTTCTCCTCAACCTCACCTCTGGCAACCATCAGTTTGTTCTCTATAAGTGTTTTTGTTTTGTTACATTTGTTCATTTGTTTTGTTTTTTAATTCCACATATAAGTGAAATCATATATTTGTCCTTCTCTGTCTGACTTATTTCACTTAGCATTATACCCTCTAGGCTCATCCATGTTGTCACAAGTAGCAAGATTTCATTCTTTTTTTGGTTGAGTAACAAACATACATATATCACATCACATTTTCTCTATCCATTCATTTATAAATGGACACTTGAATTGCTTCCATATCTTGGCTATTATAAATAAATATATAATGAACATACAGGTGCATATGTCTTTTTGAATTAACATTTTCATTTACTTTATATAGATACCCAGAGTGGAATTGCTGGGTCATATGATAGTTCTATTTTTAATTTTTTGAGGAACTTCCATACTATTTTCCACAGTGGCTGTACCAATTTGCAATCCCATCAACAGTGCACCAAGTTTCCCTTGTCTTCACATCCTCACCAACACTTATTTGTTGTACTTTCCATCATAGTCAATCTGACAGGTATGACATGGTATTCTCACTGTGGCTTTTCCCTGATGATGATTTGTATTTCCCTGATTAGTGATGTTGAGCATCTTTTTACATTTCTGTTGGCCATTTGTATGTCTTTGGAAAAATGTCTACTCATGTCCTCTGCCCATGTTTTAATTTTATATATACACATATATGTAAAATATTTTACATATATGTAAAATATTTTACATATATGTGTATATATGTGTATATATATTTTTTTGATGTTATGTGAGTGCCTTATACATTTTGGGTATTAACCCTTTATTGAATGTGTCATTTGCATTTATCTTCTCTCATTCAGTAGGTTGCCTTTTTGTTTTGTTAATGGTTTCCTTTGATGTGGAAAAAAATTTTAGTTTGATGTAATCCCATTTGTTTATTTTTGCTTTTGTCATCCTTGCCTGGTGTGACATCCAAAAAAATTTTGCTAAGACTAATGCCAAAGAGTTTACCGTGTGTTTTCTTACTATGTTCATGGGCTGAAAGAATCAATATTGTTAAAATGTCCACACTACACAAAGCAATCTATGACTTCAATGCAATCTCTATCAAAATACCAGTGGAATTTTTCACAGAAATAGAACAAAAGGGGGAGAATTCTCCCTCTCTCCAAAAAGATCTTTTAAAAAAACAAATGCCAGGTGAAAATTTTAAAAGTAAGGAAGGAAGCAACATAAACATGATATGAGAATAAAATTGGTGACTATTTACCACTGAGCATAAACACACAGAGACACACACACAAAAACCCCAGTTCCAGCACAAGAAGGCAACACAGGAAGCTCCTGAACATCCCTCCTCCCATGGACACACTGAATCTACAGCTACATGTGGAGCGATTTCCTCTGCAAGAAATCCAGAAACTAGCTGAGCGACTCCTACACACTGATCAAACAAAAATAACCCACATTAAAATGGGCAAGAAAGGCTGAGACACACTCTCCCATCAACCTCACCTCCATGGCACAGCACCATACAATCAGGAGGGAACTCCCCACCCCCAACCTCCCTCTGAGGAGCGAAGAGTTTAGACTCCACGTCCAGCACTCCAACTTTTAGGACTCTCACCTGAAGAACAGGCCCACAACACCTAGCTCTGAAAGCCAACAGGGCTTGAGTTGATGAGACCCACAAGATTAGAGCAAAGAACAGTTTTTACCAGGCTCAGAAGGACAATCCTTCCAGGGCTCAGATCTGAGGGGTAAGCAGAAAACACCCAGCTCCCAGTGTTCCTTCGAAAAGGGTCTATTTGCATGCTTTAAAAGACTCTGCCTAAGGATCAGGCTTCTAATTTTGCACACGTGGAGGCGCTGACTGTCAATTATCCTAGAGACCAGAGAAGCCAACTGACACTTCTCTCTCTTCTCCCACTAACCCATTCCAAATTGCCAATATCTCCCTTGGAATATGTGCCCCAGCTACAGCAGCTGCCTCCTGAGGGAAAGGTACCTGGATCTTCCCTCTCTGAAAGCCAACTGGGACTTGCATTCACAACTGATGCAAAGAAACAGAAACTGACTGGCTACTTTCTCAGGGCTCAGAGCTGAGAGAGCAAACATAAACACCCAGCTCCCAGTCTTTCCCTGAAACGGTTACACTTGCTTACATTAAAAGAAAGAAATGAAACTGTCTCTATTTGTAGATGACATGATATTATACATAGAAAACTCTAAAGACTCCACCAAAAACAAACAAACAAACAAACATTAGAACTAATCAATATATTCAGTAAAGTTGTAGGATACAAAATCAATATTAAATAATATAGTTGCATGTCTATACACTAACGATGAACTCCAAGAAAGAGCAGTTAAGAAAACAATCCCATTTATAATAGCATCAAAAAGAATAAAATACATAGGTATAAATTTAGGAGGTGAAAGACCTGTACCTTGAAAACTAGAAGATATTGATAAAAGAAATTGAAGAAGACACATTTAAATGGAAAGATATTCTGTGCTCATGGATTTGAAGAATTAACATTGTTAAAATATCCTTACTACTCAAAGTGATCTACAGATGAATGCAATCCCTATCAAAATTCTAACAACATTTACCACAAAAGAAATAATCCTAAAATTTGTATAAATCCACAAAAGACCCCGAATTGCCAAGGCAATCTTGAGGAAAAAAAACAAAGTTGGAG
>NW_011888823.1:7492741-7530886 GCF_000151845.1 Pteropus vampyrus
CCATAAAACTCCTGGAAGAAAACAAGTGGTAAGCTCCTTGACATTGGTCTTGGTGACAATTTTTTGGATCTGACTCCAAAAGAAAAAAAAAAAAAATGGGACTACGTCAAACTAAAAAGCTGCTGCATAGCAAGTCAAATGATCAACAAATCAAAAGGCAACCTTTTGAGAAATGGGAGAAAATATATACAAATAATATATGTGCCAAGGAGTTAATATCCAAAATATATCGAGAACTCGTATAACTCAATTGAAAAAAAATCTGATTAAGAGGGAGGGAGTAGGGGGACTGGGAGAAAGGAGTGAAGGGTTAAAGAAGTACAAATTAGTACTTGATACATGGTTATGGGGATGTGGAGCACAGCATAGGGAATGCAGTTAGCATTAATATAATGGCTACGTGGAGAGCCAGAGGAGAGAAAGAGCAACTAGGGGGATCATTTTATAAAATATATAAATGTCCAACCAATGTACTGTATACTTGAAACTAATAATAAAATACAATTTAAAAATATAAATTATATCAGACATAAGAAACTTGGAAAAACTGATAAACAAGCCCTAAAGAAAAATGATGAAAATATATGAATAGTCACAGAGAAAGAAATCCAAATAGAGGCTTTTAAAATGATTCTCAATATCACTTATGAGAAATAAAAATTAAAATTGTCCTAAATGAAATAGTATTCTTTACTTATCATATTGGTACAAACCCATAAGCTTGAAAAAATATTGTAGAGAAATAATGCCTCTCATTTTTGATATGAATAATACAAAATGATACTAGACAAATTTAATAATATTAATATTCATTAAAATTACAAAAGCCTGGATCTTTATTCCACTTATGGGGCTATTCCCTAGAGATTTATATGTGCAAAACATCATAAGTTTATGTCACTGACTGTAGTAGTGAAAGACGGAAAAAGCTAGATATGCATTGACTAGAGTCATATTAAATGAATCTTGGTATATCAGACAATTTAATATTATTTACTTACTAAATGAGGAAGCTCTTTATATTACCATGACACAAGTGATAGAAATAATATGCAGAACAATTTTTAAATATGCTAAATTCTAGATACATAAAGGCAAGCAAGGATATATATTTAAACTTGTTTGTATATAAATAAACCTTCGAAAGATACACAAGATACAAATGTTTACTTTCATCATGGGGTATGGAGACTGGGTGAAGGCAGTACCAATGTAGGAGGGAGAATTTCACTGTGTACTTGGTTTTACATATGCAATAATGGAATCATATTGTGATTTAATTACAAAGCCTGGATCTTTGTATTCCACTTCTGGTGCTATTCCCTACAGATTTATATCTGCAAAACGTCATAAATATATGTCACTGATTGTAGAAGTAAAAGATAGGGGAAAAGCTTTAAAACTTTAAAAACATATTCCTTCTATATGTCAAATACAATTCTTTAAAATAGGTATTACAAATGAGGTTAAAATACTTAAAATGTTTATGTTTACTGATCTTAAAAAAAGTAGTGATATTGGATTTCTTTTAAACTGAATTAGTATCATAATAAATATCTGCAAAATACTCAAAATATAATAAATTATGTTTAAATAAACCAAATAAACCATTATTTTCAAAGCAATGCACAGGAAAGTATTTGAAATTGTTTCTCTTTCAATAAAACAAAGCAAGACAATAGAGAATATACCAGGACTATTTTACTGTAAAAAAATGCATTTAGGGAGACTTTTTCTTTTTATCATTTCAAGACTATAAAAGGTGATATTGCTAACATGACATTTTGTCAATGATACTGTGATAGGAAGAAGCTATATCAATGATATATTAGGTTATCTTCTGATAATGATTTTTTAAGCCTCGAGGCTATTACTTAAATAGAAAAAGTAAATGATATTTAGTTTGAATTCTGAAGGGAGATCCACAATAAAATACATTATTTTAATCTATGTTCCATAAGTGAGATGTAATCTATTTTTATTAGCCTCAGGTTTCTTTCCCTCTCTCCTCCAGCCCCATAAACAAAGAAATATAACTGCATTATACATCTTTTTCAAGAGCAACTTAGATTTCCAAAGGGTATTTAAACCACACATTCATTAAACAGCTTTATTTTTCCTATTCTCCAAAGGCAGGAAAAACAAAGAGGAGAGAGATACTTCTTGTAAAGTAATTATAACCCCTACTAATCATTAGAAGTGTCATTTTTATTTCTAAGTGAATGTTTTAGTGATTCATGTGATCCTTGTGTTCAGAAAAAAAATTTTAAAGGAAATGTGAGGCAATGGGAGGAGGCTTCCTCGAACAACCTGTTTAACATATCCTTCTAATCTTTTACTGTAATCTTATTTGCTGTGTTTTTTTTATAGCACTTATCATTAACTTCAATTGTCATACAGTTCTTTTCATTTCTCACCCATGAGAATATTATTGTTCCCTGTTGCCTGGCACACTTAACAAGATATTTGTTAAATTAATTTTACTACATGTTTGTATACGTTATCATAGATACACATTCAATTGGAAACATTTATGGAATTCTTCCTATGTGCAGAGACTAATATGACCACTAAGAACAAATGCATAATGAAAAATATACGTTTCTGACTTTCGGTTTTATCACAGCAAAGTAAAGATATATTTAAAAACGAGCAGAATAACACAAACACTATGTTTGATGAAATCAAGAGGCATTTGTAAGTCTAACCTGCAATATAAGAAACAGAAAACAGATGAAGAAATGGCAATGACTTAGAGGAGGAGAAGAGAGCAACCCTAAGTGCTTACAGAGAGGAATAACAAAGAGGAGAAAGATTCAAGGAAAGGCAAGCGCCTATATGCAGAGGAATTGACTCCGTCTGTTTAAGGAGCAGTTAGACCCGAGTTCTTGGTCTCTCCTTACGCACAGAAAAGTTATGTTGTGTAAAGAAATTCAACAGTAAAGGTTCTAACCTGAGGGAAGCTCATTCTCTGAAGTACCAACTAGGTCAAAGGTGAGGTGCCAGACTACAAACAAAGGGATTAAATGATATTCTACACCTTGTATGGAAGGGGCCCCACAAGTCCCTTTCCTCAATCAGCTCTGGGACAACAGAAACCAGGTTTATATTCCTGCAAGTTCATATGGAAGCTCCTTCTCTGAAGAGATAAAAGACCTAGAGATATTAACACTTAGGAAGCCCCAATTCAAATGGTGACTGACTACAAAATCATACAAATGCCTCCCACTCATAAAGTGCTTCATTCTTAAATATGAATGGTCAGCCAATGATCACTACCAGACATCAAAGGACACCCTCCTACATAAAAAAAACAGTAATCAAATGAATAAAAAGCAACTCAATAAACAGAAGTGATATATGCAGAAAAACTCTATAATTATTATTCCCTGAGACATATTATATTGATACAATATAAACAGGAATACCACGAAGAAAGAATACTCAGAAGGTAAGAAAGAGTTTTAAAAATTAAATATATATATGATAAAATTAAAATGCTTATTAAATGTTTGGAAAATAAACTCAAAGAAATTATTGAGTGAAAAATATGGAGAAAAAAGATTGAATAGAAAAGAAATAAGAAAGCCAATTCAATAGGCCCAACATTTGACAAATATGCATTCTTGAAAAAGAAGGCAAGAAAATTGTGAGGAACTGATCAAAAAAATAAGCAAAGTCACAAGACCTTCATTGAAAATATGCAAACCTTCTATTAAAAGATTTGAAGGAAGATGTTTAAAAAGTTATACCATGTGCATGTATAAAAACAAATTAGCATTGTAATTCTTCCAAATATTCCGGAATTAACCTACAAATTTAACACAATTCTAATAAAAATCCCATGTGGAGGATTTTTTTGTTTTTTGTTTTTTGTTTTTTTAAAGAAATCAAGATATTTAATCAAAAGTGTGTTGGGAAAATCAAGGTCTATGAAGAGCTCACCAAGTTTGGGAGAAAAAGAGGAAGTAAGTAGGCTCATTAAACCACCATTAAAATATATTAAACAGCCATAGTAATAAAGCTGTTTGGTCAATAACAAATTGACCAATGAACCAGAATAGGGAGCTCAGAAAATTATCAGTACGAAGATGGATTACTATATTAAATCTCAAACAAATTGAAATGTAGAGGAGCTAAAGACATACATATAAATGGCAAAACTATAAAGCAAATAAGTAAAAAAGTATATCTTTTTCAACTAGGGTTAGGAAAGATTTATATAAGGTCAAAAAAGTAAAATTTACTGGGAGAAATTTAATGGATTTTAATACACAAAATTAAGGTGTTCTTTTTTTTTTAATTCAATAAAGAACACCACAGAAAAAATTAAGCTATAAAAAATAGTCAGGGAGAAGTTACTTGTGACATCAAAAACTGACAAAAGATAAATAAAACATAAAATAAAATTCAACAAAAAAATGAATAGAAAAATGAGAAAAACTATGAAAAGGACATTCATAAAAGAGCAATACAGTTAAAATGAGATGCTCAACCTCACTGATATTTAATAAATAAAGAGCTATTCAGGTTTATTACTTCTTGAGTGAGCTTTAGTAATTGTGTCTTTCAAGGAATTTGTTCATTTCATCGAAATTGCTAAACTTAAATGTTTGTAAGATCTGTAGTGATGAATCCTTTCTCATTTTTGATATTGGTAATTTGAATCTTCTCTGTCCTTTTTTTTTTTTAATCAGTCTGGCTAGACACCAATTTTATTGATCTCAAAGAAGCAGCTTTCCATTTCGCTGATGTCTATTCTTTCTCTTTTCTGTATCACTGATTCATTTTTATTTTTCATTATTTCCTTTCCACTGCTCGCTTTGGGTTTATTTTGTCCTTCTCTGACATGAATATTTTCATGATTCAAGTAAAAAAAAAATGCATAGTATTGAGTAAATAGGAAAAAAGAAGTTGAGAACTATACTCACCAACATCGAGTCAACTACCAGAGACATTTTTTCCCCTTTGCTGTGCATAATCTTAATGGAAATGTGCCTCATCTTTCAATTAGTAATATGTGCACTTAGCATGAGTTTTTATTTTTCTGGTCCTTCTGTTAGCATTCTCATGATTAATGACTCATAGTGCCATCAGTGAGAGAAATTAATTGAGAAAGTTGTGCTAATGAAAAGGTTTATTGGTGAGATTTTATAGGCAAGGAAAGAAGTAAACAAAAACTAAGTAGCAAGAGTAACTCAATAGTTTGTTCCTTGTTTTTCTTTATTTTAAACTTGGACTGGACAGGTTTTTATCCCACAAATAAACTGTAATGTTGTGAAGATAATGTTTTCTTCTTAATAAATGATAAAATACTAAGGAAAGCTTTATTAAAATAATTATATTTGCCTGGTTTCATATAACAAAAAATAAGAATAAAGAGGATAAATGGCCATAACTACCAGTATCTTCAAAAAAGATTTAACATGCATTAATTTAGTTTTAATGACATATAGCAATGCAGAGGTAAGCCACTTCCAGTTTTTACCTATAAACTCTATGAGCGTGCACAAAAAAAATGAGAGTACAAAAAATGAGAGAGAGATCTGGAAACTACTTGCTGATGCAGTCCAAACTCCATTTCAAACTGGAACCCCAAAATCTACCCCTCCTGTTTTGTTATTCCAATTTTCTACTTCAGACTTCCTTATTCAACTAGCAAAATTATTCCAGGTACCACTATGTTCATGCATTTATGGCAGGTCATCGAATGATCTTAAAAAGTGGTGAAGCTGCACTTTCATTTTAGGACTGCTGTCTCCCTCAATCTCTTGATTCCTGGGTAGACCTGAGAATAACAGCATTCAAACAAGAGACTCATGCCTTTTTTAGCACACCAGAAAACATTTATGGGTTGGGGAAAACAAAGAGTTGCCAAAATTGACTGAAAGAAAGGATGACTGGAAGAAATTAACATCTGTGATTTTAAACACTTTAATTACTCTGGTCCCAAAGAGAAGACAATATAAATGATTATAGTTCCTTACACCATAAATATCACACCTTCTTGATAACTTTTATTTCTAAATTATAAAAGTGACTCCCAAAGTCAGATATCACTATCTCTATAAATATGAGCATTATCCTGGGATCAGGCTACGCATGAGGTTTTGAGGGAAATCTTAGGACATGACTTCTAAAAATGTATGGTACATTAAGGAGTAAAAAATAAATCGACAGATAATGTTTAATGCCACCAGGCCCCAACATTTAAGAAAACTACAAACTTTCAAAATATCAAATACTTTTCTACCATTTGAGTATTAGTTTAGGAAAATTAAAATTTTAAATGGATTTTTAAGTGGGTCAGCCAGGTTTAGATTGAAACGACTTCAGTTATAGGCAATAAAAATAATAAGTAAAAACGTTATTAAAGCTGATAACTCACATAGTATTATGCATATAATAATTTGGAAAAAAAAGTGTTTCTGAATTTAATATTTTTGTTTTGGTTAGTTTTTTAATATTGAAAGAAATAAGATATAATATTCCATTTTTTAAATCACGGCATTAAATACTCCAATTAAAATGCACAAGTATTATGCTAGCTCACTGAACATTCTCAAAATATTCAAAATTATGAAGAACTATAAATAAAATTTAAAAAGATAAAGTATTGTAGTTCATGATATGTAAATATTTCTTTAAACATTAAGTTAATCCAATGCCTTTATTTCATTGAAGAATTAATAACAGAGCAATTAACTTAAGGCTAAGAAACTTCTACTAATTAAAGATAAAAAATTGACAACAAACATAATAAAAGAAAATGTGAAACGTTCATTGATTTATAAAAAGTTAATCTACATCAATCATTCCAGGATAGTGTTCACATTTCTGAAAATAAATATGTTTTTAATATATATAATTAAATGTTTATTATAATATGTATTCATATAGCAATAAATATGTATTCAGACATGTATTCCCAAATTCAAGAAATATAGTGTCTTTTGGATCACTTCATACTCTGTGTAATATAAGAATTCGGTTAGAAGTACATTGATATATTTTTAAGTAGAAACTAAAACAAAACAAACAGCAATAGTCTAAAGTTGCTTGTGGGCTTGTAATTTTTAACTCCATTAATGACCTCATTTGATTTGGCTTCCAACATTACAATATCATTGCACTAATGGAAAAGCTTTACTTATTTCACTTCATTTATTTAAATTGTGCTAAAGTGATCAAGACGTGCAAAATATGTCAGAACACTAAAACAATGGTGTGAAAAAATGAAATTTAAAAAATCATCTTGCCAAACTTAATATTTTAACTTCTGTCCTTTGGCAAACTGTTTAGAAACACAATCTCTTTAATTTTTAAATATCAGTAACAATCTAATAATAATTTTCATTAATGGTATACATTATTATTTGTTTAATCAACTTTTAACAAAATTAATATAGTTAATAGTATGACTTTAAGAAAGACTATTGTAGTACACTCTTTTTGTTAGGTTAAAACTCAGGGAAGCACTAAATTATTCTTGTGGTGGGAAGTTATTCATTCATGTATTTTTTAAGTCAAACAATCATGATTGCCTGCTGTGTTTGCCAGACACCAAAATAGGCCTGAGGGGTACAAAGAAATAAATATTTCTATAGTAAAACCTTGTTTAGACTTTTTCATAAACCTCAAGTGATAGCTGTACAAGTTGAAAAGAAACTGAAGTAGTGTGTTTGAAACCAGCTAAGTTTTACTTTGAACTTAGCAATATTCAGTTAACGTGCTTAATAAGCATTTAAACATTTTTGTCATTTGCTGTAATTTCAGATAAAATACATATTGGAGATTTGGAAGGTGACTAGAAGGGGAAGTAACCCAATGCCACAAGAAAAACTACTTACAGATTCGATACCCACCGCTATTACTAAAACCAACAATTCTAAAGAAATAATTTTGCCACCAGTGAAGAGTGTGTTGAACTACTCATTTGTAAAATCACAGCATGTAAGGGCACGTCTGCCTCCTCACCACAAATTCAATCAAATAACATTTATTGTTCAAACCCTGCCTGAAAGCACCAGAGACAGTTTTAATATAAAGAAGTGTATCATCTCTCTGAGAAGATAGGCAGCATATATGCATACTTTTAAATTTGAATAAAATGAAGTCTACAAAAAGAGGCGGTTTGTCCTAAATATTAATGATTATTATGTATGTGTATCTGTATGAATATAGATAGATGGATTAGACAGATGATAGATAGATAGATAGATAGATAGATAGATAGATAGATAGATAGATGTTAAATAGATGTTTGTTATCACAAAACATTTCTGACCCTGTGAATTGGAAATAAATTAAACATAAAAAATGCAAAATGCCTTATATTTACCTGTGAATAAATTAAACATAAAAAAATGCAAAATGCCTTATATTTACCATTAAATAAATCAATGCTAATGCTATTTGTCAAGGAAATAAACAGCAAGATATTATATTACCAATACCTACTTCAGTATTGAACTAACACATAAATAAATAAAAGACTGGAAGAATGAGAGAATAAACACTATTGACATTTCCTGACTGAAAGGAGTAAGAGTTGGATATTAGAATGTACCAAAGAAAGTCTGCTGCCATATATGTGAATAATGTAATGAATTCCTAGGAGAAAAGTTGCTGGATAATAAAGTATACATGTATTTAGTTTTCTGAGAAACTGCCAACTTCTTTTCCATGGAGACTCTACTAAAATGGACATTTTAAATGAAGGTGCACATCAAAAATGATCATGCTTATTATAAAGTACCTGAAAAAGTAGGAGAAATCATTCTCAATATATAGAATAATCCAAATATTAGCAACATTATAGACAATAATGTTAAATCATTTAAATCAATAAAAAACATATATTGAGATACAGAAAATGTGCTAAGGTCATGATTAAATTACACACAAAAAATAGCCATAACCATTGTAGATGTACATGGGAATTTATAAATGGTTTTTATGATAGTGTAATTTATAATAGAAAAAGTGAAAACAACATAAATATCCAATATTATATGGTGATTACATGTTAAAATGTACATAGAATATCATGCATCCATTAAAAACCAAGCTATCAAGATATTTAGTATATTTTAATAACATAAAATGCCATTCAAAATTAAGCAAAAAAGTGTACGAACTGCATGATTTCAAATATACCCATGAAATATATGTAATGCGTGTTTAGGCATCACTATGATTAAAGGACATATACAAATTATCAATAGCAATTACCTTAGATTGTAGACATTATTATTTCTTTTTTGTATTTTCATAGTTTCTAATAGCAACACATATTACATTTATATTCAGAGGAAGAGTAATAGTTCTCCTTAAAAATGTATGAAAAATAATCCCCACATTATTTTCTAAATTTCAAAACAATAATTTTTCATGAACTTTCTAATATATATTACAATCAACCTGTAGTGCAGTTTGATTCATTACATGCAAATTCAGAAAGAAGATGCCAAATGTTGTAGGTGCTTCCTAATAAAATAGAATGAGAATTATTGTGTTAGAGCAAGTGTCTTGAAACCCAAGGAAAATATTTCCAAATTGTTTGTCAGTGAAGATAAATGCTTCTGTCTTTCAGCCTGAAAAGTGTCAACCTAACCCTAACAATTCAATAAAAGTGAATGTGTGGTGTAGAATAATAAAGCATGGGAGGAAGGGGGAGGACTTTAAGCTTTCTGCTTAATCTGGCCTCGAAAACACACACATACACGTATACACAAAGAGAGTGTACTTATACACCCAAATATGAGTTGTGTTTTGTGTACATATGAAACTTAAGTGACTATATTTGACTTATATTCATTTATATGCTAATTTTAATATTTAGTATTATGTACAAATATATCAAAGCTATGTATACACATATAGGCATTTATTCTATGATACATAAAAACAAAATTCTAAGAATAATCACTTGCATTCATAGCACTACACATGGAAATGAATGAGGCAAATAATATTTATATTCTTGTCCAGTTGCATTAGTTCCATAACTTTTTGGAAAATATGAAAACATATTTCTTATATAAATTATTTGCTATTATTAAAATACAAGGTCAATCTTTAAATAACTTATCAACTAAATAACTATAAATGGTTAGAAGATAGTAGAATAAGAGGTTTAAAATACTTAGAAAATAAAATTATAGCTAATTATGAAATAATATTCAACTTTTAGAAATTCAATTGAGCCAATATAAAGTGAAACTCCTAGTCAATAAATTGAATTCACCTTCATAAGTCAGCTAACTTGGGTCCCAAAGACCCTCCCCAAATCAAATTATTTTTCAGAATAAGAATACATAAAAATTAGAGAATTAAAAAAATAATCCTTATAGTTCAGAAGGTTAAAATAAAGTGGCTATAAATATTTTCTAAGATTATTTGACCAAAGAAAGCATTAAGGAATGAAAATTTATATTTTGATTGTGATAAAAACAGAAATCAGATCTAGAAACCTAACTGTAATAATTTATGAATTTTTTTCCAATTGAAGAGATCTTTCCAAATATACTCCAAACTTTAAATATAATCCTTATAATTTTTAAGACCAGAATTTGGAACAAGAATTCTTACAAATGAGCATATTTTTAGAGGAAATAATTTCCTGGTGTCAATATGTTCCTAAAAACTAACAACAAAAAAAGAAAATACAAAACTTAAGGTATTGCTAGAGTTCATTTCAAAATTAAAAAAAAAAACATAACTAAACACAAAACCCATAACTACATGCACATACAAGATACAATGTGGATAGCACACAAGGAGGGTATTGTAATGGTTCATTGATTCTAAGATTCCAAATGGCATCACTGTTCAATTGGTCCAGTGATGTTGAAGTTTCCATTCCAAGTTCCAACTTACATTCATATTATTTGCAGGGAAAAATAAATGAAATAAATGCATAAAATAAGCCCAAAAGAATGACACTTGGTGGATGAAAAATTTGAAATATTCCTGGGAAAATAAAAGCAGATTGAAGCCTGCACTGGATGAAACAAAAAAATAAAGCTACGATTCAGAATGTATGGAACCAGTCTGCACCAGAGGAAATGCATGTATCCCTAGTGGAACTCTACCAAGTCACCGAGTTTGGAGTCTACAGATGCCATGAAAAGCGTAGAAACCTGGGGGTTCCCAGGAGGAAGGGACTAGTGGCACTTTGTGTACATGAAACAACTGCTCCAGTTTGTTCTCCCACATGCTCCCTCTCCATCCATTCTTGTCTATCCTACACTTTTAAACTTCAGGGTGCAGGCAATCTGGCTTATACTGCCAAAGAGAATCATACATATACATCTCACACACACACACACACACACACACACACACTTACGCACACATGCACATGCCACGTCTCCAAACAAATCGAAAAAATTGCCTGAGCAGAAACAAGACTGATAGATTAAGAGTATGTGCTAGAGTTTAAACCTTTTTTCATTCTGGCATTTCTAAGTACTCCATGATGATCCCAAATTGAAGCTTCAAGACTCTGCCCACCAATAAAAAGTACAGAAACACCTGCTGAAAGTCCTAGTGTGAAAAATTCATATAAAACTGGAGAGAACACTCAAATCATCAAATAGACAAATCAACCCAGTCCCACGCTACTAAGTATAAATAGACAACCAATGGTCCACAGCTATGTGAAAATAAAAATACAACAAATAAAGTTCAAGAAAGAAAAAACTAAAAGAAAAACTGATAATTCAGGTAGTAGAAAAGATTATAAATAACTGTAGCTAGAATCCTAAGATTCATGTAATCCTTTATTAATAAGAAATTATAGAGAACGGATAAAATGGAGGAAAATCATTAGATAATAGAAAAATTTCCTAGTTGAAAGAGCTGCAAATGTTTGTATTGTTGCCAAATCAAGAAATAGCCATATTAGTAAATTATTTAGGTTTCGAGGGGAATAATAACCAGCAGCACTACAAACAGAAACAGTTCAGAGTAACTTCTGAGAAGCGGGTTTAGAGCTGATAGAATGAGCTCTGAATCATTATTTATTACAAACCCTTCTGCTCTATTTGATTTTTTAAAGTGTATTAATTTTGAGAAAAAAAAGAAAAAGAAAATTTTAAAAAGGAATATATTAATCCAGTGGCATGATGGATCTGGTTCACTCAGCCCAGGAGCCAACAGTGAACTTCTCCCCCTAAATCCACCCTTAGTGACATCACATGGTAGCTAAAGTCAGCCATGAGGAACAGATTTACACCACAGAAATCAGCAGATGCTACCAATTGGGGCCTTCTGGGGGATTTAGGGGGACTGATTTGCAAGCAGACCACTATTTGTTCTAAAGTGGTCTTAAAATGAAGAACAATATCTATCCATGGTAGCTGCATTTGTGTTAAAAACATTTTAAGCATCCCAAAGTTTAGAATTTTCTTTAGAAATTTATTTCATTCCTACTGCTCTGAACTAGAGAACAGTTTTGTATCAATAATTAAATTCCACAAAGAAATGTGATCAGCCTGAACATCTGAAAAATTTAAATCTACTCTAAAATATATCCATTATTAGAATTTCATACAAAGTAACACATTACATAAAGTTCTTGCCTACTAAGAAATAAAATTTTCCAAGTATTTATCATTTCAGAATAGTATTTCTGATACTTTTTCATTTAGATGCAAGAAAGGCTCATAGGAAACATGCCCAGCTTGCCCAAGCTGCAAAATAGGGGAGTGAGGCTGAATTTCTTAGTCTCCACCAGGGAAGCAACAGCAGCTTCTAACTTTATATATGTGATTTCTAGTGGAATTTCTCTGTATTGAGAAAGCAAGTAAATGAAAAAAAGTATGCATTCAAGTGTAGTTATGTTTACAAACTAAACATATATGCTATAAGTTATACATATATATGTGTGTGTATGTGTGTGTGTGTGTGTGTGTGTGTGTGTATATATAAAGAGTTAATGCTTGACTTTTGTAAAACCAAAACAGGTTTCCCATGCTAAAAAATAAATGATACTTAAATATATAGTTTTATTTGAAACATCAAATATGACTCAGATCCGACCTTCCTCCCCAAATGATGAGTTTTCTAGGTATTAATGTCTTAGAAAATGAATCTTATTTTTCTCTAAATTTCTAACATAATACTGGAGTTTCACTGCCACTGAAAATTAACCAATGACTATGTAATTACCTTTGACCATAGAATAGATTAAGGTAACGCTCAATCCATAAATTTTGGGGGTTGGTTAAGAATTAATATGTCATATAGGCTGCATATCTTTTGTTATATTTTAAAAAAGTCTATGGTCTATCAATATCCACTTTGTTTAATATTTATATTATGGCTCTTCTTTCACTTGTCTAATCAGCTTCAATTACTTTTACATTTTTATTGATTTTTTTCAAGCCATACCTGAATATACTTCAACTGAGTTTAGGATGTTTTTTATTGATTTTTTTCAAGCCATACCTGAATATACTTCAACTGAGTTTAGGATGTTTTTTACTGCTTCTAGTTTGACTTTTATTTCTATAGTGAGTTTACTTTTGAAAAATTCTGCACACTGCAAGAAATTTAAAAATGTATGTGCACTTAGTACCTTTACTTTCACAATTTGTTGCATTTATCATTTGTTATTTCTTTTATTTCCTGAGCTGTTCTTTACAGTATTCTTTTGGGAGTTGTGGCTAATTTCAATTTCATTCATATTGATGTCTTATTTTCTATGTTATGGATTTTTGGTGTGTTGTTTCTAATTTTTAGGAGTGCCTTTAGAATAAAAAATGAAATAAAAATCTTCAGTCTACCATATTTGATCAGAATCTGTTTCCTATTATTAACATTTGCAATTTCAGGAGGAGAAATATTTTAGCAAAGAGACAAAAAGGAAGAAATATTGAAGTTGTTGATCAGAAGTTGCAATTTAAATGATACATTAAATGTACATGTTTAACTCCTCTCCTTAAAACTCAACTAAAATGTTAATAGGAAATAGATTAAAAATCTCACAAAGTCATAGAAAACATAAAAGAGCAATAGCAGCAAAGACAAAATTTTTGGAAACTGCAGAGCACATGAATGTTAATTGATCTAGTAGTCCCAGGAAGGCTGAAAGCAAACAGCTTGCAGGGTAACGTGTACAAGAAGCAAGCCAGCTCTTTCTCCCAGGCTCTGAAAATATGGGGAATGCGAAGCACTGAGTAAAGCTGGAAATGGGCAGAGCCACTGACATCACATCAACAGTTATATACTGCCCAGACTCCCTAACATCTCTCCCCAGTCTACGCAACCTCATTGGCAGAAGGCAAAATGTTTACCCCCTGAAGACATTGAACTACGATAGACATGGCCTCTAGAGTATCAGGCACAGCTGAGAGGAAGGGTGAGAATCTACAAGGACAATAGATGGATTAACTGAAATTAAGTTTTGAATAATGAGATTCTTTAGTCATCTTCTCCCCTTCAGCCAAAGAAGGGCACAGGACGCTTCTTCTCTAGAAAACATAAATCGGCCAAGAGAAAACATATGTAGGTTCTGACTTTTTGAAGTTCCATACTCCTATGATAAGGTCTTGTTGACAAGCCCCATACACACACTCAATCTTTAAGACATTGTAGAAATACTTTAACCTCATGAGTAAAAGTTATTTTTGACCTAGGAATTTATCCAATCAATGTGAAAGAATAATAAAGACATTTTCAGAATTTCAAGTTCTCAAAACTTTCTTTACCTCCTTTCTCATAAAACGAATGTTAGAGGGAGGCAGAATATGCCACCTTAAAATATACCTCTTTAGCCTAAGGATTATTTTGCACTGAAGGCACTAAAAACCAACAAATGCGGGAAGAGACCTTCTCCGAACTCCCCTTATTCTGACTAATGACAGAACTTCCAAAAGGAACTCTGCTGTCATGAAGCTCCTCCCCCAATCAAGAGTTTCATCAACCAGAGAAGACAGACTCATTACAAGAGAGGAGACTAGAAATCAACATCACACCAGACAAACTTTGTCACAAACTATCATACCCCTCATCTACCCTTCTAAGGGTCCATTCATCTTTCCTAAATATCATTTACTCTCCCCTAAGTGGCCTACATACCTCCTACCCGTCTCTTATTGAGACAGGATATAAACACTCAAATCTCACTGCTTCTAGGAGTATTCTTTTTTCTTTTTCCTAGTGATGTCCCTGTGCACATAATATTTAAAATGAATAAATCTGTATGGTTTTTCTCATGTTCATCTGTCTGTTTTCAGTTTATTTCATAGACCCAGCTAGCGAGCCTAAGGGGTCAGGGGCAAAGTCTTTTCTCTCCTACAATGGAAAGCACCAAAATGAGGGGAGAAATTAAGAGAGAACAAAATATGGTGTTCAGAAAATGGGATTCAATAGAGAGAAGCCAAGAAATTTCCTAGAATTCTGCCAAAAGGAGGTTCTGGAATGACAACTGAGTAGCCAAGCCAGAGAGCAAGTGGTCTGGACTAAAACAGGAGAACAGAGCTACAGGAATGATGTCCGTCTCACAGAGGAAAAAAGATTGCACAAAAAAGGAAATATTACTGCAACTTGATTCAGCTGAAACCAGAACTTCCATAGTGGTATGATGTAAATACTGAATACTGAATTAATGAAAAATTATGATATGATTATAAATTGGTAGGCTAAAGGGAAAGTGTGTGATTATATAAGAAAGGCAGGTCTTCTATATTAAGAAATAAAGTTTAAAGTAAAAAAAATTAATTTTAAAAGAAAGTTATTTAGAAATGTGGAGGTAAACAACAGGTAAATAGGTGAAAGTACTTGATTTCAGAGAGTAAGAATTCGAGGTGGGGATGATTAGAGCACAGAAATGCTATTTTATTATTTTTAGAATTGGAGTATTCTTCGTTTATTTCTTTTAAAACAAATACATGTATGACCTAATTATAAAATTTGTAACAAGAAAATTAAAAATTAGTAATATCTACATCTATGTATTTAAGAAAGCACTTTAAAACTGAGGGGTGAGAAAGAAGTGATGTGAAAATTAAGACATTAATATCAAATCAACTGGTAATTTAGAAATCAATTTTTCTGTCAATTTTTAAATTTAATGATAAGCTATTAGTAGACACTAAATTAATAATAATTATTTGTCTCTCTGCCTCTTCATAATTTTGAAAGTATATGTTAGTTTTAAGCATTTTAGAATATATTCAAAACTCCAATACAAACCTAAAATGTGAATCTGGCATTAGAAATGTGGTAGACACAAAGTTGTGCCACCAGCTTCCCATTTCCAGTGACAGAGAGAGCCAGGGGTCTAAAGGCAAGACCATTTCAGTCAGATAAGGGGTATAACCCCACTTGATTGGCTGAGGCTTTGTCAGCTTTTCACTAGGCCCAATCCTCCTCTCACTCCTCCCTTTTACAGCTATTGACAGAACCACCCCTAGGGGATAGGCAACAAAGAGCAAATATTTTTTTTGTGAGGTTCTTATCTATAAGAACAACTTTATTTAAAATACATTGCCTCAGGTAAAGTACCATAATTTATCAACAAAGAGTTAGAATGAAGAATAGAGAAGTTTTACCGTATTTGTTTACTATCCAATCAATGAACATAAAAGACTCTATACTGTCCAGGCTCCATCAGGCTCCATCTCTTTCTGTTCAGATTCTGGAATCACCTCTTTGTTCTTTATTCCCATTTCTGACTAATTTCTTTTATCCAGTTACAGGCAAAATATAGCCATACTATTGTTACTAACAATTTCATCACTCTTCAGAACTTGTTCACATTAAGCAATATGGATATTCTTTGATGCTCACATTATTTATTGCTCATGATGTTACATCATCCATCATGAATACTGGCTTCCAATGACACTCTCAAAGGATACTGCCATGCCTCATTGATGTTGACCACAAATGCAAGTCTTACCCAGAGCATGTAGAAAAGCATGAACAATAATTTATTTTGTGGTCATGCTAACTTTACCATTTGGAATGGTATCATATAAATGTAAAGCAACACATTATAGCATGGAAATAACATAAATGCAAAGCACATGTTTTCAAACATGCCTGCTGTTGAAATCTTTAGGCTACAATCAGTGCAGTTCTAGAATATTATCTCTTTCTATGTTGACGACATAGCACCACCAGCAGGGAGGGTAGTCAAGGGGCCCATGAGTAGTCCCACTCAAGAAAAGAATTCCAGTCCCTTATCAGGCATGGCTTAAGTCTGACTCAAAAGTATATGCTAGTATCATATGGATTGTACAAAATAAAGGCCATCAACGGGAAAGGCCATTGGTTTTGTGCAGCACCAGTCTCAAAAGCCCTTGTAGGAGACAGGCCCTGCCATTCTGGAAGACTGCCTGAAACATGCTTCCAAGCCTGAGGAGAAGGTGAGTGACAGTCCTTGGATGCTATAGACTGGGATTAGCACGGCAAGTCTAAGCGAAGATAAACAGGAAAGAACAGGCACATAGATAGATAAGAGCCAACACCCAGATCCCCGAATTGTTTTATGTTCAATATAAGTGAGAAGTCACTTAAAATCAGCATGTCAGAATCATTCTGGCAGCCCAATCCTGCGTGACCCTGTGGGATAATTACCATACTAGTAAGCCAGAACAATTCATTGACCAGGCCACCTTCCTGGAACCTGGATCCAGACTTTGGCGTCCTGAAAAGACCCCATAAGCATAAGTTCAAGATATCTTCAGGGCATCTGGTTGAATCCACACACAAGATAGAGATCAAAGAAGGCCCTAAAAAGGAGAAATGGGAGTAGGGCACTCTGCCAAACATGTTGTCCAGCAGATGACACTCGCAGCCCCAGACCAGATATTCCCAGACAGTGAAGTAGGACTTAAAAATCTCAAGGAATTTACTCTAAATGGTAGGGCCCTCTGAGTATCAAGGCAAGAGAAGGAGGATAATTTTCCCAAGTCTAAGAGTGATACTGGCTGATCCTTAATAAACATGTCCAAAACTATATCTGAGTGAACTGCTTTCAGACAACCTTGCTATTACATTAATTTACTTGGAAAATTATATAGAATAATCACAAATTATTAAAGTCAGTAACAAAAGCAAAACTTGTGCATTGCTTTGTGTTTTTGATTTTTTTTTTTTGAAAAATTTTGTTTCCAAGAACTCTATCAGAAAGTAATTAGAAATTAACATAGTATCAGGCTCACAGGGCTGTTATAACAAAGTGCCACTAAATGGGAGGCTTTAAAGAACAGAAATTTATTCTCTCACAGTTCTGGGAGCCGCCAGTCTCAAATCAAGCTGTGGGCAAGGCCAGTTCCTTCTGGAGGCTATTGAGGAGAAACTGTCCCATGGCTCTCTCCTTACTTCTGGTGGTGGCCCACAGTCCTTGTCATTCCGTGGCTTATGGCAGAATAAGTCTAATTTCATGCCTCCATTGTCACATGGTGTTGTGTGTGTGTGTGTGTGTGTGTGTGTGTGTGTGTTTTCTTCTTATAAGGATACCAGTCATATTGGATTAGGCCAATCCTAAACCAGTATGACATCAATTTGATTACATCTACAAAGACTTATTTTCAAATATAAACACATCCACAGGTATTAGAAATTAAGACTTCAACATAGTTTTTTGAAGACACGATTCAATTCAAAACAAATACTATACTATAAAAACACATTTGCTTTCCTTTTGTTTTTTTACATGGATTCTACAGAATGAAATACAAAGGTATTCTACAGTGGTGGAAAAAGATTGTTCCTAGGAGTAACTGTTAAAATTCTCAAACATAGCTCAAAGACAATATGTCAAGTCAATAAGAAAATGTAAGGGGGTGAGTTGGCATAAAATTATAAGCTTTATATTCAACATTTCAGAAATGTTTCTAATTCAAAAAGTGATAGTATATTACAGTGTATTAAATTCATTAATATGAAAATCCATTGCATTGATTCATTTTCCATTTTTTCCATCTATTGAAGAAACAACCAAATTATATTATTGAAAAAAATTCCCCCACCTAATATATGTTTTACAATGCTTATACTCAAAGACCAACTCAAAACGGAGCTTTTTTGACATTCCACACTACACTGCAGTTTGCTGTAGGTGGCCCCCTAATACGACTATTTTATTGTTTTTATAAGTATGTGGCCCTAATTTAAAGACAGGGACTGTTTTTATTTCTATAATTTCCATACTCTGTAATAATGCCTGACACATATTAATAGCTAAATAGATGTTCTAAAATCAATGAATAAATGAGTGTATAAACTCATGACTGAAAGACCTATGAGTAATTATAGAGCAATCTGTAACCTAGGGTCATTCCTTACAAAGAAGTAAGAAATGTAGGTCATTTTCTTTAAAAGTAAAAAAGCATTAACATCAGCTCATTTCTCAAGGAAAAAAATGAAATGTTACAAAAGATCTTAGGCTTCATTTTGTTATCAAACATTAGTAAAATGTATGGGTACCTATTAAAGGAAAAAGAGACTGGACCTCAGTGGTAAATTGTTTTTTTTATTATACCATTACTTACATACACATGAAGATCTAGTTATAAATTTCCATAGCTGATGTGAATTTAAGAGCATAATTTCATGTGCACAAAAATGTAACTTCTTTATCTTTCTCTATCTTAACTGAATTTCTCTTTTGAGCATAATTTCTTAGGGCTTCCTATTTTATATTAACACTGGTGATGAGACCATAAGAACATAAATATCTTCTGGCTTTATTGGCATCACTAAAACAATTTGTTAATAGTTCACAATAGTCTCAACGAGAACTTTTTGTTCCTAACCTGTGGCCTGTTTTGGTTCAGTTGCTCTCTTTCTGCTACTTCTGTTCCATTCTTGAGAACACAGGAATTTATTTGGCAATTCCTATTCTATGGTGGGGGACTGAAACTCAGTCATGCTACCTGTCTAGACCCACCATGCAGCAATTTCTTTTCTAGGGTCTTGTTGCATCTCTAGGGCTATAGTTTGGAAATGGAGGACAGATCCTTTGTGTTCTCAGACCCCACACAATTATCCAAATATAAAGGGAAAGGGAATGGGCCCTGCTCTTAACTCACTGTTTCTCTGCTGTGTTTTTACTCTGGCCATGAGCCTTTTCTGCTCCTCTAAGAGCCCAAGCTCTCCTAGGAAAGATTCTCTTATTTTTCTTTCTCTACTTTTTCTGTCATATTTTTCCCCTACACAGAAATATAGAAACAAACTACTTTAACTGGAATTAAGGCAACAGGAAAGGAGAGTTGCCACAGTAAAAAATAAAATCAATTATCAATAATATTTTTGATTCACATACTGTATGGTTGTGTCAGGGGACAGAGATGATGCACAAGCATGGCTCAGGAAGCACTCCATTTGAGAGCATGGGACATGCGGCTAGGGGTTAAAGCGTAAAGCAGTTTAGTTATCATCCTTTGGTAACAGGAAGTCATCAATATGATATTAAAAATAGAGACATTACATGGTGGGTTTTCCTGTTTTGAAAGAAGAATCTAGTGACATTGGAGGATTAGAGGTAAGAGGAATCAGTAGGAGGCTATTGAGTTCAAGTAAGAAATCAGGAAGACCTAAGTTAAGTAACTTTTATAATGATTCAGATAGCATGAGATTTTACAAATATCAAATATTTATTTAATAATTTGAATATTTATTTAGTTCATTTTATGATCATATATATTATCTGTTTCAAGAAAATAATCTTAGATATGTTATTTTGAATAAAAAATTAATTTACTTTTAAGTTATAAAACTTGAATATGATTATTAAGAGCACTTAAAGACTCTTAATGCTGATAATAAGCGAACTATTATTATTCATCACATTAAACCAGCTTTAGAACAGCATCTGTGATTAATCTAGAAAAATGTGTAGATTACTTATATTATCCAAATGATTATATCCATCATAGTAAAGTAACTTAATGGAATTCCATTTTAGGAATGCATAATAATTAATTATCTGGGTTATTAGAGCAATTAGCATAGGCTTGTAGCTGCACTATCATAAATAATTTCAATTTTATAAATTATATTTCAATTCAGATCTATGAGCATTGAAAAAGTTAAAAATTACAAATAATATACTGCCATTATGCTAAATTTCAATAGAACTGACTTTTTAATGAATTAAACTGTAAGTATCATAATATTTTATATCTTATTTACAGTTTAGTATTCATTACATTTAGCCTAAACTTTCACTGAGGATAAAATATTTATTTAGGAGAGAAAGTCAACTGCACGGAAGGCAGCATTATGAATAAATACCATGGGCACATTTCCTCAGCAACTAAGCACTTCTCAATAAACCACAATGTGAGAAAGAATCCCATGGATTTTTTTCAACTACTTATATTGAATTTACTAAAGACTATCTAATTTCCAAAATCAGCCTCTTTAAAGTCCTACTTTTACTGAAAAAAAATCTTTGCAAAAAATCGCCCACTCTATTTTTCAAATCTCTTTTGTCTTGGATTTTATGATCCCATTCTGCTCTGGCTTTCTATTATCCTCATACTTGACCTGCCTGGCATCTATTCACTGCTTCTTCCTGCTCTTATAGAATCTTGAATTTGTCCAGGCCTTCAATTCTCTTCCACACAGCAATCTGCTTTGTGCCCAAAGCTGTAAGGAGAGGCTTACAGTCCATGGTTAGGAGAGAAGCTTTCTTTCTCTTTCCTACTAGACATACACTTGCTGCTGTAGTCATCTCATAAACATGAAGGTAAACAATTGTAAGTATAAATCAGAGAGATGACGTGACAGAGATCCTGCTATGTGCGTACTAACCTTAGCACACATTGCCCAGTGTCTTTTGAAGCCAACTCAATACCACGTGATTAAATTCTGGTAGTAACACTCCCAGGACTGACCATAAAACCTGCAGAGTAATATTCCATTTCTTTTCTCTCTTCTTAGAACCTTGAAGGTCATGTGTTGAAGATGCCAATGTTACGAAAATAGAAAGATCCTAAATTCTTGCGACTCCCTGTGTCATTACTTGGAGAAGAGACATTCAGAAAAGCTATCCAAATAGAAGACTCTCCACTGAGCAGGTCTGGGACGTAAACTTTTATTGTATAAGTCACTGAACCTCAAACTGCATATGGACGTGTATAGGAATGGAAAATTGGAGGCAGAGATAGAAAAGAGACTTCAGAAGAGCTCTTAGGTTCCTACCCTCAAAGTAGTATATCCACTGAAAGTTGAGAATGAGTCAGGCACAGTGCATGACCTTGTTAGGTTTGTAATGGATCTTTGCAAGTACAGAGCAGAGAGAAGCATAAAGAATGTGTATGCTAAGTTCTTTATAAAACAGCAAAAAAAAAAAAAAAAAGGACAGGAAGTTAGGTAATATACTTACCCAACCTCCCCCCACAAAATACATAGATGAAAGTGGGCAAGACAGTAAAAGAACAGATAACATCAAACCTGGCACAGTTTTAAAAATAGTTAGCTGAAGTTAATATAGTCTGCCTCCACTATCCAACCTCAGCAGGTTCCAGAAGAATCTGAAGGCCCCAGAGAACTACCTCTTCTGATACAACTAATACAGGTGGAAGAGCAGAAAGCTGAGGATATTGGGAATTATCAGTGGCAGGATGGGGCTATTTCAACTCTTGGTATGCAGTGCAGAGGTAGTCATAAAGACTAGGTTTGTGTGTTGATAGTCCCCTTAAAGGCAATGAAGGTTAAAAACTTTCAGGTCTCACCAAACACAGGACATCCCTGGAGAGGGTGCCCCATGTTCTGTTCAGCAGGAGAAAATGATATATGATGGGGGACACTTACATTTGGAAAATCCTGGCAGTGTTTGGTATAACAACTATGAATAGCAGGTTGGAGTCAACCTGGCTTGCCCAACACTAGGCTCTCCACCCGCTTGGCGCATGCATCCCAGTCCCATCCTTCCTGTAGTCATGTCTACCTCCTCCTTCCACCAGAGCTGCTGGAACTACAGATTAAAATGTCAGTGTGTACAGATAAACTTTATACCAGGTGATGCTGATTAACAGTTCTCAATCCTTTTTTTTTTTTTTTTTCAGTACTTATATATGAGGTAGTTCTTTCACGTGGCCTGATAGGGTTAGGACTCTGCAGCTTGAGTACAGGTAAAAATTTATTCTGGCAATATAATTTGAAAAATGAGGCTTGTTTTAAGCTTATCCTATCTCCCTCCCTCCCTCACTCCCTTCCTCTTTCTTTTTCTTTCTCTCTCCCTCTCTCTTCCTCTCTCTCTGGCTCTCTCTCCCTCACCCTTTCTCTCCCCACTCTCCCTGCTTCCCCTCCCTCCCTCTAATTTTATTTATCATACTGAACAATACATAGTTGGAGTAGAATCAATACATTTATATACCACATTGTCCAAAAGTCTAATTTGTTGTTAATTTCCTCTTTATATACATTTCTACATATCATTGACTTTCCAATGCCATTGAAAATTGTTTCATCATTGCAATAACAGACTCTAAGTATGATGTTTATATATTAATAACCATGACTTTTGCTGTTTTAGCTAATCGAGCTAATATAATCTGCACTTATCTATAATAAGAATGTAATATTTTATTTCATTTTTCTTCCAAAGGGGAAAAATTACACATCTATAATATTTTGTTGGGCTTCATAAAGAAAACGCAGCTTAGAATCAAAGTATTGTGACTACAAATAAATATTTTAACAAAAAAAAAGGGATTGGAAAAAATTATCATTTTATATTTCATTATTTATAGATTAGTCCTTCTGTTTTACATAGCCTTAACCTACTACTTTATATCTATTAAAGATGAGACTGGAATGAGCATGAGACGCTAAAGGAAATACAATACTGTACTTTTGAAAGGTAAGAAGTATCACTAGAATAACTTAAGCTTGATAGTAGAAAAATTTTAATTTTAAATATAAAGCTAGAAAGGCTTTGTTACAGAAAAGATAAAAATTCCAGAGTAAAACTAATCATGATACAGAGGCCCTAAGCAGCAACGGCCCTTTCCAATGTGCTTCAGGGTTAAAGAAAAAAGAAAAGTTTAAATAAAATAAAAGATAATTATGCAGTAGGTGAATCTAACATTTATTCTCTTAAATCAAATTTTGCTTTTATAACCAATTTACTTCAAAACACAACTACTAAAAATTCGGAATTACAATTCAAGAAGACATTAAGTGATTTATTTAACTATATATATATTTTCCAAATCTGGAAACAATGGTATTTTCTCTCAAACTGGCCTACAAACCATGTTAGCCTTTTTATTGATATTTCAAAAGTGGTGGCATTTGAAATTCATTCCTGCTCAAGAAATGCAGATCCTACCTGAGCTGTCTACATTTGTTTAGTTGACATAAAAAGTTAATAACATCATCTGAAAATGCTCTCTCCAGTCATTCTAGATGTAAGTCAATGTGTAAACATCTGAATACCAAGTAGCCTAGCCTTCTGTGAAAGGGACAAGTTATTAAAAATAAGTTGAGCTTCGAGGTTTAGCTATGAAGAAAAAAAACAGTGCTATAAAGGGAATGACGTGGATTATTCCCTTGTGGCTCAGGGAAGTTCTCTCTGAGGCAGTGACACTTAACATGAACCTTGAGTGATGGGTAGGAATTGGGGAAAAAAAACTTTCATAATTAAAACTAAAATTCTATTATCATTACTGAGAACTTGTCATAAACCAGAATTATTTGTATGGCAATCTGACATTACTAAATAATAAAGCAAATGTTTTAATCTTTGGTTTCAATAAAATGAACTATATATGAGCTTCATGTATTAGAAATACATTCAATTATTAGGCATAGAAGTGACATTATATATTAATTATAGCTAGATAGACAAGCATATTGTATTAAGTGCTTACTATATGACATATGTTTCTCACTTAACCCACACATAGTTCTGCAAAGTCTGCACACCAGAAATCAAAGATGAGTCTCAACAGGTGTAGCAATACTTACAGGTGCAGATTAGTAGATAAAAATGTCTTAAATATATATTCATAGGTGACAGAGGCCCTCTCTCAGGTCACTACTTCAATGAGAGGAGGATTAGCAAGCGGAGCAGAAGACCCTGTCATAGGAAGAGGATGAAGACTGCAAATAAGCAGAAACGAAAGACGCATCTGCCTGGTGCACACCGTGCTCCAGGAATCATGTCATGTACTATTATGCAGATCATTTCATTTAATCCTTACAACTATCCTGAGAAGTATCTCCTTTTGCTTGATCTTGTCCAGGACGTAACACAATGTCCTGAATACATTGGATAAACGTTGTCAGACAAACAGCTGACAGCCTGATACCTGTGGTAATTTTCTTTTTACTACACAACAATAAATACTACAAGAACAGGACCTTCGAAATGAAATGAATAGCAAACAATCAGAGATGCCAGTTGGGACACGTGAGAATATACTACAACTAGGGAACAGGGTTGGTTAGCACTGACTGCTTAAAAGGTAATAAGCCCAGCAGAGACAGAAAACCACACAGCACAGTTGATACTTGTTTAGCATCCACTTCTTTTCTCTCTGGAAACAACACCCAGTCTTTTTTTTTAAGGAGCTACCCTCTTCTGTTATCAGCCATGTTGACCGATACTAACCCCACCTCGAAGGTAAGTCTTGATTGTTTTATGTCAAGACAGTAATCATTCTCTCTAGTCACAGTTGTCAACTCTGAGATGGCATTTAATCCGATCAGTCAATGCAACACAGGGAGGTTTGCCTAAACTTTCATAAAAGAGAACTTCCTTTCCCTTTCTTTGAGGGCTATGAAAAGAGACTCTCTCTATATCCCAGAAGTTGTGGAAGAATATGAAGTCTAGAACTATTTCTGCCATTTTGCTGTCATGAAAGGGGAGCTTGGAGCCAGAGGACAATGCTTACAAAAGACAGAATAGAAAAACAGTAAAATCGAGAAATTGGTGATATTTTTAAAACAGTGAATCGAGTTTGATCTGAAGCTATTCCTAATTCTGATCTTTTCATTTAACTGATCCAATAATTCTCTTTCGCTTTTTTAACCAATTTATGTTATATTTTCAGTCACTCTCAACATAAAGTGTCCCAGCTTACACTGGTAGCAGATGGGATCTCAGTATGGCTCTGCCAATAAATCGTCTCCAAAATGGCCATCAGGTAAGTTATTCAACAATCCCCAGTGCAGGAAGAGCTGAGATTAGGGCAGGGGGTAAAATGAGGGAAAGTTTCTAATCATTGTGATTCTGAGTGACCTTGCAGGGAGATCAATGGGGCCATATGTGAAAAAGGCATAGGAAGAATTTAAGTAGAAAGTAATTTATGTTCACTTTAAGATCATGAAAATGTAATCTTCATACACTTGGGATAAAAATATTTATTATTGCATCAATAATAATTTCTCGTCTAGTGTTCTTATTTGTTTAAATTAAACATGAGTAGTAAAGTAAAATTCATAAAAAGAGGTTATAGTTTAATTCAATAAGGTAATTTAACCCCAGAAATATATTGAATCTATAAATATCTAATACAAATAGGAGAAATGCAAGATGTCAATAATAAATTCAAATTAAATAAGTGCACAAAGATCTATGTAAAATATAATCACAGCTGTGCTATTTATAAAATAATTAAATAATTAAATAAATTATTATATATTGTGTTAATGTGAATAGGATATATAAACAAGGATGGAATAGTTAACATACAAGGATATCTACAATGTATTAGCTGCATAAAGCAAGTTTCAGAACAGTCGTCGAGATTCTAAATAGACACTGGGAAGGGCAAAAGGGAATGGAACTTTCAAAGGATTCCTTAAAGGAAAATAGTTCCCCAAAGTGGTAATAGCGTTTACGTGTTTTTGTTTTTGAGGGGCAAATCAAGGAGGAGCATGTATTATTTTAATAATAAGAAAACAAAAGAATAAAATTATTTCCATTTTTGAAAAAATAATAAACCTAATTAAACATCATCTCTAAACTTACAAAGTTGCCAAAAGTTGTATGTAATTATGTAATACTTAGTAATTTCTCCTGTAATTAAAAACTGCCATTATCACTCCTTCACCCTAAAATCAAACAAACACCACTTTATGTTTTACATAATACATAATATCATATTGTCAACAAATCTATATGTCAATATGAATATTCTAACTATACAATCTTGAAATATGAGAAAAGCCAATAAAATACATTTGTGTGGTAGAGCATATCCTTTTATATATCCTTTAATATATATATAATCTTTTATCTTTTATCTTTAGTCTTTCAAATTCTACTTGATTATCTTTCTCTAACATATATTTTTGTTTATAAGGAACAGAAAGAAAACACCTGTCTTCATTTTAACACTAAAAAACATTCTTATGTTTAAGCTTCTAGTTCAACTTCTCTATTTTGTGTCTTCTTTTAACTATTTAATCTATTGATTTCTTTTAATATCTGCATTTCTTGGAATTTTTCCTTGATTGAAATTTAAAGATGTTTCATTTATATTATCACATTTTCATTTAATTTTTAAACTCTTAAATGTCTAGATTTTACTATTTCATTTTCATTTAAAATTTTCCCTTTATTGTCACCAAAGTGTTCTTATGATTTACTTTTAAGAGCAGCACCAGGCTACTGGGAAATGTCCAACAAAGGCACTTAAAGCCTTTGTCCTTCAGTGTTCCCTGCAGCATCCCTCTGGCTTCCGTAGCTAGTAAGCCTTTTCCTGAGGCTCCTTCACAAAGAAAAAGCCAGTCTCACCTCAGAACGTTTAGGTGACTTTACAGCTGGAACCAGATCTGGGTGAAGGACGGCAGGGGGAAATGGGAATGGCTGCTCCACTGTCAAACATTTTTCCAAAGTGGTACCTTTGAGAATATTTTATGGTAATGTTGACATGACATTTTTTTTTATGTGCGTAATGAAAAGACCTAAAAGGGACAATTGTAAAAATAAGGTGGTGAGATACATGGAGAAGGTATCCAAACAACAAAACCCCAATCCTCTCCTTTTGGAAGGAATCAACACTAAAATGTTTTCACCCACTGCCTAACTCACGTCTTCTCACTGAGGGTAACATGGCCCACTTCCAAGGAGGCCAAAATTGATTCATGGGGGAAGATGAGAAAATATTAGATATTACAACGATTTGTAGACCTCTGAAGGGGCATAATACACAAACAGATACATATCTGTGCTCTTAAAATGTCACAAAGCACAGGGTATAATTAGGGGAAAATGTCTCAGGTTGAGAACCTGGCTAATTTATGTTTCTGTCAAAAGAGCCCTTAAAAATCTTCCATCATCTCTAGTGCATGTGACTCGGCCAAAAAACCTACCAACTCTCTTTTATCTAGTAATTCGCTTCATTTCTTCATTCGTTTATCCAACAACTATGTTTTAAGTGCCAAATATGGGTCACAAGCCATATTATGCATTAGGAGTATATGGTAAAGAAGGCCTAGTCCCCTTCCCAAAGAAGCTGAAAACTAGTAGGAAATTCAGATATTCTGATATGTAAGTGGTTTGGTTAGAAAATGACTACCAATTTTCGGGATCTCATAAAAGGGGAAGGTTATCTTAATTCGGGGTATCAAGGAAGGCTTCTTGAAAGACATAATAACTAAGAACGCAAGTGTTTCAAGCAGTTGAAACAGACTACACAGCACTTGAAAGCAAGACAAAGGATGATATGTTTGGAAAATGAATGTAGTAAATTAAATCAGAATGATTGATAAGGTAGATAACTTCCAAAAATAGCCCCAAAATTCTTTCTCTCACTGTGTGCCCATGACACCTCACTCATCAAAATGTACCTATTTCCCTCCTCTTATATAATGACTGGTCTGTGACTCACTAATAGAATCCAACAAAAATCACCACTCTGGGACTTACAGGTCCACGGTCCACCTAATAAAAGGAGTGGTAGCTTCTGTTCCTAACCTATAGAAACCAGCTACTATATTGTAAGGCAAGCCAGCAAATCCTGCTGGGTGGCAGAAGGCATATAAAGAAATGCCACAGAATGAGATATCATGTGGATAAAGAGACACTAGGAGGAGACTGAGATACCAAACAGTGTCAGTACATTTTCTTGAACTTTGCATCCACCAGCTGAGTGCAACTGAGTGATCTCGGCTCAGTCACATGGAACAGAAACAGATGGCTGAGCCAAATCAGTGCATAGAATCATGAGAAATAATCTAACGCTTTTGGTTTAAGCCACTGAGATTTGAAGAGGTCTGGCTGCTGAAACATGTGGAGTGCAGAGTATAACGACAGAGTTGGAGAGGCAAGCAAGAATCAAGTGAAAAAGGTCTCATGAGCCTTGTTAAAGAATTTAAACATTTTCCCCCTATGGGCAGTGGATACTCTTTGAAGGTCCTTTGAAGCAGAGTACTGCAATCAGGATCACATCTGACAGGTGAGGAGGGATCTTTCCCAGACTGGAAGAACCAGGGCTAGTAGCTCCTAACCGGAGCAGATGCTAAATAATGGCTAAGGCATTGCTTACCCACTCAGTGTCTTCTTTCCCTGAGAATCCAAAAGTAAAATTGTAAAGGTGGTAGACTTTTTTTTAATGGGTAACTTTTAAAAGCATCAAGTCAAAATTATGGTCTGTTTGTAGAAAATGGTTAGTGTCATTTGATATAGGCTTTGCATAATTATATATTTCTATTAGATAATAGAAAATACATATTGGTCTCTACCTTCCAGTTCCTGGCACAGAGCTCCTAAAACCTTTGTAATTTCTGAAGTGGTAAGAGTACTAGGAACATCATTTGTTTTAGTCTTTGGTCTTTAAGCCCAGTTCCTGACACAGGGCTCCCGAAACTCTTGTAATTCCGTCAATGATATGGTTGCCTTTTGTTCTAATAAGCCAAAGCTCTAGATGGGCTCCTAGATGGCTCCTGGATGAGGAATGGTCATCACAAAGACCAAGCCATGATTGGAAGCTTTGAATTTTCAGCTCCATCCCCCACCCCGCCACCCCATTCCTCTGAGAAGGGAAAAGGGTAAAAATGAAGTTAATGATCAGTCATGCCTTCATGACGAAGCCTCCATAAAATCCCAAAAGGGCAGGGTTTAGAGAGCTTTCAGGTTGGTGAACACATCCACATACTGGGAGGGTGGTGTGCCCCAACTCCATGGGGACAGAAGCTCCTGTACTTGGGACCTTCCAAGATCTCACCCCATCTCTTAATCTGGATGTTCATCTGTATCCTTTATCGTATCCTTGAATAAACTGCCAATGTGCTTCCCTGAGTTCTGTGAGCCTCTCTAGAAAATTGATCAAACCTGAGGATGGGGTCAAGGGAATCTGGACTTGCGAACTGGTGTCTGAAATGGGGGGTAGGGGAAAAGTCTTATAGGACTGAGCCCTTACCCTGTGGAATATGGTGCTATCTTTGGGTAAAGAGTATCAGAATGGAGTTAAATTATAGGAAACCAAGCTGGTGTTGCAGAGAATTACCTGGTGTGGGGAAAATATCAACACCTTTGGTGACTGGAAGTGTGAGAAGTGAAATGTTCTCTGTAAGGTAAAGAAAACACACAGGGAAGAAACACACAGTAGAGAAGAACTGGATTTTTCCCGATGTAGGAAGTACAAAACAGAATTTCTCCTAAAGAATAATAAACTGTCATTCCAAGTTCTTTCTTTCTTTTTTCAAGTTCTTTTATCTAATTATTTTATTTTATTTTACTTTACTGTATTAAATGTGTATTTTAACCCCTTTAAATATTTTTTGACAATAAAGACTATAAGTAAAGGTATATTTTTCTTTTATTCCTCTAGGTTTGGTAAGATCATAACATTTCTTAATTCCTTAATTTAAACTATTGAGGTAAAATAATCTAAAACCTCATGTAACTAAATTCTTCTAAAATTCGGCCATCTTGAAATATAAAGTACTCCCTACCAAAGATTATATAATTTGTTTTACCTGTAGTAATTTTCTAACAGAAGTGATATAATTTAGCCATTCTTCTTAGACCTTTTAAGTTATTTGTTACTAAATAAACATATTTAGTATTTACAATATGCTAGTTTATTTACAAATATTAATTCACTTATATATCATAACAGCCCTATGGTGTATGTATAATGACAACTCTCATTCTTTTCAGAATAGAGATAAAGAGAGGTTAAATAATTTGTCCAAGTTCATAGGGCTAATGCAAAGTAATAGAGAAAATAAGTTAATAATTTGCCCAAGGTCATAAGGTTAATATGTAGTAGAACCACAATTTAAAACACAGACCAGTTACTACTAGCATTTGTAATCTTAACCACTAACCTATAGTGTTTTCCTAAATGTATGCCTTTTAATTAAAAAGAATCCACATTAATTGGGAATGCAGATGAAGCAAACACAACAATCAATGAGTGAAGTACCAAACATTCCAAAATCTCAGATTACTCCTATGTAAAATGGGTTAAAAACAGTACCATATTGATGAATTTTAATGAGGATTAAAAGAGACAATGTGTGAGAAGCCTTTAACACGGTGATTGCCTCAACTTCTCAATAAATCTTCATTGTGATTAGTGCTATATTGGAATCATCCAATATTTAAGGACAAATGTTATCTGATCTCTACAGTAAAGAGAGACTAGTTCATAACCCATTATTTTACTTTGCCTATTATTTCAAAGTTTACACTTGGAGCTAAATGACCTTGTGGTAAGGTAAATCAATAAAAAATAAATTCTTAAGTGTGGCTCCTTGTATAAAAGGTGAAACTTTTGAAATGCAAAAGGAAAAAAAAAAGATTTTATTTACTATGTACTACACCAAGGTAAAAGCCATTAATTAAATAAAAAGTCACTTTGGAAATATTCAGCTAAACAAAAATAAATTCACCTAATTCTTAAATCACTTTAGTGAATAGCTTAATATCTCATTTCATTTGGACTAAGTCTATGAATGAACAATATTCATAATTTCTCTCTTGGTTTCTTCAAAAAATATAGCTAAATCTCAAGATAACTTGCAGGAAAAATTAATATTAATAGAATTAGTTTCCTAAAATAACTAAGATTCAGTATAAACAGTGCAATATCTATTTTTGACATCTACAAAATCATTACAAATAAATGTATATTCTCTACCAAGTACAAAATAAAATATATATTCGATGTCATGTAGTAGACAACTAGATTTAAATGTACTGCAGTACACTTTTCCAAAAGGAAATAAGATCTCAAAATTACCAGCAAGAAACTGTGATGGAGTCATTTCTCAATCATTCTTTCTGTTTAAACACAGGGCAGGTTTTCAACACATACATTTGGCTTCCTTTGAAGAGAACTGCTGGCATTATTATGGCCATTCCTGACAATGTCTTACATTAAAAAACATTAGGAAGAAACCATAAATAATTTTAGAAATAGATGCAATTTTTTAACCAAGTGATATGTTGTTTGTTTGGGTTTCCTTAAGCATAAATGTAAAGCAAATGCAGGTAAATTATTTCTATTCCTAGATCACAATTTCTTATGCAGTTAACAGTATCAGATTAAGAAATATTGAAAATTAACAAAATAAGGTAAGTGATGCCTAGCTTATCACCAATTTTTTAGGTCCCTTGAGAAATCTTTGATAGTAGTTTGGTTTAACAGAATAGAATGAAACTTATAAAGCCTACACAGTAGCAATGGCAGCTGCAAGAATTGTCACAGATAGAACAAATTTGAAAAGTTTAATTGAGAACTTCATATTGAGATGAGAAATTTATGGTTACCTTTTTCTTACAGAACAGATCTTTCCCCATACTCCAGAATTACTCATGTATTTGTGTAGGAAAGGCCTACATTGTATATTATAAACCGTATTCTCATTACTTTTGACACAGTTTAAACATACTTCTTCCTTTCCAGACCTCACTTGATGTGATTAAGACCTGGAGCTATTTGGAACTAGCAGGCTCACATCCTTACTTGGGTATCCATTATTTTCTTCTGAAGAAAATATTCAGGAAGAACATTCTGAGTAAACATAAATTACTTAATCTCTATTCTCAGATTTGACTGATGGACTCCTTTTGCCCTGTTCCTTGCAACCCCATCCTCTGCCATGCATTTCTTTTAGTTCCACAGTCTACAATTGGGTCTCCGGGTCTTAACTATTGCAGTGATAATCAAAAACATGAAAATCCATCTCTCTCTCTCTCTCTCTCTCTCTCTCTCTCTCTCTCTCTCTCATTTTATTCCCAATGTATAGAACAGAGTCTGACAAAGACAACAGTTTAGCGGTTACCACAGGGAAAGGCAGGGTATAGAAAAGTGTAAAGCGTGTCAAATATATGGTGACAGGAGATTTGACTTTGGGTAGTAAACACACAATACAATATAAAGAACTGTATTATAGAATTGGACACTTAAAACTTATATAATTTTATTAACCAATGTTATCCCAATTGGGTAGCTAAAAATATTACCTAAAATATTAATAAAAGTAAAAGTTATCGATCAATGCTCCCCCAAAAAGAACACAGTCTGACACATGGTAGGAATTTAATATACAATTATTGAATAGATTAAGAAAATCAAGGAGAAAGGAGTGTGTTTGTCCCAATTCTAGACCATTTATTCTCCTCTTACATTTAGTTCCGAGTTTTAGCAATGTGACCTAATCATGTCCTTGGCCTTGACAAAATCAATGCCCTTCCTCCTCAGTGGTGATGTAACTGGAAAAGGAGGAGATTTTTACTTATTTTACCAACCCCTGCCCCATATCTTTGACATTCATCTGTCAAAGATACCTAGAATGCCTAATTTTCCTTCTCACATATTCTTTATAAATTGAAAAGTCCTAAGTTCATGGATTCATTCAAGAATAGGCACTATACACTAAAGTTATACTTGTTGTTGACTTTATTCATAAAAGCATTCTTTATGTTTGTCAGGTCTATCCTCACTCCTCAAAGGGAGAACGGTCTGGAATATAGTTGCCAAGAAAATCAGATTCGACAGGTAAGGGATAGACCTAGGAGGTGACTGAACGTCAGCCCAGGTTCCAGGTCACAAAGGTTAGGGTTCAAAGTTACTCAGCTGTCAGATTTCAGAAACAATTCAAGAAGGCAAAATGGGTGAAGGAAAGCAGAAGAGTCAGGAAACCAGTGACCATCTTAGAAACACTTTTAAAAATCAAATGTTTGGGATCTAGAAGAAGAAAGTACTTATGAGAATGGGGGACTGACTTGAAGATACAAACAAAGCAAGAGTCAGAAACCTAGAAAGTCTGGCAAAAAAAAAGCAAGCTGTACTAAAGGGGCCTTTTTTATATTCCCTGCCAAATGTGAGAGGACTGAGCCTTGAGCGCATGACTGCAGCAACTCTAATTACTATGAAAGTAGTGTTTATAGCTACCTATTTGCACAGAGTATGCTATTTATGGCTATGGCTGTGAGCAGGAAAATTAGATCACATGCATTCACAGAAATCATTGGACATTCAAGCCAAATTAAATTTAAAGGACAGGGTGATACTGGGTGATACTAGATTATAAGCGAATAATATATTTTTAAAAGTTGGGTATAGTGTTAAGACCACATACAATATTTCCACTCGATCCATGTATTCATTCTTTCAACACATACTAGGCACCTCCTATATGCAGGGGCTATTTATAAGGAGACATGATCTATGCCTTAAATTATGATTAAAGACTTCTAAAGAAAAATAAGGTAGATCATTTTAGATAGATTACTATAATGGCAGTTGAGAGGATAAACTCGAATTCGAGGAATGACTGAAGGCAGAGAGACTAGTAGAAAGTTGTTGGGGGTGCCTAAATGACAGATGATGGATTTTGTCAAAAATGAATGGCTCCACAACTCATTTTGAATATAGAACACACAGAGTTAAGTGATTGGCTGAATGTGATGCTAAGTAGTAAAGAGGATTTATGATTCACGATTATCTTAGGTGACTATAGAGATGATAATGACACCAACAAAACTGAGAAAGTGAGGATGGAAGGGAAAGGGGGTGATAAAAAGAGAAAATTGGTTTTGAGAGAGAGCTGCTAAGTTTGAGGTGTTCACAAGATAAGCAAGTTAAAATGTCCTATTTTATGAGGTACTCTGAGTTAATAGCTATTGCTTTGGGACGTCGGTTTTAAAATTGAATTTAGAGCTTAAATATTGTTATATATGTTAGGTGTTTAAGTCCAATAAAAATTTCATCACTTACTCTTAGATTATAAAGCACTACAGATATGAAAAAATATAAAATGAACATGACAATGTCATCCTAGTCAGAGCCGTATAAAAAACTGCCAAAATTGGTTTAAGATCTAAATCTACTGGCACAAGCACTGATGTTTACAACCCATTCACCATATAATTGTGAACAACAAGAAAAAAACAAATTTTAAGATACTATTCCACATGAATCAACTTTCCTGGAGATTAAAGACAAGATCTTGGCAAGTTTACTTGAGACACCCCACCAAGTAATAGCAGAAATTGCTAGAACTACTGATTATTAGCACTTCATCAAGTCTTTCCACCTCTAATATTTAAACTGAGTTATGAGTATATATTTGAAGATAATGTAGTTTGGAATACTAAATGAATTGTTAAGGAGAAAAAGAGGTGTATTGATACCTGTCCTGAACTTTCCTCACTGACATTTTGCATTACAAAGATAACTTATGCTTTTAACTTCCATTTCCCTTCCTATTACACAGTAGGTAATGGGAAATACCAGTGGGTAGCTCAGCAACAAGGTGGAGTGAGAGATGGTTTCTATACTTACCAGAATATTATCACTACATTGTCATTCCATGGATTTTTGACTTGCCTTATCATAATAATACACTCCAGTAAAAGTTTGATGCAATAACTGAAAGACTTTATTTTTTTTCCAAAATTAAAACTATGTCCTAAGGGAGTCAAGCATAGTTTCTTTTTTACCAACCTTAGTTAATAGGTAGGATTTTTATGCATTGTTGGCACTACACGTAATTGCTGTCTATAATTATAATATGTCCAACAATGCCTTCTTGTAGGTCACTGTGGTTGTTACTATGGATCTAGATAATTAAAACAGAATGAAAAAGCATCATAGCCCCAGAAGGGCAACTATAGGTCTCTTTCTGAGTCTATGAAATACTGGAATTAAAAATGCTTTGTGCATCATCTGTTACCAAAGAAAAGGCCTTTACATAATTTTAGCTCTAAGTTAACCCAAAAAAACAAATCAGAACAACACCTTCTAGAAGATGACAGCTGCTCAACAAACCCAAAATGTCAAAACAAACAATTTAAAGCTGGAGACAGATACACGCAAGGGCACTAAAGACAATTTGAAATAAATTGAAGATCTACTCTCCTAATTAGAGGATATATTTATTTATGGAACACACCCCAAAAAATAAATAGGTCATTAAAATGTGTGTTTACATTTATTGTAAATTCATGTACTCTTCTTTCTTAAAAGATAATGCCATAAATGTTATCATTATTTAATGGAAGCTAACTGATTACCTTAGTACTTTGTTAGTAAACTACAAAACCACCAGATAGTAAATTTCAAAACAAAACTAATATAATCTTTATATTATATAAAATGTTTTAAATTATTCTGTACACTACTTATAAGTAATGATTACAAATATTTTTATCTGTGTGCTATTATTATCCTAAGCTTCAAGAAGTTCTAAGTTCTGGCTATGGAAAAAAAAATGGCATAGATGATAGAGGCTCTGTTCATCCCTCTGGCGACCAAATCAAAGTTATGATGGAAACAAGGAACAGCAGCAAAGAAAAATCGCCTGAGATCTGGATAAACAAGCCATACAACTAGGGAGAAATCCAAGAAAGCACCCTGCAAAGGCAGAAGGTAGGACGGGGTGAGGACGCGGGGCCGCGCGGTCCCTAGGGGCTGAGTGAGACGGAGGCTGTGGCAGGGACGCAGCAGCAGCAGCAGCAGCAGCAGCAGATGCCTCTTAAAGGGGCCGTGTCCGTGAGTGGATTTTTGCAGTGACAGACCTGAACAGTCTGAGCACCAGTGACTGTTTGACTGCACGCAGTGGGTACCAGGGACTTACAGGAAGATGTTGTCAGAGTGAGAGTCGAGGTGAGACATGCTCTGTACAGAAGGGCCGGTGGTATCCGTTGTTCTCTGTGGAGCCCTCCCCACTCCCAGTGCATGGACACGGCACTGCCACAGCTGTGACGTCATCAAACTGGATAACAGAGGTTGCTCTTCCCAGAGGATTCCCTGAAAACCCGCCTCCCCCAACTTGGGCCCCACCCAAACCACATCCAGGTGTATCCTCAGCAAGTCAGATGCAACTTGCTGAGCAGCACCTGGACTCACACTGGAGGCAGCTGGCCTTGGTTTCTAGTGTGGCCTTTTGAGGCAACTATAAGCACTGCATCTGTAGATTGCTTGCTGAATCTTGACAGGTGGCCCCAGAGGGGTAGAGGCTTGGGCTAAATTTGGCCTGCAGCTAAACCCCTCTCAGGACTGTTTCCACCGGACACCTGCACTTCACAAATCCACACTAATAAGACCGGGAGACTTAGGAGCTTTGCTTAGGACATAGAAACAGACACAGAAAGGCAGCCAAATTGGGAAGACAAAGAAGCAGAAACCATATGACAGAACAGAACAGAGATCCAGATATAATGGAGTCAAGTAATCTAACAGATGCAGAGTTCAAAACACTAGTTATAACGATGCTCACTGAACTTTTGGGAAATGTAGAGAACTCCAACAAAGAGATAAAAATGGAGATGGAGATTGTAAGAGGGAACCAGTCTGAAATGGAGAACACATTATCTGAGATGAGAAGAATATTTAATGGAATAAACAAAGTGAATAAAGAAGAGGATCAAATGCCCTATCTAGAGGACAGGAAAGCCAATCAGGACACTTAATCAGAATAGCAAGAAAAAAGAGGCTAAGACTATAAAGATGATTTAAGGAGGATATAAGACACTATTAAGGCTCCAAATATTCGTTTGATTGGCATAAGTGAATAAAATCAAGATACTGAAGAGCTGTTTGAAAAAATAATGATGGAAAACTTCCCTAACCTGGTGAAAGAAATGAACATAAAACCCCAGGAAGCTCAGAGAATTCCAAAAATCAGGGATCCAAAGAGGCACATACCAACACATATCATCATTAAAATGCCAAAGGTTAAATACAAAGAAAAAAATTTAAAAGCAGT
>NW_011888823.1:7531801-7539912 GCF_000151845.1 Pteropus vampyrus
ATAAAAATGGAGATGGAGATTGTAAGAGGGAACCAGTCTGAAATGGAGAACACATTATCTGAGATGAGAAGTATATTTAATGGAATAAACAAAGTGAATAAAGAAGAGGATCAAATGCCCTATCTAGAGGACAGGAAAGCCAATCAGGACACTTAATCAGAATGGCAAGAAAAAAGAGGCTAAGACTATAAAGATGATTTAAGGAGGATATAAGACACTATTAAGGCTCCAAATATTCGTCTGATTGGCATAAGTGAATAAAATCAAGATATTGAACAGCTGTTTGAAAAAATAATGATGGAAAACTTCCCTAACCTGGTGAAAGAAATGGACATAAAACCCCAGGAAGCTCAGAGGATTCCAAAAATCAGGGATCCAAAGAGGCACATACCAACACATACCATCATTAAAATGCCAAAGGTTAAATACAAAGAAAAAAATTTAAAAGCAGTAAAAGAAAAACAAATAATTACATATAAGGAAATGCCCATAAGACTGGCAGCTGATTTCTCAAAAAAAAAACAACAACTATGCAGGACAGAAGGGCTTGGCAAAAAAATATTTGAAAGAATGAAGACCCAGGATACACAACTAAGAATAATTTATCCAGCGAAGCTATCATTTAGAGCTGAAGGACAGACAAAAATAAACTAAAGGAATTTATCACCACCAAGCCAGAATTACAGGAAATGTTGGAGGAACTTTTTTAAGAAGAAAAAACATGTATCAAAAACAGGAATAAAGAATGGTAACAACTACATTCCTATCAATAAGTACTTTAAATGGAAAATAATTGAGTGCTCCAACCAAGGGATGGAGTGGCTAAAAGGATAAGAAAACAAGACCTCAACATATGAAAAGGAAGGGAATGGAAAAAGATATTGCTATGATGAACCTAGAAGGTATTTAAGTCAGACAGAGAAAGATAAACCCTACATGATTTCACTTATATGCGGAACTTAAGGAATAAAAAGAACAAACTAATCAAAAACAGATTCACAAATAGAGTGGACAATTTGGTAATGGATGGAGGGGAGGGGGGTTTGGAGGGCTGAGAGAATGAGTGAAGGGTTAAAGAAGTACAAATTAGTAGCTGATGGATGGTCACGGGGATGGGAAGCACTGCATAAGGAATGCAGTTAGCATTAATACAATGGCTAGGTCGAGGGTCAGGGGAGGGAGGGAGCAATTGGGGGATCATTTTACTAACTATATAGATGTCTAACCAATATACTGTATACTTGAAACTAATTTAAAAAAATAAATTAAATTAAAAGAAGTTTTAAGTTCTTTACCTTTGATAATTCAAAATTTAAATATACACTTTGTTCTAATATGTTGCTTGTTTGAGAAATATAAACAACACAAAAATTACAACACAATTTAAGTTTATTATCAATATGCATTATAAAATACCAGTTAAATTTCTAGTTAAATTTTTTGAATTTAGAAAAAGAATTTAATATTTAATTTGAAAACTCACATTTTAAAATATAATCAGTGCTTTCTTGAAAACATATAGAATTTATAGCCAAAACAATATGCTTTCCATTAACCTAATGGTAAAAAATTATACTTCAATAATGTCCTTTTTTTTTTTTTTTCATTAAAAGCTACTCAGTCATTTTTTCTTTGTTTCTGGTGTCTGCTTCTATGGAAGTGCATGGGATAGTACAGACAAGAACCTAAGTACTTGCCTGGTGGCACACACACTTGTGAAATGTGTTCACAGCACAGTGTAAGTGGTCCCATCCAGATCCAAGTCCACTAGGCCTCCCAAACTTAATGCACCCAACCCCGAGTGCCAAACATGCCCCTCCTTTAGTCTTTTCCATAAAAATTAATGAATGATCTATTCTCATTTGTTCTGATGAAAAACCCTGGAATTATCCTTAACTCCTATTTCCCTCTTTCTCTCTCTCTCTCTCTCTCTTTCTCCCTCTCTTTCTCTCTCACTCTCCCCATAATACATATACATCCAGCTTATCAGAAAAATCTTGTCTCCCTCATCAAAAAGTAAAAATCTGACCACATAGCCTCTATACCACTGTCATCCTAGCCCCCAAAATCTTTATAACTCCTTAGATTATTGAAATAATTAATAACTGTTCTGCTAGCTTTTACCTTTAACTCCTAGTACAGTCTAATTTCCACACAGCAGTCAAGACAATCTTGTTGTTATATAAATCAAATCGCATCGTTCTTCTCAAAATCTAATAGGTTACCAAAATTCTGAGAATAAAATTCAAAGTCCTCTGTACTATAATCTATAAGGCCCTAAATCCTACCCGTTCTGGTCCAAAAGTGCCTAACTTCAGTTTTCCTCCCTTCTCCAAGTTCACTTATGGTGTTGATTCTGGACTACTTGTGGAAAAAGTCTGGGCATGTTCCCACTTCAAGGGCTTTGGATTTGCTGTTCCCTCTGACTCTCTTCCTTAGTTATCTGCATGTCTCACTTTCTTACCTTCTTCAGAAGGTTTGCATTACATGTCACCTCAAAACAGCCCTGGCCACTCTCTTTAAACCTGCTTTATGTTTCCCTACAGAACTTACAATCATCAAACATACTAGAGCACATATGTGTTCATCATTGGTTTATTACCCGTTCTCTATAACAAATATAAGCTCCTTGGGAAAAGATTACTGTGTATTTAGTTTATTGCCCAGAATAGTGCCTGATAAATACTCAATGATATTTTGTTGAATGAATGACTGAAAGGAAAGTAACTTCAGTCTTTCTTTTAAAAAAATAATTCATCTTATATAGCCTAACATTTATTTTCACAAAAATATAGTGCATTAGTCAGGGCAATTAAAACAGTACCTTGGGCAAAGCTTGATGAAGGTTGGAGAACTCTCCAAGCCAACACATGACACTGGGATCTATGCTCCTTTAACATGTGGCTCATCCCTTTCCAAGGCCTTTGATTCCAGGTATGAGGATGAAGACAAAGAGAGCAAAAAATCCCAATGGAAGTCTTAGGAGTTAGTCCTGGAAAGGGTCAGAATTAGTCACTCACCTTAATTCAATTCAGAAGGCTGGGAGATACAATCTTCTGATGGGCCCAGGGAAGAGGAAACCAGATGGGTTAGCATCTAGACAGTCTCTGCCACATATAAACTGGGAAAATACTAACATTTCATTTTATCTTTTTTATTCTTATGAAATACTTTAAAATGTATGCTGTATGCCTACTGAGAATCATGGCAGAAATAAAGGAGCATGATGGGACTGAAAGTGACTTAAAGAATGGGGAGTAAAATACTGGTTACATTTTATAGCAACTGCTTCTCTAAGGAGGTGACATTTGAGCTGAGATATTAGAGATAAGAATAAGCCAGGCATGCAAAAATTGGAGAAGTAACAACACAGCGGAGGGAAGAGCTAGTATAAAGATCTGGGCAGGAATAAGCGTGTCATGTTTGCAGAAAAGAAAGAAGACAAGGGTAGCTGAGGGTACAGAGCAACGGAGGAGAGAAGAGCATGTGTCCAGTGCCAAGACAGATAGGCAGCAGTCTCGACTTGCAGAGCCTGGGAGGCTGCAGTAAAAAGTTTGGATTTTATTTTAAAACAAGGGGAAGACATTATTGTATTCAAAGCAGGAAATATTATAATCCAATTTATATTTTCAAAAAGATCCCTTTGACTACTGTGAAGTGAGTGAATTATTGAGGGATAAACTGAGTGAATTAGTAGGCTTTTGTAATAGAATGAGAGATGGCCGTAGTAACATTGAGGGAAGTGGAAAAGTGTTAACATATTCTGGAGGCAGAGCTATCAGACTTATTGGTAGATTTAATGGTGGGAATTGTGGGATAAAAGAATAAGGGATCAAAATGACGCCTGGTGTTTTAAGTTGAATAAATTCACATAAGTTCACATTTTCCTTTTGCAAAAATAGAAAAGATTAGAAGACCTGGTTTTCTGGGAGAACAGAGTTTTTTTCTGACATGGTGGTTTGGAGAAGCCCGTTAGGTATTTAAGACATCAGGGGAGATGTCAGTGACATGAATGCCACCATGAGAATTATCGACACATGAAGAGTATTTAAAGCCCGAGAATGGAAGAGGCTACTTGAGAAAATGTAGAGTGTGAGAAGATGAAGCTGTGAGGCTGAGCCCATGGGACATCTCCAAGCAGAAGTATGCCAGAAGAGGTGCAGACCTCTGAAGACACTGAGCAGGACAGCCCAGGAGTCAGCAGTTAAGACCAGGGCCATACAAATGATGGGAGTTGGGAAAGGAAAAGAGGGGTGCTTAGTTGTACTGACTGAAGCTGAGAAGTGAAGAAAATGAGAACAGGTAAGTGACCATGGGTGGTGGGCACAGAAGTGGCAAATGACTGACAAGAACAGTTTCGGAACAGAGGAAGGGAACTCCACTGGAGGGGAGAAGGGGAACAGCAGGTGGTGGCTGTCAGTTCGGGCAGCACTTCTGCCAATTTTTTTAGTGAAAGTGAGTGGGGCAGGTTCTGAGGAAATAGCATAGTTTTGGTGGGGGGTTGTCTGGTCAAGAAAGAATTTATTTTTTAGATTAATGAGAGTTATTGCAGAATACAAATTGATGGATAAGTAGAAGAATGACATCTACCTAAATCAGAAGTTAAACCTCTCTTAACTAACCTGATTTAAAACCTTTCTGATTCTTTGACCTGTAACATTACATTCTATGAAAATGCAAATTAGTAAGATATTAAGAATTTTTTAATGATCTGAAATTTAATATTCATGTATTATGTTATAATCTTGTTAGAAAACACAGTAAAAATATGTTTTAATAAATCAGTTTTTCCAGAGAAAACATGTAATTTATAATTTCTGCACTTAAATTTAATCAATTATATTAGTAGTTAAATTTAAAGCAATTTTCCTAGGCCATGCTTGTCAGGGGAAAAAAAGTAATTTGGCTAAACTCATAGGTCATATAATTGCACATTACTGACAAAGGATATGCCCAATTGTAAAAACAGAGACTATTTCCTTGGTATTTTGCTTTAAAATAATGTGTGGCTTATTAACTGTTTTACAGTTTGCTTTTGAGTTAACTGAACCTGATACAAATTCTCTCTCTGTAATTCTCAAGACTTCTCATTTATGTGTGTAAGTGAGTAAGTGTGTGAATGTGTGTGTGAGAGAAAGAAAGAGAGGAAAGAAGTGGCAGATTGGGTGGGAGCAGAGAGAGAGAGAGAGAAATGGGGACAATAAGAACTGCCTTACAGAAATACAAAGGTCAGAGATAATATGTGTAAAGCAGCCAAATCCTGGCATTTATAGACATGGGCTATTGTTATTACTGATATCTTTCATTACCAATACCATTAATATTGTTATATTGATGAAGTTAAGAAACGTATCTATATACTATAAGAGAACTTTATTTCCGCGGATGGTAATTAACAAACAAAAATAAATAAATAAATTCACAGTCATTACAAAACAAAAACTATAAAGTATGAAATGTCTTTGTGTGTATGTGGTGGGGGAGGAGTGAGTGATTTGGTTTTAAAATTAAGAATAGGTCTCTGTTTGTCCTGTTCATTTAAGGGGTCAAATATGTGGTGACAGAAAGAAATCTAACTATTGGAGGTGAATACTCAATGGAAATATATATATGCCTTACTGTTAAAGTTTACAGCTGAAATTTACTGGATTTCATTAACTAATGTCACCATAAAAATAAATTAATTAATTTAAAAAATTAATAGAGAATATGAAATTATTTGAGACACTAAAAATTTACAATTAAATTTTACATAATGTCTAGTTAAGCGTTGGTAGTATAGAATGAGAGTATAGAGAAAGCAGAATGAAATAGTTTAGAGAGAAATAGATACATGACACAGAAAAAAACAGCAGTATAAGGAAGCAGAAACTGAGACCAACTGGAAATAAAGAAGACAAGAAAAAAGACCCAAGTAAATGAGTTGTCCCAAATCACAACTTAATCTTCCTTTGAGGTATGTTACTCTAAAAGATTAGTATTTATTCTTTCTATTAGTGATTCATTTTTTTTAACTGCCTATCTCACAATACTAGAGCCTTCTCTTGTAATGGTAGTGAGATTATGACAGAGAAATTATTCCCCGGGTTGCAGCAGTAGTTATCAGGGCGGCTGTCTTTCCAAAGGCTGGAGATAAATTAAGCTAAAATCCAGATTTTGCCTTTGACTGAGAGTTACATGTTTCCTTGTTTCTCTTCTCATTTCCATTTAATAGAAGCTTTTCCCTTAACTTACACTTAACTGTTAGATTGACTAACCTTTCCCATTTTCTCTGTAAAATGTACTAGCTGTGCTCACTGCCTCCCAACTGCTCAGAGCTCTCAGACCAGCACAAGCTACTCCCTCCAGCCAAGGTCCAGGATTACAAAGAGTCAAAGGAAATGGTTCCTAAATCTTTTTATAGGCCAGTTGTATTTGCTACTGTAATATAATTAAAGATTAGTCAAAATGATGAAATATGAGTGTAACAAGAAAAATCACTGTTCATAAAAATTAAATTAATGCTATGGAGAGATATGGAAGATCGTCTTCTGAGTGTCTGAAGTTCTTGTTTCAGATTACAGAACCCACAAAATTGAAATTGTAGATGAGCCATTACTGGTATGGTTTATGCAAGAAGCATGGTGCAGAATTCTAATCAATAGTCACTTAAAGAAAAAACTATGGCCTTATATCAAAAGACTGGCATGTGAATGCAAATGCACTGTTTTAAGTAGCAATAGAATACTTAAAGTATGAATATATCCATTTTCATCATCCCCTTTACTAATAGAACTTTTCAATTCATTAACCTACTGGTTTTGGACACCAGATAAATATCTGCTGTGCTCTTAACTAAGTACGGTACCACAGACAACATTCTTGCTACATGGAAATAATCAAATCAGGTTTAGAAAGCAGATTACACATATAGTCATCAAGAGCTGAGGAAACTGCAAATGCAAAAAAGAAAAAAAAATTACTATAGGTAAATACATGTAACTTATTACAGTTGGATAACATCCTATTCTGACACTTTTATCTTCATTAAGTATAACAGAAGCAATTACACCATGTTTACCATACATTTTTTTTGTATAAATCTTACATTTCTTGAAGATTGATGACATAAACTTGGGACAAATACAAGAAAATAGCATTACTTATCTAAGCCATAATCAAAATGATATCCATGATAATCTACAAAAGCTGACCACTTAACAAAATTTTAACGTACCACAGAACTATAAAAATAGAATGTACTTTTACAGAGTTTCCACAGAAATATTTTTCTCAAAAACTCTGAATAATGGTATAAATTTTATAAAATTTAAAATGTTTCCTATAAATAATATGAAGATTCATAAAATAATGCTTTCTAATAATAACAGTGTTTTGTCTTTAAGCCAATGTGATTATCGTTCATGAAACTATGGTCCTCAAAACAAAACTAATGATTTGTTAATGAGAAAAATATATATGTTGGCAAAATTTTAACTAACTAAATAAAATGTATAATTTCTGAGATCCCATCTTTAAAACAAATCCTATGAACCTGTCAAAAATTATTTGTGCTTTATTTTAAGCCAGAACAGCAACCTCTACAATAGATATGCACAATAGAGTACTCAGTCTGTACTGCCACCAATGGCCTAAACCAATTATTTTTAAGATTTTTGCAGCAGCTAGAAGCAGATTCTTTCACTACTATGATAAGCAATTTGCAAACAGGCTAAAAGCAATCCACTATGACCACGAATGGCTACAAGAGCACCTCAATTTAGACATGACAATAAAATCTCAAAGGCATTAATAAAACATCAAGAATCCTACCAGCTCACTGGAAGTTCATGAAGTCTAAATATGCTGTTCAGCTTGTAGTCAAGTTTTGCTGGACAATTATTTTCTTTACATAAGTACAGGTTTGGATTTGATTTCATATCTGTGGGAAATTCTGAATCCTAGAGAAAAAAATAAAGCAAGAGCTGTGTATAAAATAGCCAAATCACTGTACACTTGATATTGTCTTATTTAATATTTAATTACAACATAAACATTACTATTATATTCCCTCAGGACTGACCTTAAGTCCTTCATTTCCTATTTTATTTTTCAGAAAATATGCAAAAAAA
>NW_011888823.1:7539962-7565812 GCF_000151845.1 Pteropus vampyrus
TCAAAAATTATTTGTGCTTTATTTTAAGCCAGAACAGCAACCTCTACAATAGATATGCACAATAGAGTACTCAGTCTGTACTGCCACCAATGGCCTAAACCAATTATTTTTAAGATTTTTGCAGCAGCTAGAAGCAGATTCTTTCACTACTATGATAAGCAATTTGCAAACAGGCTAAAAGCAATCCACTATGACCACGAATGGCTACAAGAGCACCTCAATTTAGACATGACAATAAAATCTCAAAGGCATTAATAAAACATCAAGAATCCTACCAGCTCACTGGAAGTTCATGAAGTCTAAATATGCTGTTCAGCTTGTAGTCAAGTTTTGCTGGACAATTATTTTCTTTACATAAGTACAGGTTTGGATTTGATTTCATATCTGTGGGAAATTCTGAATCCTAGAGAAAAAAATAAAGCAAGAGCTGTGTATAAAATAGCCAAATCACTGTACACTTGATATTGTCTTATTTAATATTTAATTACAACATAAACATTACTATTATATTCCCTCAGGACTGACCTTAAGTCCTTCATTTCCTATTTTATTTTTCAGAAAATATGCAAAAAAACATAAAATTTTAAATAAGGCACATGTCTATTTGCATAAGTCTAAACTGCATGCTATTAATAAAAACTATTTGAAAACACTCTTATTGAATTACAGTGAAGCACAATATAGTGTTTCCTTCTATTATTCAAGTATCCTTTTTTTGGTAAGTTTCCATTCCAACAATAATGTCAACAAAACGTGCAATCATCCTTATACTCCATTTGTTCTCTATAACGGTAAACTAAAAACTTTTTCATTGGGTAAGAAAATATTTGCTAATTGATTATGGTTTTCTTCTTTTAAATCTGAGGACACAGGGCTAATTTAAAGGCACCACTGAAGGTAAAATATTTCTGTCATAACCATTTTAACTCACATATATTAGAATCCACTTGTGTTATGCTGCTCAATGCCTTCCTCACCAAGCAAACTCTAACTAGAGATCAAAGATCATTTTTCGGTCCATGAGAAAGGAGTCTCTCCTCAGTGGAAAGAAGACGTGCTATAAATAGACACTTAATTAACACTCAGTGATGGATGGATTAATTGCTCAACTCCACAAAAAAAGGAAATAATTAGTCCCCTTACATTTAATGCTTTAAAACAGTCTTTAGAGAGGGAGGCATAGCATTCATTTGTGCACTCATTCATTTATTCAAAAAATATTTACAAGTGGCACTTTATCCAAACATTATTCTAGACATGGGGAATCCACCAATGAACAAAGCAAATAAAAAGTCTTGCCCTCATGGAGATCACATTAAAATAGGATCTTTAATATATCCTCAGAGCTGAAAAATGATAAAGCCAGTTTTCATAAATAAAGTATTTTTTCGATTACCAAAGTAATATATTTTTATATAGAAATTTCATGAATCTCATAATACCACAAAGAAAAATATTAAAAGCAGTCTTATTCTCACCATCCAGATGTAATTACTTTAGTTTAATCATTTGTCTGCATCTTTCCTTGATTATACAAAATTGAGATTGTGCTCTATTGAGATCCACTCTCCAGTTTTCACTTAATATTGTATCACTGCATTTTCACATTATTTACTTTGCTTTGAAAGAATGGTAAATGCCATATTTTATTGAATGTTCGTTTTTGTTTCCCTTATGATTACCAAAGCTATGAACAGTTTTCTGTCTATACGTCTGCTCTTCACTGATTACATCCTTAAAGCAAAGTTCTAGGAGTGTAAATAAATAATAATTCAAATAAAATAAATATTTAACAAAAAAACATGATACTTCTTCACAAGTTGCTCTTCAGAAATGTCATATGGATTTCTACTCCGGCCAGTCATATAGAACTATGTGCAATTCACCACATCTTTCTTAATAGTGTGCATAGGCAGGCATGAGACTTACCCCACCACACACACACACACTCATATTTTAAATAATTTGTTCAGTATTATTCGACTAATGCTTATTATTGGGTGTCTATTTTATGATAGGCACTGGTTTCAGCTCTTACAAAATATCACTAAACAAGACAGACAAAATTCTCTCCCTCGTGGAGCTTGCATACTAGCTAAGATTAGACCATGGACAATAAAAATAATAAACATGTAAATTATAACTGTAAGGTAAGAATGCTATGGACAAATTGTGGCTGATTCATATATAAAACTGCATTTCATTTACATTTCTTGAATTACTTGATTAGGTTAAACTATTTTTGAATTTCTTATTTCTTTTTATACTCCATTTTTTCTAAACTTCATATTTACGCCTTTTGTCCATTTTTCTATTATGATGGTACTTCGTTTTAATAATGTAGCTTGGGTTGGAAATGGAAGGAGAGTAGATTATTATGTTGGAAAACATATTAACATGAATTAGAATCCAGTCTTATATAATTTTTGATTATATGAAAATATCTAGAACCGGAAATGTATTATCTACAACAATTTCCATAAGCACCAATCATAGTATAAAACTAATATAGCGAAGCATTAATAAAACCTAATTAACTAGGTTTAATAAAAACCTAATCAACTACAATCTATTTAGTGTAGCTTCGAAGAATATAGAAAAATATAATAATAAATGAACAACTATTTAAAAGGTGATTTACAAGAGCAGCAAAGGCCTAGTAACAGCAATCTTATCTAAATATAGATGTACTTGCAGAGGCAAAACATAAGACCCCTTATATCACCCAGCCTATATACTGAAACACTGCAGGAGACAATAGCCAATAAATGGGCATGCTGGATCAGTGAGGTAAAATATGGTATACATAAATAAGGAAAATGCATAGAGAACAGAAGAAGTAACATAAATCTTAAAGCAATTCTTTCAAGGTACATAACCATTAGAATTGGAGGGCAAAGCTAAGCTCTCAATAATATGCTATGATAGATCAATGGTTTTCAACTGACTACACATTGAAATCACCAGGCAACTTTTAAAAAATACCAATACCACTGGGTCTTACCCTAGACCAATTAAGTAATCATTTCTGAGGGTGAGGCTCTGACATCGGTATTTCTTTTAAAGCTTTTCATATGAAACAGAAGTCAGGAATGAAAATCCTGGTTTTCCCTAGTGATTCAGCTCCACTGCATACTAGTATGTGAATTTAGTCAAGCTGTTTAACAAACTTTCTAAGCTGTATTTTTTCCATCTGTAAATCACAACCAAAATCATATGTGAGGATTAAGTGAGATAATCTCTATAAAGCATTCATCATATGCTTGGCATCTAATAAACCCTTAATAAATGTTAGCTATTTCTATGCATATTTTTATTATTGATGCAACTAGTGGCACGTGTTAATTTCAACCAGGTAATAAATTCATTATGAGTTACTTCATACTCTATTTATAAAATATTCTATTTTAATCAAATATCAGACTTAATATTCTCCAGGGGTATTGATTGAAGCAGACTTTAGTATAATATAATTTGTTAGATTTTCAGTCTCAGAGCAAGTTGACTGATGGCTATCTCTATTCTAGGAAAATTAATAAAAGTTCTTGTTTCACTGGCCAGTTGGGATTAAATATAGTCTTGCTTCTTATATTCAAAGAATGAAAGGCATGATGGGTACCCTTCTCTCTAGTTCAGTGATATATCAGTTAGGCATCTCCTGTATCTATCCTGATTGGGAAGCCAACTATTTATTTGGCCTCCTTCCCACTGAGTCTTTTAGATACCCAGGTTTCTCCCAGACCCTATATCCATGCCGTTTGATTTGTGTCTGCTTCTCTATCTCGTTCTTTGTTTTCCACTGAACTAATGTCCATGAGAATTACCCAGACTAATTTAGCACCTGAAGTTCACAATTATTCACTCAGGTATTTACTGAACACTTAAATGTCTACTATGTGTCAGTCATGGTAGTATAAGACCACAAATATAATGAGAATACACTCCTTCCATTCCAAAGACTCACAGTCTCATGATGGAACAACATAAATGAAAAACCACATCAATGAGAAAAAAGTTAGAGTAGAAATATGCAGAAGATGTTAAGGTAAAGAAATAAGCAATAAAACTATTAGAATAAAGTAGATAAAATTATCATTAATTTTTAATCTGCTTTTTATATTAAATATTATAATCTATCTAATAGTGCATCAGTATATTGATTTTTTAAATTATACTACTACTCTTGTATACTACATTAAATAGAATGAGGTATATGCAAGGCTGATATAACTCTAGTTCACCAGTGTGCTCTGGTTGGTTGCTAAAATACCAAAAGATGTACATACTACTTGGAAAACAGCTGAGCACATCCTCTACGCTCCTCCTACCCCTACTACCTTGGTCTCTTCTTTGGGTGCCACCCTTGGCCCCTGAGTTATTCACTATTGTGCCCTAATTAAGGTAATTCGTGGCACTCCCATGACCTTCCTCCCACCAGATATCTAGCACATACTCTGATTACATCTATCATATACTCTGATTGGTCAGTGCCCATGCTATAATAGTTGTTAAATATTTTGACTACTATCCTGAATTCTATACAGGTAAATGCATATACATATTATATATTATATATATATTATATATATGATATATATATATTATATATATATACACATATATATATATAACACACATATACATATTGCATTTTTATTAAGAGAGAAATCTTAACAGTGGTCATCAGTGGCTATAGTAGATCAGACTGAAGGGAAGAGAACCTATTACTTTTTACATTCTACCTTATTTACCATTTGAATATTTTACTAATTTGTAGCTATTGTTTTTACTTAAGTTTTCAAATAAGTAATGTATGTAAGGAAACTAGCCCTGCATATATTAAATGCTGTCAAGTTGCAGCTAGTATTTTCAAACTATGGTTTAACTAGATATGATATAGTTAAAAACCTAGATTTAAATGACTATTCTAAATAAAACAAGTTTTGCAGGTGTAGCAGACACTGTTAAGAGTTCTTCTACATTTCCCAGACTCCCTGCAGTTAAATTGAGTTAAAGTGATTGGGTTCTAGGAACAGGATATGAGTAGAAATAATGCAAGCAACTTCCAGTCCTAACCTTTAAACCTCCCAATATTGTTCGCCATTTCTCTTCCTCTACTGTGATGACTTTAAAGAACCATGTCCTGGATGGTGTAGCTCAAGATGGCTGCCCATATCCCTGAGTCACTAAATGAAAGAGAGGCACACAGAGGAGTCACACTACCCACAGGTTAAGAATAAACCTTTGTTGTGAAAGCACATGGGATTTGGGGCTTACCACTTGCAGTGGCTAATACTGTTTATACTGACCAACACAGCTGGGAAATGATGTTGATTAATCATGGTCATTTACATTAAGTTTTGTAAAATACAAGGTTAACAGATGAATGTTTTAAGATAGACACTACATAAAATAAACACATTAAAACAAATTTTAATGTTGTTTTTGTCTCCTTGTCTTAAATTTCCATGTGAAGAGGAAATGACCAGAAATGAAAAAATTTTGTTCAGGCTCCTGTGCCCTCATTATTTCATTCATCACTCAAGTAATCCATTGCCTGCTGACAAACTTCATGCATCACTACCTAGGAATGACTGACAGCTGACATTATCAGCAAGATTTGATTGAGCTAATTGACATTCACAGTCTAAGTATGAAAATGAAAGTGAGTCAGGGAAAGTTTTCCTTACTTACTTATGTATTTGTTCAATTTCTTGACCTTTATGTTTGTTTGCATTATTGTGGCCTTAGATTTTGAGGAGAAAGATTATACTTGCAAAATGCTGTTTTCACATGTAGTTAAGCATTTCTGATCTAATACTCCTAAAGTATCTAATTATTTTTAGTTTCTATTCTATATGACTATATTGAGCAAAATAGTTTTAATGCATCTTAAAGCTATCAGCGTCATTCTTTGACCCATATTAAAACAGACTAAAGCAGAAAGATTAACAGAATAAAATGTAAAATCAGTAAACTCACTTGGAAACTCCTGAAGTTCATTACATTTTTAAAGTATATTTTGAGACTAAACTACATATTTGTACCATAAACTAATAGAACAGAGATCAAAAATTTGCTGGATTTAAAAACACAGGAAATTATGACTAGATGTATACTTTCTCTCAGTATGATATTTAATGCATGCATTTGTCTCTGGTGAGGTCCCCGGGGTGTTGGGTTCCTTTGAGGCGTAAGTATACATTTTCGATAACTGAAGTATCCAGAAGATTCAATATGGATTATTCAATAAAAGTTGTGAAAACTGGTTTAACTATTTGAGAAGAAAAGGTAGACTACTGTCATCCTGCTCCCAAATTAATTCCAGATGGATTAGAGTTCTGTGTTAAAAAAAAAAATCATAAAAGAACCAGACTGGACATATAAATAAAGATTTATATGATCTTGAAATATGGAAGCCCTTTTTAATCATAACATTAAGGAAGAAATCATGAAGTAAAAAAATTACATTTGATTACATATTTTTTAAACTTATAAAACAACAAACTGCAAGAAAAATGTTGGTATGTTAAAGTAATAATATAATTACATACAGAGATTTTTAAATCAATCATAAAAACAACTCGTTAGAAGAAAAAGATACAGAGACTAAGGATACACAAGTCATCTATAAAGTAGTCAGTGAACATGAAAAAAGATTCAGTCTCACCACTAATTAATGAATACAATTAAAATAACAAATGAGACAGTAGTCATCTGTGAATTGATAAACTATATTTTTAAATGAGAAAATTGATGAGGAACATTGATACAGGTACTCTTATATACTGTGAGTGGTGATGTAAATTGATATAAACATTCTAGAAAGAAATTTGGCCATATGTACCAAACATATTTTAAAAAATGACTAAATACCTTCTATCAGTAAGTCTATTTTTAAAAATGTATTCTAAGAAAATATTCAGACCAATGTGCTAGGATGTATATGTAAATATATCTCTGGACCATTATTTATTATAGCGAAGTACTTAAAACACCTAAATTCCAAAAAATATGGATTGGTAATTGAGTTATAGAACACCATGCATCCAGGTGATGGGATCTATTTAGCTATTATTATATTTACAATGAATATTTATGAACATAGAAAAGTATCCACATAACATAAAGGACATATGTGTGATACATCTCTATCTCTATCTCTATATCTATACCTATCTATATCTACATAGATATATAGATGTTTATGTATAAATGTGCAACTAGAAAAAAGTTTGTCAGAATACTAATAGTAACTAACTCTATATGCTACTTATTTTACTTTGTATTCATCTTTGCATTTTCAAACACAGCTGGATTGCTTATCCTTCACTTTCTCTGGAAGCCATTCTCTGGTGGCTCTGTAGTCTTCAGGAGCCTAAACAGATGCTAATCAAAATCCAAGCAGGATTCAAGGAGGTTGTGGGATCACTCATATAGTATCTAGTTATTACTTTATGCAAGGTATTAATTATACCTGTTTCTCCTCCAGTTTTAAAACAGGTCAGTTCACTATTGTAAGAAAATGATTATAGCATCTTTTAAAATTCTATTTGACACAGAAATGTAAGCAATTAATTGAAACATAACAAAAGTCAATGAATTGGATGTTTGCCAGTAAAGGACATAATCTATTTAGGTTTGTAAGTAAGGTAATTTTCCACCAGCATTTATATTTGAAAATGAATGATTTCTAAGCCTTTACTAATTATCCTCATGTAGTAGAACTTAAACTAAAATTGACAGATACAGACATTTCAATGACTTTTAGACTATACCTCTCACTATGATTTTCACTTAAACAACTGTGTGATCTCTATGACACAGAGACCAAGAATAAGTTTTACAAAAGTTAAATTTTCCTGAAGATATATCTGACCATCTAGAAATCGCTGAATTGATGACTTGTCTAGTTGCACTCACTGCCTAATATATTCTCTACTCGGCAGACTTCCAAAATGAAGAATAAGCATGCATTTTTGTAATTGAAATTGCAACGCTTAGCTCAGCTATCTTATCCTGAGTTTAATGTTGTTAAATTAATAATTGTAATTTAATAAAAAAATTAAGTCATCCAATTTTTCATTTTGATAAAGCTTGTTATGCAATAATGCAAATATCTAAAAAAGTATTGATTATATATTACATGTAAAATAATACTATACAATAAATCATAACTTTTGTTTTCAAATTATTATGATCGCATAAAAGTGTTGCAAACTCAAAAACATTCAAAGGGAAGGTGAATTAAATAAAGAGACAGGTAGCGGAAAGCACATGAACGTTAGAAAACTACACCATAATAACAAAACAAGAGACTGTTTATGTCAGTGTGAGGTACTGAAACAGAGCTAGACAACACTTTATGCAAAAGTCAAAAATAGAGAAACTTTTGTAACTGGTGGCCCTGTTTTCAACAGATACACTAAATCAGCAATTAATACTTTCACCCATTTGAGTTATGGCATTACTCAGAAAATGTCAAAGATTATCTGATTAGTTTTGTTGCTAGAAAGTATGAATAATTATTTATCTCTCTACTTACCGGTCTTTTATCAGCTTCCATTCCTCAAAGAAAATATAAAACTTTGCTACCACAAGATTAAGTTATTTGCATTGGTGGCTAAGGGGACATGCCTAATATTTTGGCTCCAACTGATTGGCATCTGTTTGCTTCACATATCCAGATATAAATGCAAGCTTATGCCCCAAGTGATTTCATCTCAGCCATCTGAAGTTTCACTGGCTATGAATATCATCGAGGATGATCTGTGTGTGGCTTGGTAACTTACAATGTTATGAGCTTCAACAGTAAAATAACTAATTTCTACTCTGAGTTACTTAAGGTACTTGCTATTAAAATGATCTTCTGCAATATTTATCTTCTTTTTTGTTAATATACATTTCAGTGTCCTTCTTTGCATTTTAAATAAGGATGTAGGTGTGACTATATATAGCAGAGTCAGACGTTCAAAAGTGAGGCAACAGGAAGATAACTTGTGACAGCCTGCTGAAATATGAAAAGGTTAAAGGATAATTAAAACCCAAAACTGGACAAAGGAAGTCTATACCTTAGGCCTAGTTTCTGGAACCCTAACTACATTCTGTTAATCATGAAACTTGTAACAATGAGCTCATACGCTAACTGCCAATTTTAGCCTGTGTAACCCTGCTTGCTTGCGTGGCATGAAAAATAATCAATTGTATATAAGCTGAAAATTACTGTTTGGCCATCGCCCATGAGAATACTGACTACTGCCCATGGGAACATAGGCAATCACCCATAGGAACATAACATTCTAACAACAAGCTTTCTGCTTCTGTACTCCTTTCTTGCACACCTGACCAGTGGGTTGACAAGTAGTGAACAGGAGAGAAATAGATCTTTGTGTTTAAGGAAAGATATACATTTAATACATAGATAAATTCTTCACTTCACAGGTACAGAGAAATCAATTCGCCCCCCTTTTATTAGTAAATATATAATTTTTTTGGTCTTTCTTGGTCCCATTTTGCCCCTTTTGGCAAAGACATGAATAAAATATATAATTAACTTTTCTCTTAACTCTAAGAAAAAAATGAAAATATTAAGATTAAATTCCAATGCATATAAGTCTCAGTATTGGGAAGACAATTGGGAAGGTGATGACTGTAGCGGCTGAGAAATCCATGTTTGCCTTGCTTAAATTAACAGTTGACACTAAGTTCCAATCAATAAAGGGAATGTAGTATGAATGTAATCCCAACGTTAAAAGACAATACTTTGAGTCAAATGTTGGGTTTTCCCTTGGGTCATTCAACAAATATGTATTGATAAGCCTAATTTATTAGGTACTATACTAACTGCCTGAAATGAAACACACTAGCAAGCAAACTAAAAAAAACAAAACAAAACAAAAACAACAACAACAAAAAAACACACCTGTCCCACATGTGTCTTACAATATATTGGGGAGACATTAAAAAAAAAAACATAAAAATAAGTAAGTCACATAAAATATCAGAAAACAAAAATTGCTTTGCAAAGAAAGAAAAAGAGCAGAGTAAGAGAGGCTTGGAGTATATGGAGCAGGGGGAGAGTGTATTGTGGGGAATAGTTGGGAAATTTTACATATAGTGGTCTGGGTAAGGCTAGGCGACATTTGAATAAAGACTCGAAGGCAGTAATGGAGTTAACAATATTTAGAAAAACTTTCCAGGCAGAGAGAAAAGCTAGATCAAAGACTCAAAGGAGAAAGTGAACAAGACATGTTCCGACAACAAAAGAGAGCATTATGGTTCAAAAGAAGAAAGGAGAAGGATATACATTTTAGGTGAATTATATTGAATTATAAACATTGGTAACAAATGTATATATAATAATTTTTAAACTTCAGAAATATCAACAGTGGGAGGGCCAAACAAAATCCATCTATGGATTACCAACTTTCTATACCTAGCCCTGATTTACAACTTATTAAACTTGCTAAAAATTTTTAGTTGGGATTATTTTAAACTATTAGTTTAACTGAAGTTTCTTGAGAGTGTTCAGAAAATGAATGGATAATAATATTAAATGAATCCTTCTTAATCTTAGTTTTTTCACTCTTACTCACAGAGCAGAAATAAAGCAGAAATTTACAGAACAGTCAGATGGTTTCTATTACTTCATTTAGAAAGATGTGTTAATTTACAAGTGGTGTGCTAGTGACTGGGAATACAGGGATATTAGAGATATTCCCTGATCTCAAGGAGCTTACTGCAGGTCCTAAAGGGAAACTGTTGCTAGCGAATTATGACCCCTAAGAGTAGAATGAGTGAATACTTTTGAAAATACTGTTACTTTCACATTCACAAGCCCCAACAAGCCAAGCCACATTTAAAATTTTTCCCACTGGTGAAAACTCATTATTGTCACAGTATAAAGTTTACAAAGTCCTTTCACATATATTGTTGCATTGATATGCCTAGTGTTTTATTTTGTCTATCATTATTATTATTATATTTTCTCCATATAGCTAGACTTAAGAGAACAAAACAGCTCAAATGTTTTTTGTATTAGAGTTAGAGTGACTTGACATAAACTAATCACAAAATAAAAAATGTACTGATTCATTTTTCTTTAATCTTTATAAGATTCCTTATATACAACTCCATGTAACAAGTTGTCTCCCCCAAACACAATCATGGTTTTGTTTTGTATCCAGCTTCTAAGAAAAGTCTCAAATGGGATGCCAGTCACTTCGTAGGGATTGTCCTGAGGTTCTTTTTATGGATCTGGGTATCAACTAGGCATGACTGAATACACTGTCAGGCTGAAATTAATTCCATATACCATACTACCTGCAAAGTTATATACACTCTATTTTATGTAAAATATTGCCTTTGACTGTAGGGATTCCATAATTTTTCCAAAAGTCTATCAATTCTTTTGAAGTGTTCTTGGATAACACTGGGGTAAAATAACAAGTCAATCTCTTTAAATTTGCACAACAGAATGCCTTTGCCTCTTAATCATTTGTAGATCTCACTATCAACATTTTATGTATTAATAAGAATTCAAAGTTTTTAATAATTTTTCAACATTCATCAAAGTCTGATTTATAACAAGATGATATAATGTTAGCCATCAATTTCTCTGGCTTTACTAGGCATTGTCACTGAATTTAATTTAGTCATCAGAAGGCTGCATATACAGACCTGCCTCTTAAACATTGAGCTCCTCCAGTCTATAACCCTTCTTCTTTTATTCATTCTACATCTAATCCTGTAGTGCTTTGTCCATGCCTGAGATTTGCCCTAAAGTATATGCTGGCTTCACCTAACTCTACATAGATGTTCCATGCGTACCTCACTGTCTAACACAAAGCATTTTTTCTTATCTTTCATCCAAATCAGTTTCACCTTTTGCATTCATGATCTTGATTAATGGCACTAGTTTTCACTTGCAAGCCTGAAATTCGGCATCATTCTAATTCTTGTTGAACCACATTTTTCAAACTCATTTTTCCCTGTGCATTTATTTACTTGCTCCTTTCTTAGTACAGGTCTCTATCATTTTCCACAAGAGGTTGCGGCAGCCTCTAACATGACTCTCTGCTTAAGGAATCCCCCACACAACATGACATTACTAAAAGGCAAATATAATCATATACCATTCTTCTATATATTACCATCAAATGACTCCCTATTGTCTACAGGGTAAAATTTAAACTCCCTATTGTCTACAGGGTAAAATTTAAACTCCATGAGACCATCCATGGCGATAACCTCATCCTATCTCTCAAACTTCATCTTCTACTGCTTCCCTAAATATAGAGCCGTGTCATATTATCTCTTTCTTTGAGCCTTGTTATTAATGAGAACTGTACGTGTTACAGAATATTGCAATTGTGTCATTGCATAGTCCTTCATTCAACTATGAGCTACTAAAGGACAAGTATAGCATATTATTCACTTTTGTCTCTCTAGCATAGTATCTTATACATAATAGACACTATATAATGCCTAATTAGTGAACAATTGGCATCCCAAAAGTGTTGCTCATACCTCATTCACAGAACAAAATCAATATATTCATCTGAAGTAGAAATAGTATAAAAATAAGTATAATTTATATTGTTGTGCATGGACTTAACCTAAGAATTTTCTTTCCCTAATTCAATCACTAGGTGGTAAATCCTACATGAGACTGGCTAGAGTATAATTTATTTTTGCACTATGGAATGATAATGTGTTAAAGATTTAGTGACTCTAAAAATGCATCTTCTGATTTACAGTGACTAACAGTAACACTATGTAAATGATTTTTAAGCCATTATACATTTATATTTTAGTAAAATTTTAGAGACTCTGATTCAACTTCTATATTTGACTTCTAGCCATGCACATATATGCCAAATTTACTATCTGTTCATAACGAAATCAAAAATTACACAGCAATAATTCAAAATAATCTGTTTCAATTTTTCAAACATGTGTCTTCTGGTCATCATTAGTTTAATCACTTTGCAATGGTTGCTTCATTCATGTTTGTGTGTCCCTGTAATGTTAACAGGCACAAACAAGGGAGTAAAGCACATTTATCTATAACCAGATAATTTTCAGCAGAGTGAGGTGACTGGGAATGAGCAGCGTCCCTAATGTGGATCTACCATGACACGATATTTAGGTGTGTTCTAGGGATATAAATCAATTAATTTCAAGCTCAAGGGAATCACAGTCTTACAGGTAGAAAATGGCACTTGAATAAGATGGTAGCAAATAACATGCATTAACCTGAAAAAGAATTTGGACTAGGAAAATCAAAACCTGGTATGGCAGGTATTTTTAGAGACATACAAAGTATGTAAATGAGAAACCCAAACACAAATGAAAACAAATAACAGAGGGTAAAAGTAAGTAAGGCCAGATGGGCTAGAAAGCTGAATGACAGAAAACTATGGCAAAACCTCTGGACTTTTAAAGACATTGGAGTCACTGACATTTCTGGGCAGAAATGTAATTTTAAAAAATATTTCATGCTTTTCAACAATTATATACTATTTTAAATTATTCAATAGATGGTACATCCTACATGTAAATAAAAAATTTAAGCTTATAAATATTTCTTCTCGAAGCAGAAGAGAATTTCAGTAATGATAAATGAGATTATGTGAAACAAGCCTCCAGTTGAAAAAAAAACTGGAAAATACGGTCAAAATATATATTTTTTTAAATGTGTTTGAAAGCATCAGAGAATTTACCAATGTAATGAAGAATAATGGGTTCAAAATCCAAGGGGAGAGAGACACCCATTGAGGAAAGCCTGATTTGGAGACCATTTTCTCCTAAAGTTTTGGCTCTTGTGAGACCATTCTAATAGAGGAGGCTAAGAAACTGAAACAAGAAAAACTAAAATTGGAGCAAAAGGTCTAGCCAAAGGATGGGTTCTGGTAAACACTCTAGAGTTTGGATTGAGAATGTGAGAAACAAGAGTGAGCTAGAAATAGACTTGACTTTACAAAAAGAAAGCTAAAGTTTGAGTCATATAAATCACTAATTGAAATAAGGTGATATGCAATTGATAGTGCTTCTAGCACAGCTGCCTGCAAAATGTGAGCATAAACCCTCTTTGAAAAATGATACTATTGCTCTTGGGCCTCAATTAGATTTCTATTTCTTAAAAAATATATATATTAGTATTCAAAAACAAAAACAAAATAAACAAACAAAACAAGCACATTAAACTCAAGACACTGTGACCAAAACCCAAGAGAAATGATGAAACTTACCCACAAAGGATGCACATGATAAAGAAATCAGTCACAGATTATAATTTGTGAATTAGAAGACTAATCCAAAGGATCAAGAAATAAATGGAAGAAAAAGATAAAATTATCTCAGAAATGAAAAACAAACCACAAGGCTCAAATTAAAATACATTAAGGAGCACCGAAGAAAGTCAGAGAAACAACCAAGGGAATGACAATGAAAGGAAGTCAGTTGACCCTTGAACAATTCGAGAGTTAGGTCTGCAAACCACCTGCCCAGTTGAAAATCCACCTACAACTTTTAACTCCCCAAAAACTGAACTAATGGTCTATTGTAGATTATATTATCTACTATTAGATTATAGTATAAGTAATATAAACAGTAGATTAACACATTATATGTTACATTATATACAGTATTCTAATAATAAAGTAAACTAGAGAAAATGTTAAGAAAATCGCGAGGAAAAGAAATTATCTTTACAATAGTTATTTTTAAAATTGCATAGAAATGCACCTGCAGAGTTCAAACCCCTGTGGTTTAAGGGTCAACTGTAGTACAAACTTTCAAAGGATGTGAGGGAAATGGAAGACAGGTATAGAAAAAATAGTAACACTTGCATAATCATAGTCTCTAGAGAAGCAAAATAAAACAATAGAACATAAATAATATTTAAAACTAAAATTTAAGACAATGTTACAAAAACTTAAAAAAGGCTTGAATGTACACATTAAAAGAAGCCCAATGAGAACTGAGAAATATTAACCCAGATTATCAACTCTGAGACATATCCTGGTAAAACTATTAGACTTCTAAAAAAAAAAAAATCCTCAAGTTCCCCAGGCAAAAAGATCAAATAACTTACAAAGAAAAGAAAGGTAGTACATAGCATCACTCTTAAAAAAAAAAAAATTAAAAAATGGTATAAATGATGTAGCATGTTAAAAAATAAGTTCAGTAAAAGTAAGTATGAAATAAGAACTTAAAATGCAGCCAAATTGTCCTCCAAATATCAGGGCTGTAGAAAAACAATTTTAAACACAGAGAATAATTTAGGGAATTCTGTAAACTAAAGAATACTTTAATGAGAGAGAAAAATATGCATCTCCTAGAGAAGAAAGCATAGCAAATATAATGTAATATGCATTATTACAGAATCCCATGGCAGAGCTGAAACACACATTTCAATAAATATAAATAGGTTTAACTCTCATATCAGAAAAGAGTTTTTCAATCTGGATCACAAGCAAGATGCACCTATAAGCTATATGCAGTGAACACATCTAAAACAAAGTGATTTAGGAAAACTAAAAATAAAGAGATATACAAAAGTATAATAGGCAAATGAAAAAGTAAGAAAGCAGGAACAATGATCCTGATATCAAAGTAAAACCTAAGCAAAAGGAATTAAATGTGACACAAAGAAAACTTTTTAATGCCAAAAGCCATGGTCCGCAACCAAGACACAGCAGTTATTAATATCTATGCACAAATTAATATAGCAACTACTTTTATGAAGCAAAACTACAGGAGATACAAGAAGACGTAGGTAGAACCAAAAGACATCTTTAATGCACATAGCAGCATTATGTTTAATAGCCCAAAACAGAAAATAACAAAATGTCCATTAGAGTGGAATAGAAAAATAAATTCTAGTCTATTTATATAATAAAATACTAAACTACGATACTGTAATTACATACAACAAGGAGAAATCTCACAAACATATTTTCACATAAAAGAAGCCAGACAAGAGGTATACGTACTGGACATATATATTTATGTACATTTCAAATGCAGGCAAACACGACTACAGTGTTTGATAGGGGACAGTAGTTGGTTGTGTATGGTGTGTGTGTGTGTGTGTGTGTGTGTGTGTGTGTGTGTGTCACAGGTTGAGAGACCAAAAGACTTCTTGTTTTAAAGCTTAATTAGTATGGCTTAACTTGAAAGGAAGACTCTTTTTTTAATCCACACTTTTCTGGAACCAATCTTAATCCACTAATGGTGAGGTTGTTTGTTTGTTTGTTTGTTTTTCTTTTCTGGTATTGGACCAGCATGCTCTTTCAGACACTGGAGGTATGATTAAAGGCTTATACACATCAATAATAATTACTGGGCTCCAACCCATTTATGACTTTAATCTGGGAACACGCATTCCCTCCCTGAATCAACCACAAGCATTCAGGAAAATGCATTTGCTTCTTCCTTCTACTAAGTTTGCTGCCCAGTTAGTCATTGATATTCTTTCACCAGCCACACAAATTGAATAGGGTCTTCTCTTAGTACAGCTTGAGATTAAAGTGTATGCTGTTAATTATGTGTGTTCTTCCACGTTGTGGATCACAAATGGAGTACAAGGTAAAGACTCCAGGGAGCACTTGAATATACAAGAAGAGAATGATTAAGGAAGTATGTAATTATAGAAATCAAACTCTTCTAAACACACTGCTAGCAATAGGAGACATGAAAATCTCACATTTATAACAATATTATTATGAATAATAATATAATATATAACATTTATGAAGTGCCTTAGGCAAAAAAAATATTTTTTCCTCAGCTAAAGCTGTAGATTATAATAATCAATTTTGTCACATTCTTTAGGAAATTTAATTAATGAAAAAACTTTATCTCTAGTTAATGAGATAAGAGAAATGAGTAAAAGGTCAAATTTTGAACAAACAGACTACATTATCTGGCATTTGCTAAATAGGTGGTTTTGAAATCTAGATTTAAAATAAAATTTTAAAGTGACTTTTTTCCACTAAATTAGAATTAACTTTAGATGTTTTCAAGGTCTTTAGAATGCCTTGGAAATTTATAGCACAGAATCAGAAAAAACCAATGGAGATAGAATATAATTAAACTTCTAAAAGAGGTGTGTCTAATGTATGGGAAGAATGTGTACATTTCAGAATAGAATGAATCTATAGCTAGATTATTTTAATGCAATCTTGTGAAGCGACTTGTGCTTGGGTTACAAAATTTCATCCATTCTAATCTGGCAATAAAGAAACAAGGTATTAAGATATACAATTTAAACCCAGGGGCATGCAGAATCTGACCACCCCATTTTTAGCTTTGGGTGCGCATTACAAAGTGAAGGTGAAACAGGGGCTCAGCCCTATAGTCAGGCTTATGAAAAAAAAAACTGCCTTACATGTCAGGCAGCAACAGACTGAAATCTCTGGTGAATAAAAACCCCAGGCTGCTCAGAAACTCACTCTCAAACAACATATTATCTCCCCTGGTGACTAAATATTTTCAATTCTGGGGGAAAATTGAGTAAATACAGAGATGAAGAAGTAAATCTAACCTATGATAGTAATTTGAAGTCATATCTCCAAAGCAATTCTGAAGGCAGCACATCAAGAATACAAATACAGTGTCAACTTCAATCACATTACCTATCTTTAAACATATAAAAATCAAAGTTACAAATTGCAGAGGACAAAAGGACAAAATTAAAGAAAATATAATCTTGATATTATTCTATGGACTAGAGTAAATGCATATTAAAAACTGAAGAAAATAAATAATATTTAAGATGTTTAAGTGTTAGAATTTTAGAATGAAATATATACTGCTTTCTTAAAATAATAGATCAACAATTTAACATAAAACACAAAGCATTGAAATTAATACAGCAAACTCTTCTGTATTTTCAATTATATAAAACTGTTATAATCTACATAATAAAGAGAGAAAAAACTGCAAATACGACCATGACCTTAATTTCATTGGAGGGCTGTCATTACACATTCCCCACATGCCATCAGAGAAAGGTATAGTAGGGATTCTTGGCTATATACAGCGCTTTCATACTAAAGTTTTAGGAGTCATAGTAGAGACAGAAAGAGTAAGAGGGAGGGAGAGGAATAGTGGGATAGGAATAAAAGAAAAGGAAAGAAGAATAAAGAATGAGAGTGAATTTTAAACTCTGTCAGCAGTCAACTCACTTTTTAATACAGAATCTCCTCTGCTTCCCTCTGAGATGTTTTTGTATACAACTTCAAACAACACACAATCTGCCTATGTGTTTTCCCTGATATGTTTATACTCTTCTCGTGCAACCAGTTTACTGTCATTGACACTTTGCCCACTCCATTTTGAGGCTTAATCTGGAGAGAAGCAAGGTGAGCCATCAGGGCCACGCTCACTGCCTGGTGCCTGAGTCCCTTAAGTACCAGAGCCAAGGGACTTTTTCCACCCTCTGGCCTTCCAAAGACAGCCCTGATTGGCAGATGTTCACTATGTCTGCCCTTAAGGGTTTAATCCTCCAAAATTCTTCATTTGTACCCACCATCTCTCTCACAACTCTTTATTTTCATTAATATTGCAAATTATGAAAACAGTCTGACTGAACTGGAAAAGCTACGGATTCATATATTGCTTTTGAAAATGTCCAGGACAAGTGCTGAACAGCCAGTATGGTAATTTATTATTATAATATGCTAAATATATACAGGCATTGCAGAATAGTGGCTTTAGAGTTAGATCTGATTATAAATCCTAGTTCTTTCACTTAATAGCTCTTTATATTCATACACTAAAATATCACTTATTATTATAAGCCAGACACTATGATAGATTGGAGATAGATTAATGAGCAAAAAGGGATAGATTCCATGCTCTCTTGGAGCTTACAATGAAGAAGAGAGACATTAATCAAGACTGGTACTAACACATGTAGAATTATAAACTAGGATAATGTTCTAGGAAGAAAAGAAACAAGAGTCTAGCCTCTACAAGGTAGAGAATAACAAAAGAAACTGGAGATTTTTCTGTCATGAAATGATGCTTGTACTAATATCTGAAGGAAATAGGAATTAAATAGAGCCTTAAAAGTCGTTAATTCAAAGAAACCGCTCCAAAAGAAAACTCAAAGTCTAATATTTTACACAGTGTATTTTTTTCCTTCTTTCTTCCTTTCTTTCTTTCCTCTTTCCTTTCTCCTTTTTTTTTTCTTTTTTTACCAACTAGATTACTGATTTATTTCAAGGGATACTCAATATGAATGAACTGCCAGATGAAGAGATGCATAGAACAAAGCCCCAAATCCAGGAGCTCCTGTTCCATGGAGTTTGAGGCCTGGCACATGGATGCATTCTAGTTCACTAACCTGGAAGCTTCTGTGGTGTATTTTTTTTTTAATTTATATTTCAATTATAGTTGACATACTATATTAGTTTCAGGTGTACAACATAGTGATTAGACATTTACATGCCTTACAAAGTGATCACTCTGATAAGACTGTCTTCCATATGTCTTCTGTGGTGCATTTTTTATGTTATGTTAATAATAATAGAAAAACTCATTATTTGGAGAATATCTCCTATTAGTCTAGTTGATACAATACCCCATCTTTCAAAGGCAGGTGACTTTAAGTTGGGTTCAGGCATATGCAAAGGCCCAAGCACAGAAGGAGTAATGATGCATCAGAGCACCTGAAAGAAGGCCCCAGAAAGCCCATGGGAATTTGGTGCAAGATTTAGTGAGCAATGGAACTCAGATGTGTGCTAGTAAGGCCAGAAACTCTTACTAGTGCATATCTGAAAATAAAACCCAACTGAGTCAAAAAGCCAAAAGACTGAAGTAAATTGAAAAGCAAAGGGAGGCAGGGAGATACAAAGAGAGAAACACAAAGAGCTGAAGAGAGACAAAGGAAATATATTAGTATTTCTTGAACCCTTCAGATCCAGTCATCCCTAAATCCAGAATTGGCACATGGGATTCTCAATTACATTAACCAATGATTTTTCTTCCATCTTTTAGGTAAAACTAAGCTACTTCGAGATGAGTTTTGACTTAAGGTAGTTTGAGATGGGTTTCTGTCACTAGCAATGCAAAGAATCTGAACTGACAATGACAGAGAGAGGCCCAAGCTCTAACTTGTATTAACTAATGAAAACTACTTGCACATTCTGCTTAGCCACAAAGTGGGAAGAGAGACAATATGAAGAATAACATAAGGTCATAGGAAAAGAGAGCACTTTGATATGAAGGCAAAGTAAGTCAAGATTTACCAAGCATTTTCCTAACTCAAGCACTCAAATTTCTCTGATGTTGGGGCCTGACTGGGCTTGGAGTACAAAAGTAAAGCTCACTGAAAGAGCATAAGTCAAGGCTTGTTAGACTCGGGTATCACTGGGGGCACTAAAGTCACCCTTATTTTGTTTCAGCAAGAACACATTGCTTTAAAAATAGACAAAAATATTTTTGAGGAACAATTTTAAAATATAGATTTTTATGAATAATAACAATATGAAGGCTTGCCAGGTACTGAGCACCTCACTAAATGCTATGCAGACACTGTATTATTTAATTTTAATAAAAGCTATTTAAAAGAAGGGTGTTATAATCCTGATTTTATAGATGATAAAATTGAAGGTCAGAGAAATTAATTTACCCAAGGTCTCAAAGTTAGTAAGAGAAGAGGAATGGGCAATGTGACTCTAAATCTCATATTTTTCCTTAAAATGCTTAAAGACTAAGAGGGTTTTTTATTTTTGCATAGCATTACATGCTATAATGGGAACAAAAAGACTGCAAACTAAGAAATGTAAAAGATTTAGTCTAGGAGTGCCACTAGTGATGAGTAATGCAAATGTTCCCATAAAAGAAAAGGAATTGAATGGTATTTCAAAGGAATTAAGTGGCATTAGGAAAGAAATATCATTTCAGATAAAGATTTGCCAATTGTAGGTAATATGAAGAAATAAATAATACAATACAATCAGTATTTCTGACCCTCAAATAACTCATAAGCTATTTGATTGAATAAGACGTTAAATCATTTAGTAGCATGATAAGAATAAAATAATCCAATAATATAATTAGATAAAAGCAATTTTATTTGTTAAATTATAGATTGAATTATACAGCATCAGAAGGCTACAGTACTACAGCATTTTTCTAAATGCCTAATGTCAATATTGCTTGACATATAGGGTTCAAATAAATCCGATTGCTTTCAGAAGAAAGTAATGTTAATCTTTTGTGTCAACCTCCTCCCTGCCCAATGCCTCCACTAGTCATGGACACTTCTCCATCAAGTTTGAAAAACACTAAAATTGTTTTCAAATGCCCAATTTAGTCCTACTCACATCCTACACATCACTGATGAAAAAGTTGCTGCAAATATGATTAAGTGACTTACTTAACATTAAACAGCCGATAAATGACAGTAGACTAAAACTCAGGGCTTATGACTCTAAGTCCAATGTACTTTCAGCTACATTTAACTGGTAATTTGAGAATGACTAAGTTAGTTCTCAGATGTCTAAATTTATCAGCACATAGGAATTAAAAAATATAAAAGATATAAGAAATAAAAGGCACATCTGCCTTTTGTAGTAGGGAGAGAGGATATAAGTGAAACATGAACTAGTTCCGAAGACCGAGGTTAAGTTATTTGTCCAAGGTTACATAGTTAGTGAACAGTAGTATTATAAAGACAGCCTGGATACACATCTTAAAGCTTGCCAGCTCTGGCCCTAAATACATATTGTATGACCTTGTTATTTGATGGAACATATTAAAATACATAATCTGATGCAGGCAAGTGAGTTCAGATTTGTTTTCTGTCCTGAACAATAAGTGTAATGTGATACAATAGGGCTCCATATGAATGAAAAATGACCAAATAACTAAATGAAATCATTGTTAACCTTCAATATATTTCATCCCTCTGCTTTTCTATATCAGAGTTTGATTATTTGTGTGATTTAACTACAGAATAAGAGACTAGGGTTTTTATTCTCCATTCAGTACTATTTCTCTCAAAATAACTCCCTAGAAAATAAGATGTACTATTTCTTAGGTGAATTTTATATCCAGCAAAGGAAATTAAATTTGCACTGGATATTTTAATGATAGCCATTTTGCCAGAACAATCTTTCTTAAACAATCATTATGAAGCAGACAAGATATTCAGTTTTAACAACTAGAGTTGAGATAGCATGGAATATATCCCTATAATTTAATACAGCAATTATCTCTGGAGTGTATCAACATTGTCCTTGCTTTCATTGCTTTGGTGACACAAATCCAAAAATAATCATTTGAAATTCAATCTTTAATTCCATTTATATTAGAAAAAAAATTAGCTATTCATTCAAGGAGCAAAATATCAAAAGATAGATGAAAGATAGTGTGGCCTTTTAAAGCAGGATGTATATATGCCAGTTCCTACCTTTTAAAGAACAGTTTATAAAGAAAATGTATAGAGATGATGGTAGTGCAAGGTTATAATGTATCTGCCTTCTAGCCAAAGAAGCAAAAATATGGATAAAAACATAATTTTAGAAACTAGCCAGTAGTGCTAATATCTAACACATATTTTGAGAATACATATGTGGTCTGTATAGATTAAGGAAAAATAAATGATTTGCTAGCTATAGGAAAAGAGAGCCAGATTATAACCATATATTATATATGCAAAAATAAATTCTAGAGACATTAAAGATATAAATGTAAAATATAAAGCTATAAAAATACTAGAAGAAAATTTTGGTTACTTTTATAATATTCTTATGAGAAATTACTTTTATGAAAATATCAAGAAAAATCCAATGAAATAAGAAAAGTGATGTATTTGACAAAATAAAATTTTAAAAAGCTTCTTTGGCGAACATTAAGTAGTTTAAAAGAATAATAGAAAACTGCCAAAATTATCTGCAATGTATATGGAAGACAGGGGAGCTAGTATCCTTACTCAAACATTTATAAATCACATAGGAAATAAATAACGGACATATTCAGATATTTCATTAACTAAGAACTACAAACGGCCTATAATAAGCATAAGAAAATGTTTAATTCACCAATAATCAAAGAAATGGTAATTAATAATAGTATTTTTCTTTTCTCCTATTGGCCAATATGCTAAACACATATTGATGAGAATATGAGAAAATAAGCACTTACTCAATTTTAGATGAAATATTAGTGGTATACCTTCTCCTGAGGTAAATTTTGCATGTTTTTGTCCTTTGCTTTCTGACACTATAACATACTCCAGGCTCATCATCTATGTTCCCTGCTCCAGCCCTAGCATCAGCCATTTCTCCAGGGATCCCTGTTTCCTTCAATTGGAGGATTACCATGTTTAACACAATTACCATATCAGCATATGAAATAAGATTTTAGATTTTTAAAATTCATTAATTAATGTACTAAGAAACTTATAGAATGTTAATTGAATAGTGAATACAATGTTAATAGAATAATATATAGAATGTTGGTGTTAACAGTAGAAGTGGAGATACAGAACTGTTGCTGCAATAAGGTTACATATCAACCACACATCCTCACCTGGCTTGGGTGTATCCCTTAATCGACAAAGGAAAAGGAGGGAGAGAGGGAGAGAGGCAGAGAGGGAGAAAGAGAGGGAAAAAGGGAGAGAGAACACTAGAAACGTTCCTGACATTGAAGGCAAAAAATCTTCTTTGTTTTCAAAGACTCTCCAGCAAGCCCATGGCAAAAATATAAATGAAACTCAGAGACCGGGTTCTTAGCCTGCCTGAGGGTTCCCTCCTAAGCCCAGAGCCTAGAAGGAGGACAAACCCTTGAACAAGATGTTTAAAATCCCAGATTCTATAAGGACATCTTTGAAACAGTGTGAGAAACATGGCATCCTTAGAATGGGTCCCATCTCTATGAAACAGAACATCAGCCAGCTCATACTGGTACGTGAAGGTACCATGTCTCTTTCATGTCATTAGAGGCATTTAGGCATCAGAAAATTAACATCTTCAATGTTACAGATGGGTTTATTAAATACAGAATAAAAGAGCACACTTTAAAATAAGCTCTAATATCTAAAAAAATAACTCCTTCAGTAAATTAGCTATAAAGAAAAGACCATTCATTTTACTAATTATGAATGTTTTAACAATGTATTTTAATAAGATTCTGCTAACACGAAGAACAATTGTGCCCATCTTATCATATTAGGTCATAAAGTCAGATTTTAGAAACGAATATAATTAAATGTAAATTGAAAGTATTGGGTCTATAACGGGTAAAATGACATATTCTTGTACAGAAATTATTTCATTTTTAAAAACCATTTCATCTTCTATCCCTGATGATAATAATGATGTGACCTAAACCATATTATGAAGCAATAAAGTGTGAGAACCTCCCTTCTCACTCCTGCCCACCCTTCGCTTCCTTCTTCCAAACTCCTCTCTCTCGTTGCCAATTCAAAGCATCCACCATGGCATTCGGACTAGACTTACTTTCCTCTTAGATAATCCCTTGTTCTATCCCCTGTTCTCTCTTTTTCTAGGTATATAGGAAAATTAAGTTTTCCATGGAAAGTGCCCTTCAAGTTCCTGCATCATACCTTAAAGTTCAATGACCTTTAAGGCCAGCTATGAATACATGTCCCCTGTCAAAACGTTATCTGAAAATAAAGTGTCTTTGATAAACTAGTTTTCTCTAAGAACCCTCATTTATAACAATCAGCACATGAAGACTGTGTAATAAAGGATGGAGACCAAAGGTTTTGGAGGTAGAATTTTTGAGTTTGAGCTTAGCTTTGCCCCATACTGATTGGATAATCTGATACAAATAAACAAAATTTCCTGGGCTTTAGTATCCTTACCTACAAAATGAGAATAACATCTATTCTTTCATGGTTGTTGAAAAAAATCAAAATGAAATAATATATTTAGAATGGCTGTATTTAATAGTGTCACATTATCATTATAATAATAGTGATAATAGTTAACATTTAAGACAGCAACTCTTATAAACACTTTACCTTCACAGTGGCCAAATGTGGTAGGTACAATTGTTAGCCCCTTTTTACAGATGAAGAGAAACAGGCAGAGAGAGAATCTACTTAACTGAATCAAGGCCACACAGCTAGTATGTGACCAAACCCAGCATCTGAGCACAGGCACTACCTATCTCTCTCCCCAGAGTCATTCGTCTTCATTACCCTGCCATGCTCTATCATTAATTTTAAGGTAACCTAACCCTGTACTGAAATTATTTTTAAATATTTGTTTATGTCTAGTATTGGGAGTTAAACATAAAGACAGTAAAGATGTGTTAGTCTGTGAATGGGAATTTTCTTCTGCGTATTCAATTCTATTCTTGGAGAAAGAAATAGAAGTGAGGGCCAGATAGATATTCAAGTTTTAGGTAGCAAGAGTTTTTTGGGGTTTTTTTGGCTCAAATGTAACATAAAATAAGAGATAATTTCCTATAATTTTGCTCAACACAGCCCAGAGAATGATCTATTCTCCCGCTCCCAAACACACACACACACACACACACGAAATAAAGACATTAAACTAATAATAGCCAAACCATTACTCATCTGTCTCAGGAAATAATTCAATAAAGACAGACCTCCAGTGCTTGAGATAACAACCTGGAGGAAGAAGTACTGGTGAGAAGACAACTCTCCTCTAATAAATGAAAGCTTGGGCAGAGTGGGGAAGGACTTAGAAAGTCTGAGCTGTCATCAGAGACGGGCTGCTGTTGGTGATATCTACCTTTGGAGGCTAAGGCTCTGAGGTCTTGTGCTACCCCCCTGAGGCTTGTACCAAGATGGAAAAGATGTTACCCAGAAGGCTAAGCTTTGAACTAGAGGAACC
>NW_011888823.1:7565862-7568169 GCF_000151845.1 Pteropus vampyrus
ACACACACACACACACACACACGAAATAAAGACATTAAACTAATAATAGCCAAACCATTACTCATCTGTCTCAGGAAATAATTCAATAAAGACAGACCTCCAGTGCTTGAGATAACAACCTGGAGGAAGAAGTACTGGTGAGAAGACAACTCTCCTCTAATAAATGAAAGCTTGGGCAGAGTGGGGAAGGACTTAGAAAGTCTGAGCTGTCATCAGAGACGGGCTGCTGTTGGTGATATCTACCTTTGGAGGCTAAGGCTCTGAGGTCTTGTGCTACCCCCCTGAGGCTTGTACCAAGATGGAAAAGATGTTACCCAGAAGGCTAAGCTTTGAACTAGAGGAACCATTAACTCCATGTCAGCCAAGGAGTAAAATACACAACCTACAGTAATTTTCTATCTGGAATCAGAAATTGAAGAACAGTATACTTGGGAAGTGGCTCTGTGATATCTGGTACCACTTTGAGTTTTCCTATCCATGTACCAAATAAACAGCCTGGTGGTTCTGCATATGTTTGTGTGAACATGCATGCCCTAGGGATATTGTTTCAATTTTTTTTAATTGCCTATGGAAAAGCATGATTCAGTTTTCGAAAGCTAACAAAAACTTACAAAAATTAACCCAGAAGCCATTGTATACCAAATATTTAATGTTTCTAGAAACTCTGTAAGGGTATTAAGTTAGTAAAAAGAAAAAAACTTAAGTAAAAGAAAAAAAAAACAAGTAAAAAAAACTTAAGTTAGCAAAAAAGAACCTTATGTAGCACAGATGAATTCAATATATGGTTTCACAGAATGACCATGGGAAACTTATTTAATTCTTTCAAGAGTATTAAGGCAATTCACGTGATTCCTATATTCACATTCTTCATTGCTTTATAAATTCTAAAATCCCTTCTAGGCCTTTTTGTCTTTTAAAATGAAAATGTGTATGTGTGCCTTCTAGTTTACAATAACACACTTTGTGAGAGATAATGCACTCGTTTTTGCTTCATATAGCAACCCATTTTCTTCTGCTCTCTTTTTGTCATCTCAAAAATGGGTAATATCAGTCTCTGAAGAAAAATACAGCATATAAAGTATGAGTACACACTCTAGGGATTTTCTGACAGTTTCTTGTGATAGATTATTCTGAACAGTACATCACTGCTCTTATCCTTCATCATCAGATCAAATGCATCACTTATCCAGGGTTTATTCTCCATGAACAGTAAGTTCCAAAAGTAAGCAATAAACATCATTGCCATTTTGACATGCATTACAAATACCAGTGGTAGATATGTCACATGCTAGGCAACAATGCAACTGAGATACAGTACAAATAAAAGTTCTAAACCAATATATATGACTTTTACTAATAATGTTCGATAAAAATAAATGTATAATTTAACGTTATCTTATATTAAGTGAGAAATCAATATTAGCCACAGAGATTGCAATAAATGCAACCTGTCATTTGTCCATCAGCTTTAGGAGCAGAAAGAAAACTACATATAACTAGTTCCTTTATTGCATCCATTTGCATGTAAAATTCCCAGAGTCCAAGCTACTGCAGTAGTTGAAATGGGATGTGCCCCTACCGTCACTCATTCACAGTGATCTCTGACATTATTAAACTATCTTCATTTTGATATTCGATGAGTTCTTTTAAATAATGCTTTTAATTCAAAACTTATAATCTAACATAAAAACTACAACACAGTGAATATAATAAGCTCCATAATACGTAATATAAATAGTTCTTTAAAAAAGAATAGCGCATGCTTTTAATGCACAATATTTTTAAAGGAAAAAGAATATTCATTTCCAAAAAATGTGCACCTTTTAAATGTTATTGGACCTCATTATTTCTTAAAGGTCTGCCAGGTCATAAGTACTATTCAAATATTACAAAGATCAGAATATTTCCTTTCTTATAAATATCTTTCTCTGACTCCTTATTTTTATTTGACCTCAATTATTACTACTAAAATCTTCTGTATGAGCATACTAAGGAGGGAAATGGTAGTAGAATGAGAAGGCAAGTGAAAAGGGGGATGGCTAAAATATTTAATGTCAAGGAAATTAAAAAGGTATAATCCCAGAAAGATTTTTTAAAAATGCGGTATTGCAATAGAAGAAAAAGTGATAGGAAACATTGACTGAGGAAGCAAGAAGAGGGAACCATAGCCTAGAATTTTCATGGACAGGGTACAGTTCAGAGACAATTAACTTGATCTACATATTCACAGAAAGGACTAGGAAAAAAGCAGGGAGGTTTAGAACAGCAGTGAGAAGAGGGGCTAAAAATAGTGGTTCACTGATCTGC
>NW_011888823.1:7568219-7573458 GCF_000151845.1 Pteropus vampyrus
TCCTTTATTGCATCCATTTGCATGTAAAATTCCCAGAGTCCAAGCTACTGCAGTAGTTGAAATGGGATGTGCCCCTACCGTCACTCATTCACAGTGATCTCTGACATTATTAAACTATCTTCATTTTGATATTCGATGAGTTCTTTTAAATAATGCTTTTAATTCAAAACTTATAATCTAACATAAAAACTACAACACAGTGAATATAATAAGCTCCATAATACGTAATATAAATAGTTCTTTAAAAAAGAATAGCGCATGCTTTTAATGCACAATATTTTTAAAGGAAAAAGAATATTCATTTCCAAAAAATGTGCACCTTTTAAATGTTATTGGACCTCATTATTTCTTAAAGGTCTGCCAGGTCATAAGTACTATTCAAATATTACAAAGATCAGAATATTTCCTTTCTTATAAATATCTTTCTCTGACTCCTTATTTTTATTTGACCTCAATTATTACTACTAAAATCTTCTGTATGAGCATACTAAGGAGGGAAATGGTAGTAGAATGAGAAGGCAAGTGAAAAGGGGGATGGCTAAAATATTTAATGTCAAGGAAATTAAAAAGGTATAATCCCAGAAAGATTTTTTAAAAATGCGGTATTGCAATAGAAGAAAAAGTGATAGGAAACATTGACTGAGGAAGCAAGAAGAGGGAACCATAGCCTAGAATTTTCATGGACAGGGTACAGTTCAGAGACAATTAACTTGATCTACATATTCACAGAAAGGACTAGGAAAAAAGCAGGGAGGTTTAGAACAGCAGTGAGAAGAGGGGCTAAAAATAGTGGTTCACTGATCTGCACAGAACAGTTGACTCCCTTTTACTCCCACTTCTCATCTTTATCCCTACTCCTGCAGCACAGAACGATCAGTATGAACTGCATATTTTCTTAGGAAGTTACTTAAGAAAGTACATTAGCAAAATGAAAGCGAACTTTAGAAAAATGGAAACAAAAATACCCAGCCAGGGGCAGAGAATGGAAGTGTGAGGATGACATTTTGGTAGCAGACCTAGAGAGTAACCATTCCTAACAGAGCTAAGGGGGAAATCTCCAGGAAAACATGGAAGCCGGGACGAGGTGGGGATGGATTTCATTAAATAGATAATATAACATGATTCAGAGTTTGGAAAAACTTTAGTTCATGATAAAGGAACAGAACACAAGAAACACAAAGGCTGAGATAACTTTTAAAAAAATTAAAACCTGCATAGAAAAGTCAATAGTGTCCAGGACCAACTCTCATTAGAGCAAGAAATCAGTGGGCTTCAAAAAAAAAAAAGGATGGTATAGACTCCAGGCAATAGACCCAATAACTTTTGGAAGTACAGACATAAGCATACATTTCTTCTTCCTATAGGAAATTACAGATTTAAGTGGAAAAACCTGTACAGAAAAAGCATGCTACAAATATAAAGAAAACTATTATCTGGCCCAATTTTGAATATTCGGTGGGGGTATGAAAACAGGACATGATGTGTAGACATTCTCTTTTAAGTAGCCCCAAAACTTTCACATAAAGAAGAAAAAAATATGTATTCACAGCACACTACTGGGCTCTATATGAAACAATATTTACACCATCATAGTAATAAAAAAGTTTATTACTGTTCAATTTTTATGAATTACCTATAGACGGAATCTGAAAGATTTGAATATTGTTTGATTAGAATGCAAATGTTATCAATCTTGAAAAATGTAAAAGCACAGCTGACAAATTTTAGGAAATGGAAAGGAATAAGAGATAAAGAAATGGAGAGAAGCTTTAAAAGTGTGATCTTACAAAGGAAAGACAGAAGAAGTATTACAAAAAAGTTCATAAACCTAAACATAGAGGTTTAAGTATATTAGTTACTATTATTTTATTTACGATGAAGGAAAAAAGATAATGATACAACTACATGAAGTAAGGAACAAGATTACAATTGGAAATGATCTACATCTTCGAACAACGTAGGAGGAAGTCAATAAACAGCATGTAAAGTTGGTAAATCAGGAAATGAAACATAAGAATATTAGTAAGAAATGAGAATTAACTACAAAAATAATCTCAAATATAAATCTGTAAAGATAGGTGTCTCTCAAAAGGATAATTTGAGGTAGCGAAGAGTGGTGTGAGACACTTGTAAGCTCTTCTGTACAATTTGATTTTTTTCTTTATTTTTTTATCAATGAGCAGGTAGAACATTCAAAAATATTTATTGGCAGAAGACCTATCTGCCCATCAGAGAGCAGCAAACATGGAAGAACAGGGGCACGAAAGCACGTTTTTAAAATTTGCTGGACATCTTCCTAAAAACCCTTCAGACAACGCCCTTGAAATCCCCTAAAATTAGCTGGGAGTACCCGTTAGAGCTCCAGTTTCTGCAAAAAGCAGATGCAGTAAGTGTGTGTGAGGTTTGTGCACGTGTGTGTGCATGTGTATCTATGTAGAGGCATATAAAGATAGGTAGAAATATCTATATATATCTACAGATAAAAATTACATGTATATATTTATGCATATGTACGTTTAATAGTATATTACAATGTATAAATATATATTTACAGACACATACACACACTATATATAAAGTAAATGCAAATAATGGATATGAATATTTAAACAGAAAAAAATTGAGTTTGTATTTAATGAAAGAAAATGCATATTAGACTAGTTTTTAAAAATTTGAAGGTAATAATCACATATTTATGGGGGTTATTGTTTACATGTGTATTCCCAACTAAGTCTTACATTCCTTATAAAGGAACTTATTTATAAAGCAGGAATTGTTTGAAAATTAAAACGAGACAAAATAAACTGAGCATGTAATTCAGTTCCTAACATAGAACAAACTATTAACATTTTAGTTACTTCCTTCTTATCTATGCTCAGTAATAGTCCACAGGACAGCCCTGCATTATCAAATAGCCTAATTTTAGAGAAACGAAACATAATGTACCACCTGCAGATTACTGTGCCATTTCCCTCTGTGTCAATACAACCACACGCACAAAAAATGTTATTTGAACTTGTTTCATAATATAATGTCTGTGAGAATTTTAATTCCCACTCAAATAAATTATATTCTCCAATTATTTTAATAATTTAAAATAGAGATAAACACTATGATAAATCCAAGAAATCAAATTTTATGTTAAAGAATGATATCGCATCTGATTTATCAATGCTTCCTTCCAAAATAGGTAAATCGAGTACTGAAAATCAGAATTAAAATAACACTTTCCACTTTCTTTAATAAGAAGAAATTTCACTGCATTTACATCATGTCTCTACTAATTCCTAACCATTGAAAACTTAAAGAACAATAACTTGGAAAATTTGGTCTTCATTAAAAATAAATAGAAGGAAAAGATATTTGATTTAATGATGAATCAAGTAAATATTTATTCATATGAAAGCATGATAAATGAAAAGGTAAGTTTCCAAATAATGCATAATACAGTCCCACTGCAAAGGCAATACGATGGAGCAAAAATAAAAAAGTCTTTTCAAAACATGGCATTAGAACAACTGGATATCCATGTGCAAAGAAAAATAAAAAGGAATGTAGACACAGAAATTACATCTTTCACAAAAATGAGCACAAAATGGATCACAGACCTAAATGTAAAATGCAAAACTATAAAACTCCTAAAAGATAACATAGGAGAAAATTTAGATGACCTTGGGTTAGCAATCCCTTTTTAGATACAACACCAAACACATGATCCATGAAAGAAAGAACAGATAAGCTAGATTTTATTAAAATTAAAAACTTCTGCTCTGTAAATGACAATGACAAGAGAATAACAGATCACAGACTGAAAAATATTTGCAAAACACATATCTGATAAAGTCTGTTCTCCAAAATATACAAAGTCTTAAAACTTAGCAATAAAAAAAACAACCTAATTAAAAAATGGATCCAAGATATTAAGAGAAGCCTCATAAAACAAGATATACAGAGGGCAAATAAGCATATGAAAAGATGTTCCACATCATATATCAGAGAAATGCAAATTAAAACAATGAGATATCGCTACACACCAATTAGAATTGACAAAATTCAGTACTTTGACACCACACATACATGATGGCAAGGATATGGAGCAACAGGAACTCTCATTCCTTGCTAGTGGAAATGTAATATGATACTACTGCTTTACAAGATATTTTGGTAGTTTCTTACAAAACTAAATATACTCTTACCATGCAATCCAGAAACTATGGTCCTTAGTATTTATCAAGTGAAAACTTATGTCCACACACACACAAAAAAACTGCACATGAATGTTTATAGCAGTTTTATTTATAACTGCCAACACTTGGAAGCAACCAAGATGTTCTTCAATAAGTGAATGCATAAATTGTACTACACCCAAATAATGAAATATTATTCAGCACTAAAAGAAATGAGCTATCAAGACATGAAAAGACATGAACTTTAAATGTATATTATTAAGTATAAAAAAATCCAATCTGAAAAGCCTACATACTATATGATTACAACTATATGACATTCTTTAAAAAGCAAAAAACTATACAGACAGTAAAACGATCTGGTGGTTGCAAGAAGTTGGGGGTGGGGAGGAGGAGTGGGGAAGAGATAAATGGGTGGAACACAGTATTTTTAAGGCAGTGAAAATACTTTGTATGATACTATAATGATGGATAAATGTAATTATACATTTGTCCAACCTATATAATGTACAACATCAACACTGATCCATAATAAAACTATGGACTAAGGTGATTATGATATGTCATTGTGGGTTCACTGATTTTAAGGCATGTACCACTCTGGTGGGGGATGATGATAATGAGGGAAGCTATGCATGTTTGGGGGCCAGTGGTATATGAGAAATCTGTGTGCCCTCCTCTCAATTTTGCTATGAACCTAAAACTGCTGTAACAAAAAAAAAACATTTAAATATTTAGTATTTTAATACTCTCTTAGAGCCATTAAATGACAAATTTTCTTAGTTAATATGCTAATTTGTAACTTAATTTTCTATCTTATAAGCAGATGTTACCTGAATATTAAATCTGGTGTTTTATTTATATAATACACTATTAAGATATAATTTATTAATTAAATTGTTAATTATATCCAATTAAGAAATAACTTAATTACCCCTCCATTAAGATTTTTAACTGTGAGAAAAATTAATCACTTAAAATAAAAGAGAAAAAGACACAAGACAAAAATGTTTTGCTTTACAAAGATATGGGTTTCTAAGAGATAAATTGTC
>NW_011888823.1:7574763-7576181 GCF_000151845.1 Pteropus vampyrus
TGAGAAAAATTAATCACTTAAAATAAAAGAGAAAAAGACACAAGACAAAAATGTTTTGCTTTACAAAGATATGGGTTTCTAAGAGATAAATTGTCAAGGCCTATAAACATTTTTAGTAAGGTCAGAAACTGTCTCCAGATTCTCAGTTATGGGTATTTCTACATCACAAAATACACATAGCACACTCTGCCAGCAATGGGGCAATAGCATCAGTTACTTATATGTAAATACAGTACATAAGTATAAACAAATTAGTTTTAAGTCCTCATTTATTATTTAGAAAGATCTAGGTCAAACAGTTTATCAGGGGTTATTATTTATTTGATATTACACTTAAACTGTCTTGGCTCCCTATTGAAGGCACGGTGCTTAAATTTTTGCATTAGGAGTATATCACAAGACTGAGAACTTATTACTTTTCTAACATAGAATGACTTTCATGTTAAATTAACCAGGTGATTAATACATAACTATATCAAAAGTCATAGTCTAAGAAAACCATAAAGTAAAATTCTTAAAATTATAAGAAAATTTCCATATAATCTACTTAGATAAACTGGATTAAAATAAACTACTGATTATTAATTACAGGTAATTAATTCTAAAAGAAAGCTATTTTTCTCTTGTAATATTATTTTTATAACATAGTTTTTGAACTTCAAAGTTCTATGAGTATCCGATATGTTATAAACCAATCAAAATGTATAATACCTAAGGGAAAAATTAAGTAAAGAATATTGCTTTTGCAAAAAAAAAAAAAAGGAAATTCCCAAATTTAAATTATATAGTGGTTTGAAAAATGCTGTAATTTTAATGATTATGTAGGTTAGAGTCAATTAGAGAAAAAAATGTACACTAAAATCCCATAGTAATGCACTCTGTAATAACTGATTTGAAACCTTATAGTTCTACTGTATTGCATGCTTATTCATGTTGAACCAACACTGTTTTTGTCTGAATGTCCCAATGTGGCTCCAGAAAGTATAGAGACTGATGAAGGAACTTTGGAAAGGAAGATGTAAGATAAATCTGGAAAGATATAGGTGCACATATAATGGCACATATATTTAAATATTTGAAGGGCTTTAGTAAGAAGCAGTAGTGGGTATAGTCTACGGATATTAGAAAGAAATCTAAAGTAGCGGGAAGGAGACTATAGAATAAAGCAGATGCCAGACATGCTACCTATTCTACATGGACAGGGTTGCCTCCTAAACAGTGAATACCTTGCCCTTGGAAATGATCATAATGAAAGGATGTTGCATTTGGTTGAAGCAATAAAATGAGAGACTGATTCTCTATATTTCACATGAATGCTGACAAAATACTTTGCATATACTCATAGTTATCTCTTGATGTGCTAACAAAACCTCCTAAAACTTAATAGCTTAAAACAAGAGGTGTTACTGTCACTCAAG
>NW_011888823.1:7576231-7613168 GCF_000151845.1 Pteropus vampyrus
AAAAAAAAAAAAAAGGAAATTCCCAAATTTAAATTATATAGTGGTTTGAAAAATGCTGTAATTTTAATGATTATGTAGGTTAGAGTCAATTAGAGAAAAAAATGTACACTAAAATCCCATAGTAATGCACTCTGTAATAACTGATTTGAAACCTTATAGTTCTACTGTATTGCATGCTTATTCATGTTGAACCAACACTGTTTTTGTCTGAATGTCCCAATGTGGCTCCAGAGAGTATAGAGACTGATGAAGGAACTTTGGAAAGGAAGATGTAAGATAAATCTGGAAAGATATAGGTGCACATATAATGGCACATATATTTAAATATTTGAAGGGCTTTAGTAAGAAGCAGTGGTGGGTATAGTCTACGGATATTAGAAAGAAATCTAAAGTAGCGGGAAGGAGACTATAGAATAAAGCAGATGCCAGACATGCTACCTATTCTACATGGACAGGGTTGCCTCCTAAACAGTGAATACCTTGCCCTTGGAAATGATCATAATGAAAGGATGTTGTATTTGGTTGAAGCAATAAAATGAGAGACTGATTCTCTATATTTCACATAATTGCTGACAAAATACTTTGCATATACTCATAGTTATCTCTTGATGTGCTAACAAAACCTCCTAAAACTTAATAGCTTAAAACAAGAGGTGTTACTGTCACTCAAGTTTCTGTGGGTTGACTGGGCTGAGGTGGGTTGTTTTCATGTGGCTTGTTTCATTCAGTTGTAATCAGACGGTGCTTGTGTGGAGTCTTCTGAGGACTTCACTGGCTCGATGTCCAAGCTGGCTTCATCAATTACATAGCTGGTGCCACAGATAGGATGGCTGGAACAGCTTGCCAAGCCTCCTCCTCTCTTTCTCTGTGTAGCCTCCCCATGTGGTGAGCTTCTTCACAGCACAGTGGTCTCTACATTGTCATACTTGTTACATGGTGGCTGATTTCCCCCAGGGAGTGTTCAAGAGACACCTTCACTAACTGTGATCCTTTTTATGATCTACTCTTAAAAGTCATGCACCCTTGACTCAACTACAATCCTTTACCGACACAGGGCAAACCCAGACCCACTGCAGAAGAGACTACCTTAGGGTGTGAATACCTATGGACTGATCTTTGGCAACTATCTACTACATACACTTTTGGCATCTAATGTTTCCTAATTTCTACACTAGAAGAAAGTGACTAAAATAAGTTATAAACATAACATCCCTACAGTTATGTGAGGAGTTATAAATGAAATAGCAAAGCACGTTTAGCTATTCCTCTATATTTCTAGACAGAGTTAAACACCAAGATTGTAGATAGTTGAGGAATAACGATACTGTGATAAAAACAGACCAGCTACTTCTTTTTCTCCAGACCCAGAGATTTCAATCAATCTGCCACAACTTTGAATACACTTTGAAGTATCCCAGAGAACAACATGGTTACAGGAAGGAACTAAACATCATCAAATGGAAAAGAAGCAAAACTCTGGGCCTGTGCTGTGACAGCCAAATATAATGATGATGTAGTCAGACTCATAATTCTGAGAGCTGAGGTACGGAATACCACATATTCCCGTTTTGTTAAGTAACCTTGTCATCTTTTGAGCTTCTTACCCACTTAAGTATTATTTTTGAAATCATCTCATTTACCAGAAACCTAAATTTTGAGTTAATTTGCTAATATAAGCACATAGTTTTAAAACTAATCTTTTAAAAACATTTAAATACAAACAAAACCAAATCTGAATAGTATATGTAATTTTCTCTAGTTATAAGTTATTAAATTTTTAAATATAATTTAAAATTAGAAAACTTATATAAAATATACCTAATACAATGCTTAACACACAATGGGGTGCTCAAATATTTTAATTAGTATGTATATATACCCACACAAATACAGATGAACACATACAAACCAACAGAAAAAAACTATTACTGGATTTTGTTATCTAGTCTTGGAATAATATTTCAAATATGTGATACTCCAAAAATGTTTAAAATTATACCTTATCTTATTGATACTATTAGAAATAAATGAATACTTTGGTACAGTTTATGCCATGCATGAGCTTCCAGGGAATAATATAGGATTTACTCTAGAAGATGTGTTCAGAAAATGCAATAAGAATGGTAACATTAACTTGTTTGCTTGTACTTCAGATAAATCATTTGCTCTTGTAATAATATCCATATTAACAGCATTATCGAAGACAACCCCAAAGTATCTGATATTATAGATTTAAAAGATCCTCATATTATGAATATATTATATATGGATCCAGTACTATAAATCTAATACTACAGATCTAAAAAAAAAAAATTAATGACTTTTTAAATCATCTTTCTAACCTATATTGAGAAAATTAATAACGTTTTAAATTTTCATTTTTTAATCTCTCCTTTGTGACATTATTATTTACCTCTCTTTCTTGGCCCTATCTCCTATTGTATTTTTCTCCTACTCCTCTACATTTTAGACCATGCTTATTCCTCCCACCCCTACAATCTTGCTGTGATATAGCATCAGTCTCAGGTCTTAGCTTTAGCCCTTTTCCAGAAAAGGATGAATCTCGGGGCAGGAGCAGGGCAGGAGAATAAACTAGTGGAAACTGAAAGGCCCAAATAGAAATAATTGAGATTGGCACAAGATGTCACTCTAAGTAACTTAGAGAAATTAGTGTGGGAAGGATAGTAGGATTTATTGAGGGCCTACAGATGATAAAACTTTGACTTATAAAGAATGAGATGCTTTGAGTAACAATTCTTAGGTATGTCTGATTTAGAAACTCAAGCTTTTTCTCTATATTAATGGTGACACTCTTCATTCTAATAAAGAAAATTATAAATGTATTTTTAGTAATTAAAATTCAATGCTTTACATTCCTTTGGTTCATAAAATTACCTCATAATTTACCTAAATATAAATTATAAACATTAGCACATGGTTAATAAACTATTCTGATACTACATTAGCTTTCAAGTAGTATATATGCACTAAGATTCCAAATTTAGCAGTTTGGAATCAAGTCAAATATGATTTTTCTTCCTGAATATAAATACCACTTGATTTAGCATAAGCAATCCTCCACACCAGATTCTCCCATCTTCCTTGACATCCCCCATTCATACCCATGGACCCCCACAGGCGTGTTTTGAATAAATTTCCAATGAGATTAGATGAAAGAATAAAGTAACTGCATGAACAGTTTATAGCCTTTTCTTCTACTTTTAAGCCACTAGTATCTACTTCATGATAAGAAGTAGACAATTTTTTTGGAGAACAAAAAACTATTGAAAAAAGTGAGAAAATGGCACATATACTAACCCACTATTCTTTTGTCATTATCAGTTAAGTTGAATTTAGGGCATGCTCCTTTTTGATTACCTACAATTGTTATTTCACCTTGTGCCTCTTCCTGCCACCCAAATCTACAGCTCCTTTGTAACATGACTCCAACTCCTACAGTTCCTATACTTACCAAGTAAATGTATTTCCCAAACACATCTTCTGCTTTCTTTCACCTTTTCTAGGACAAATGAAACTAATCAAGAGTTTGGTTTATCTACTGAATATAAAATCCTTTAATTACAAATAAAGCATTTAAATTTGTTATGATTTTTCTCCGCAGATTAAAAGTGGATTACCATGTACCTGTATTCTCTCAAAAGACATATCAAATGGGAATCTCATCACTAAAATTAAATATTGGACTTTAAATTGCAACAATATATAAAACTACATACTCTTGAAAAATTCTTCCACTAAAAAACAACTAAAACCCAGGTAAAACAATTGCATTGCATTGTTATACCCAACAGAAATGAAAGGAGGCAAAAATAAGGGAGAACAGCTAAACTAACACATGAACTATGAGCTGTGAGCACATGCAAAAGATGTGTTGCCATGATGACAAATGCCAAAACCAAAACTTTAATCTGGAGACTGGGCTTTAGGCCAGCCATAAGACAAAGAAGCAGAATCTTAGAAACATTTAAAGAAATAAAGTGTGTACATAAAAAAATGCAAGCGACAAGGAACTAGAGGTAGTTATCAAGAATGGACTTAAAAGAAAAAAAATCAAATGTAGCCTTAAGAAGTAAAAGACAAAATTATTCATATATAAAATTGCAAAGTATGGATTACAAGGTACAAAATATATAAATAGAAAATTGGAAGATAAGAATGAAAATATTTCTGAGAATGCAGCATAAAGAAACAGCATAAAAAGTTTGAAACAGGTTAAGAAAAAATGGAAGATAGAATGAAACAGTATAACCTATGTCTAATTACTGCCCTCGAAGAAATGATTTTTTAATGGAAAGAAGGCAATATTTACTGAAATAATGAGTGGAAATTTTAAGAAATGACATAAGATCTATACTACCCAAATACAGGATATATCCACATTCCATGGTACACACACAAAAATATCATATCTATTATGATGAAACTGCAGGACAAAATGAGAAAGATGAAATCTTAAAAGTAATAAGAAAAATGAAATTAATACATTTGTAGATAAATCTAAACAAGCACTGTCTTGATAAAGTAAATTACCTTTATAAAAAAAACAATAATGTTTGAAAGGAGCAGCCTTTTAAAGGGGATTTCTTTATATTTCACTTTTATTGACTTTTTTTTTTTTTTAGGTGAGGCAACCCTTGGTTGACCTCACAGATTGCAAGGACTTTTGTCAGCTTACAATCCCTTATTTTTTTATTTTTTATGCCTACAGCACCTGGTCTTCCTAGGTGGTCTCCCATTCAAGTACTAACCAGGCCCGGCCCTGCTTAGCTTCCAAGATCAGACGGGATTGGGCTTGTTCAAGGTAGCATAGCCGTAGACTATATTTCATTTTTAAAACAAAGACTAGAACAAACATTTATAATCTTTCACCCAATAATGCTAATTATTGAGTTTTATCTTAAGGAAATAAACAGAGTTATAAACAGAGCTCTTATGTACAAGGATTGACCTCTTGGAATTATCTGAAACAACAAAACAGAAATAACCAAAATGAGTACATATAGGGAGATAAAATACATCATAAAATATAAAAATGATAAAGTATTATAAGGATATCAAATCTAGTGATTCTGAAGTATATAATTATGAGAAATGTTATATGTTAAATGAAAAATAAATGTACAAAACTTCATGTAAAAATGTGTATAAATATGTTAGCATTTTACTTGAAAGAAACTACAAAAATGGCATTTCAATTTCATTACTTTAATATACATTTTATATATGTGTATAAATATATACACAAAAATATTAGAAGGAAATAAAAATAGTATTGATTATTAAAGTTGATTGAAAATTCACAAAAATTTAAAAATTTAAAAACAGAAAAAATTATTACAAAATGGTGCTTCAATTCATCCAGTTGGTGTAACAATTCTACACTTATAAGCACCTAATAAAATAGCTTAAAAATATGTAAAGCAAAAATTGATGAAGCTATAGAGAAAGACTGAAAAATCCATCAACTTACTCAAGTATTGATACTGATGAAAATATAATACAGACACAGAATTCTAAATTATACAAAAATCAAACTATATTGAATATAAAATCCCGAACCCCAAAATTAGAAAAATACAGTCCTATCAAGCACATACATTAACAAAAATGAACCATATACTCGTTGATAAAGCACGTGTACTATTACAATAAAAGCTGCTAAAAAAAAAAGACATCAAAAAGGGTGGGTTTAAACTAATAGAAAATAATCCTTCTACAAGTAACTATCCCAAGGTGAGTGATCAAAGCTGATGCACAACTGAGCATAAAGGCTCAGGAGTCCTTCCCTTTTTTGTTCATCCATTTAGGACACTGTCTTGGCCTGCAGAGTCAAAGATGGGTTATAGGCACATTGTTGTTCCATACAAACTGAAGGAAAATGAGTTTAAAGTGGTTCTCTCCCAATGCTCCTTTAAGGACCAGATCATGTAAGTGGCACTGTATTAGTTAGTGTCAGATAATAAGCAACCACAAATCTCATTGTTGTAGAACAAAAGCATTTGTTTCACTCATGCATTGTGGGTCAGCTGAAGGCCAGATGATATGGACTGGGCCCAATATGAAAGCACTAATCCTTATGTCTTTTATTGGGCCAGAGGCTAGCTGAGACATATTCTTCTCATGTCCATGACAAAGGCACAAGAGAGCAAACCCAAAAGTGCAAGCACATCTCCATCCTCAGTTGTATCAGATTTCTTAAGTTATCATTGGCCAAAATCAGTATCTGACAAAGGTCTACATCAATGATCAATGAAAATGAGGGAAATAAGTAAACATTTCTGAAAAATAGTTCCATAGGCATACACCAATTAAGTGCATATTCCACTGACAAAATTTTGTGCCATGGTCACATCTAGGTGTAAAGTAGGCTGAGAAATAAAGTGTCTAACTCTATGCTCAGCTATATCATGAAAACCATGGAATAAAATATATTTTTTGGTAGAGAACTAGCAATCTCTGCCATAGCAACTCCCAACATTTACAAGAATTGATTTCATATAGACCATGTGTCTATGACTTATTTTAAATAGAAATATACAATAACCAAAAAAAAAGATCATTCCAAACCCATGCATATGTAAAATTGAAAAATACCCTCTAAATAAACCATGGAAGAAATAATAAGTCATAATAGAAATCTTAAAATACTATTGAACAAAATTTTTAAATGTAATATATGTAAGTAATGAAAGAAAAAAATAAACATAATAGAGGACCATAAAACTCATTAGCTGAATCTTCAAAAATGCCAATAAAGTTCATTTATATCCAGGAAGACAGATGAGAGATAGGGGAAGAGGGTATCAGGAGGGAACTGTAAGAAGGGAGGAAGAGAACTAGAGATCTCAAATAAAAAGAAAATATAAGTATGGATCCATTAGAGATTTAAAAGATAAAAATTATAGCAAAAACCTTTATGCTAGTAAATTTGAAACAGAAAAAAATGGTTATATTTATGTAAATATATTACTTTATAACTTATCAAAATTGCTGCAAGAAGAAATAACTTCTATAGTTCTATTAAAAAACATGAATCCATAGTATAAAATCTTCCCATAAATACATACCAGTTCCTATCAGATTTAAGACTTCTATCATACATTTAAGGAACAGGTCTTCCAAAATATAAAAACTCTTTCAAAGAAGAGAGAAAGAAGGAATGTTCTCCAACTTGTTCAATGATACCAAAATTATAAAAAGACAGTTACTAAAAAGGGAAATTAAAGGCCAGTTTTCTTCATAAAATCATTGTAAGAAAAAACACTGAACTAGATCCAGTGGTATATAAATCAGATAACACTTGAATCAGTTAGGTTTAGTCCAATAATGGAAGAGAATGTTTGCATTACAAAATCCATTGTCATTTACAATATTAAAATATTAATGGAGAAAATCTTCTCAGAAGCAGAAAATTCAATATTTACTCATGATAAAATAAAATCTTAACACTTAAACATAATAGAAGTTTACAATTCATTTATGAATCAAAAATTTAATGCTAACTCATGGTAAAACACAAATAAACAAACTTAGCAAATGTGGAAATAAAGGAAACTTTTTAAATTTAAAAAATATCTACCAAAGACTTGAAACATCAGAAGCATTCTCTTTAAAATCAAGAACGTGACAAAAATTTTTACTCTAACCACTACCATTTAACCACTTTTTAGAGGTCCTTAACAATACACAAAGATAAAAAAAATACATAAAATTTTAAAGGAAAATCACAACTATCATTGCTCATAGATAATATCATTTACAAAAAAAAAAATCCCAAAAGAACTTCAAACTATTGAATTAAAGAGTTTAGCAAGGTCAACTTAGAGTAACAAATTTCATATCTATACAGCAGCAGTAGAACACATTTTTTCATTTACGCATTCATTCATATAAAAACATTTATGGCATGATTACTATTTGCCAGTCACGTTTTAGGCACTGAGATAAATATCCCTGCTTTCACGGAGCTTACATTCTAGCGGGGAAGAGATACATTAAACAAGCTATTAAGTACAACACGGATGTGTAGAGAAAGATATGTAAGACATGTAAGGAGAAAAAGCAAAGCAAGAATGAGGCCGGGGGAAGGACAGGGAATGAGGGGAAGCATTAAAATTTAAACTGGGTGGCTATAAAATGTATCTCTAAAAGAAGATACTTGAGTAAATCTTTATAGGAAGTGAGGGGATGAGCCAATAGGATCTGTGAGGGAAGACAACTCAGGAAACCACAAGTGCAAAAGCCTGCAGGCAGGGGCATGCCTGATGTGTTCTACAATAGGTAGGAAGCTACTGTGGCTGCAACAGAGTAAAAGATGGGAGAGCAGCAGGGGATAAGGTCAGAGAGGTAAAAATGGGCCAGATTACGTAGGGCTTCAGAGGCTATGACTTTACTTGGAAATTTGAGAAAGTCAGGAAGCCATTATGAAGTTTTCAACAGAGAAATGTTATGGACAGACTTATGGTTTAACAGAATTACTCTTGCTGCTGTGTTCAAAGGAGGCTGAAGGAAAACAAAGAAAAATCAAGAGATCATTAAGAGGCTATTGCAATAATACAAACTACAGATGATACAAAAAAAAAAAAAAAGAAACGGAGCAACAGTGGGAGTGGTAAGAAAAAATGAAAGTGTGGATATTTTTCAAAAATAGAACCAAAAGAATTTATCATATTTGTTATAAAATATTAAGAGCGAAATGACTCAAGGATAACTCTAGAGTTTTCTAAGTAAATGGGAATGTGGAGTTTCTATTAATTAAGATGGAGAAAACTGTAGAAGACAGAGCTTTAGTGGGGAATCACATCTAATTGCAGGGGTCAATATGCAGTTAAATACATAAAACTAGAGTTCAGGAAAAAGAGATCTCAGTTGAAAGATGTAAATTAAGTAGTCGTTAACATGTTAGAGGTAACTGAAGCCAGGAGACTGGAGAAGATCACCTGGGGAGTGATGACAGCAAAAAGAAGAGGTCCTAGAGTTGAGCTCCACATCTCAACATACAGAGGTTAGAGAGATGAGGAGCAAATAGCGAAAAAATAAAATAAAATAAAAAAGGGAAATGATGGCATTTACTGACAATAACAAGGCCTAGGAAATAACCAGAAAGTGAGTAGCTAGCTGAGAATGGATGGAGAACAGGATCACTAAAAATGAGGCCGTTGAGGAACCGAATGAAAGTCCAGCATGTTAGAAGGATCATCCATGTGAATATTTAAATAACAAAGAATTATGGCAGGACTCATTTTTAAGAAAGCGACAATGTTGCTGGGCTTAATTTTTTTTAATTTACTCAAAAAAAGACCTGAAAAGAAGTGCCTGTTAAAAAGTTATAGTGTGGGCTAATCTGATAATATGAGATTCAAGGCAGTATGTGTTCATGAAGAAGGGACTGAAAGCAGCAATGAGAAGTAAAGGGGACGTTTATCTCTCCTCCAGGTCCAGTGCTACAGCTGAGTCAGAAGGAGACAGAACAGTTACCCTGAAGAGTACTGTAGGATGTGGTGTGCTGGAGCTCAGGAGGGCTGCCTGGCTGTCCTTTCCAACTGCATTTTTAGTGAAATAAAAAGGTAATTTGAATAGCCCTGATATATTTATAGCACATAAACTGGAAAACATGACAAATTACGGCTTCCCCCACTGCCAAAGAGCTTAGTGTTAAACATTTACCAGAAATACATCGGCTGCAGGAGGAACTATAGGGAAAAGCTAGATTTCCATTAGCACAGAGGTGAAGAGAACATTCACAGAAGCTGAAAATATAAAGGATTTTGCTGATCAATGATCTTGCATTCCAGAGTGTACAGAAAAAAGTTTTGGGAGCCAGAAAAGGGTAAGGAGAGACTGTGTCAGAAAAAGTGACATAAGGAGCCTTAGGGAAGATTATAGTTCTGGAATAAATGAAAGTCCTGGGCTCCTTATGAAGAGTCAAAAGAACATAGGTAAAAGTATGGATGCTGAAGAAAGAGAGGATTGGGGGAAGACAGGCCAGGAACATGTGTTAACTCAGAATCTCTCATTTGGCTCCTGCTGAGAGAGGCATGATGCTTTGTAGATGGGTGGCCTTATTCTTAGTGTTCGGGTGCTCTGCTGTCTCCCGCCAATGGTGTCCTGCAAAGGTTTGGTCTTATTCCAAGTTTGGAAGTTCCCTCTCAACTCCTGTTGATGGAGGCGTGGAGTTGGACAGAGGGTTGATCTTGCACTGACCTCAGAGGCTCCCTCTTGATTTCTGTTGAAGGAGGCCTCAAATCCGACAAAGGAACAAGTTATTTTCTTTAACTACTTGTCAATATCATTTACAATAGAGAAAATTATAATGTACTCAGAATTATACTGAATAAAAACATGTATAATAAGATCTGTGTGGGGAAAAGTATAAAAAAGTTATTGAAATACATTAAAGAAAATCTAAATATATGAGGAGAGAAACCATGTTCATTCATGCACTGAAACACTCAATATAAAGATGCCAGTTATCTCTACATTGATCTATAAAACTACAGTTATTCCAATAAAAATCTCCCAATTTTTTTTTAGAAATTTGTCAAGCCTATTTTAAAATTTATAGGAAATTACAGAATAGCTAAAACACTTCTGGAGAATAAGAATAAGGTTGAGAGAATTGCCCTAAGATAATATCCAAACTTATTAAAAACTATAATAATTTAAAAAGTATGGTACTGCCACAGGAATAAACAAACTCACTAATGGAACATAAAAGAAAGTCCAGAAGCAAACTCATGTATACATGGAAACTCATTAAATGACAGAGCCAGTACTATATACCATTGGGGATAAAAAGAACCATATAATGTATTGTGCTGGGACAAACAATTATCTGAAAAAAACCAAGTGAAATTAGATCCCTCCTACATTCCACATTAAAAAAAAAATTATTCCAAGGTCATTAAATATTTAAAATTGGAAAGTGAAATTTTATGAAGATATGTCCAGCCTAGACAATATGTGTAGATCATCTTTTTCCCTGCTCTTCCCTGCTGAGTACTACTATAAACCCTGGAAATGATGCAAGACACAACCAAAGCAAAACTCTGAAAAGCGGAAATAGGAGGGTAAACTAGTTAGAGATGTCAGGATTGAAGAACAATATAGTGGCAGAATATCCAATGAAAGAGAGTGACTCAGGAATTAACTCCTAATCTAATAAAAAAAAGTAATGAATTCTCTAACCATAATCAAATCAAACTAGAGATAAATAACAAAAAGACAACAGGACAATATCTTAAATGCGTGAAGATTAAACGACACATTTCTAAATAATTTATGGGTCAAAAGCAATCCTCAAAGGAAAAATATGTAGAAATGAATAAAAAATGAAAGTACAACACATTAAAATATATGGGATGCAGCTAAGGCAGTGCTAAAAGAAAAATGTATAGCACTATACACTTATATTTCAAAAGGAGAAATGTCTTGAATCACCAATTAAAGTTTCTACCCCAAGAAAATAGGGAGAAAAAAAAAAAACAAGAAACTCAAAGCTAGAAGAATAAATAAAATAATAAAGATCAAAGCAGAAATCAATGAAATTGAAAATAGAAAAGCAATCCATAAAACCATGAAACAAAAAGCAAATTTTTTTTAAAAAAATTCTGTAAAATTGATAAAACTCTATATAGCAAGACTGACAAAAATTAAAAAGGGAGAAGACACAAATGACTATCAAAAATGGAAAAGAGAATATCACTACAGATCCTGCAGTCATATCACTACAGATCCTGCAGTCATTAAAAGTATAATAGGGGAACATTATAAACAACTTTATGCTCATAATTTAACAATTTACAAAGGACCAAATTCTCAAAAACACAACCTACTAAAACTCAATAAAATGAAATAATCTGAATAGTCCTTTCACCATTAACAAAATTAAATTTGTAATTAAAAAAGCTCCCAAAAAAGATTTATCTGGGCCCAGGTGGTTTCATTGGAAAATTCTACCAAATACTTAAAAAAGAATTAGCAACTACTCAGCAATAATAAGAGAATGAACTGTTGATCCATGCAACATCTTAGATGAATCTTAAAGGAATTATGCCAGTGTAAAAGTCAACTCTCAAAAGTTAAATATCATGATTTCCATTTAAATAATATTGAAATGACAACATTGTGGAGATGTAGAAAAGATCGGTGGTTGTCTAAAATTAGGAATTGGGGATATGGGGTGGGGCAAGCGGATATGACTATGAAAGGGTCCTTGTGGTGATGGAATGATTCCATACCTTAATTATGTCAATAGTGATATCTGGATTGTGATCTTGTACATTAGTTTGTCAAGATTTTACCACTGGAGGAAAGCAAATAAAGAGTACATAAGATCTCTCTGTATTATTTTTTACAACTGCACATGAATCTACAACTATCTTAAAATAAAAAGGTTCGTTTTAAGAAGATTAGAGACATTAGTGGAACACAGCAAAATTTACATAAATTCTGTAGATTATAGTATTGTATAAATGTTAATCTCTCCATTTAAATAATTATATTGTGTTTATGTAAGAGAAAATGCAAAATGTTTATTCATTAAAAGAAAAATTAAAAATGTAAGTCATCATCTGGGATGAAATGCCTATATTCAAAAAATTAGTATCTAAAATGCACTGCGAATAAAAGATTAACAACATAATGGAAAAACAGGAAAAATGTATGAACTGACATTTCATAGACACTAACATACAAATTGCCTATAAACAAAGAACATATTCGATTTAATTATTAATCAGAAAAATGAAAATTAAGACTCAATAGGTAACATATTGTACTCATTAGCTTAGCAAAAATCAAAAACCCTGGTAATTCCAAGTATTGGGAAAAATGTAGAGTAATGGAAACTCTGTGTAGGTTTGTAAACATGTTTAACTAAGTTGGAAATAAATATGACACTATCTAGTAAAATTCTCATCCCCAGTGAACCAGCAGTTCCACGCCCAGATTAATATCCTACAGAAAATCGTGCATATGTGTGCCTAGAAACATCCAAGAATATTCAAGGAAGCATTGGCTACCAGACCAAGACTTTGGAAACAACCTGAACATATATTAATAAAAGAACAGAAAGGTAAATATTTTGAAATGGACTCTAGTCACATATAGCAAAATGGAATAATCTTAGAAACAAAACACCAAATGAAAAAAGCAAGCTGCAGAAGACTACATACATTGTGTATAACTTACATCTGTGTTATTTATATATAGTATACATTCAGTTTATATATTATGTCCAAATATACATATAATGCACTTAAATTAAATACTACTTGAACATCTTTTTAAATTGTACATTCAATCCACAAATCTATAATGTTTCATAAAGTGTTATTCTGAAATACAGATAATGTAGATATTGATATTGAATGTTTTTAAAAATGCAAAATCCTGAGCATTTTTTACTGCAATTTCATTTCTATATTTTCTAAATGATCCATGCTTATGCATAATTCAGAATAAATAGTAGAGTTAAAAATCTGAGAATAATTAGTATTTCTGATTGTTTTCATTTCTATTCACATTTACTTATTTTTATGTGAGCAGAATATATTTAGTGTAACAATGTATTTCTATTTATTTAATTTTCTACTCTGAACAGAATTATAAACAAGTTGGCTTAATCCTTATGTATTTAACACGACAGAGTTTTATGAATAAATATTCTGATTAATATATTTCCTCAGGGATTTTTAATGAATTATTTCAACTGTTGAAGATATTCAACATTATTATCAAATTAAAGGCATTAAAATCCCCATTTGTACATGGTTATAAACTTTTAATACCTTCCACATTTCTAAACTCTAAAAAATGCAAAACTAATTTCTTTTTTAGCAACTTTTTGTCTAATAAATAGAATGATTTAACATCCTAATTTAATATTCACAATTACTGGCAAGATGTCAACTAGATCCTAGGTTGATGCCAAAATCACAGTGATACTTTAGGCAAAAAATACTAACTACACAGCAATATTTAAGAATACTATACAAAATATAACTAAACTCACTCTCATAAATGCAAGGAATCAGCATGTAAGAGCATTTAACTGCTCCTGAAGTATACCATTATCACAACCAGTGTGGCATAACACATGATGACAGGCACGGTTATAGTACAGCTGAGGGTACTCTCTGTTCGTAGTTTCATATCATTATATTTAAACTTTAACTTCATTATATTTAAACTTTCATATCATTATATTTAAATATAATGTTTATATTTAAACATTATATTTCATATCAGTATATTTAAACATATCATTATATTTAAAGAGGGCAATCCCTCTTCTGGGTATCCTATCCGAAAAACTGAAAGCATTTATCCGTAAAAACATATGCACCTCAATGGTCAGTGCAGCATTATTCGCAGTGGCCAAGACATGGAAACAACCGAAATGCCTTTCAATAGATGACTGGGTAAAGATATGGCACATATATATATAACAGAGTACTACTCAGTCATAAGACAAGATGAAGTATTGACATTTTTGGCAGCATGGATGGATTTTGAGATTATCATGCTAAGCAAAATAAGTAGACAGAAAAAACTGAGAACTATATGATTTCACATATGTGAGATATAAAACTGAAAGCAACAAATGAACAAGACAAACAAATGAAAACTCATAGACAGAGACAACAGTTTAGTGGTTACCATAGGGAAAGAGGGGAGAGGAGAAGGTAAAGGAGGTCGAATACATGGTCACAGAAGGGGATATGACATTGAGTGGTAAACACAATGCAATATACATATGATGTATTATTGTACACTTGAAATATATAAAAAAATAAAATAATCTGTAATCGATTTCATATAATCACTGACAGATGTCATGACAAAGATATTAAATAAGATTCCTTTTTTCATTCAGTGAATCAAAATATAGAAGAGCCCCTAAAGAAGTTGAGAGTTGTACACAATTTTTATGAAGATAAGAATATCAGAATTAACCACCATAATGCTTTAATTTCCATATCTCTGTTTATATATAATCTTAATTAGGGAAACCATACCCACAATCATAGAAATCCATTGCCTAATCATTCAAGCCACTGTATAATAAAATGACAAAAAGAATGACTAAAAGAATTGAATCTAGAAGTCTTTAATAGACTTTGATTCGGTGTTATTTGTATCATATTTCACACAAAAGAATGAAATAATATTAACAATTAAGTATTATTTATCTTCTGGTAAATAACCTTTCCATGGAAACACTCATTTCAAAAGCATCAATTCTAAATAGGCACTATGTTAGATATATTATATATATTATTTAATTGAATCATGACAAAAACCCTTTGATGCACATATTATTGTTCTCAGTTTATAGAGATGGAAACATAGAAGTAATCTGCCCAGGTTTGTACAAAAGTAATAAGCAGTAGACTTGTATTTCAAATACAGATTAGGCTTCAAAGTAATTCATACTGTAAAACAGCTTCTGCCATGCTACAGTATGTTACAGTATGCTAATAGATGCCACATGCTATAGTACGTTAAAAGATGTTATGCTGAAGAAAAAAGAATTGTTATACTTAATTTATGCAAGGACAAGTTATGAAAGTTCTAATTAAAATTACAATATAATATCCTTTTGCTCACTTAACAAAAGACATATATATATAATTTCTAAAGACCTAAAAGAAGATAAATGGGAAAATATATAAAAACTCATTTAGAGCTTACAAGAAAGCACTTATTTTCATAGCTATATTGGTAGCATATGCTAAGCTTTGAAAAGTCTTTCTTGTATAACATTATTATTAACATGAATGTATTATTAATAAACATAAAATTAAATGATTAAAAATAATGTAACAAATTATTAATTGTAATTGAAAGCTATTTTAAGGGAAACATCTAAATTTTAGCTAAAGTTTTTTTTCTTAAAATAAGCTCTGAATAATTGTTGCTAAATCAGTTGTTGCCTGGGTAAATAATCTAGAAATTTTAATATGTATAGGCTTTTTATATGTTCCTTTAGTAAGATTTAAAAATTTTATTTAAGTATGAAAATAATATGAATATTTCCCAACATATAACAGGTATCTGTTTCTTTTATCCTTTAACAACATTTGAATAAGTTATGAACTTTTTTGAAAATTTTATTGTATATACTGTAGTGTTTATATAGCCTTCCTAACATGTCCCCTGTTGCTACTATTTGAGGAAAGAAATATGTGTCTTCTTGATAATATCTTTACAACACTTTAATACATGATTTCCACAGAAACATAAATCTGTTTACATATGGAAGCATAATACTCTACATAGGATTTTTTTCGTTTAAAGGAGCATGTCTATACTCCCACTCAAAAGAGATCAGGAATTAAATGAGGCAGTAAAAAGATGGAAGGAACAAGACAGCAATTTCTTTTCTTTCTTAATTTTCTCCCCACTTTCTTAAAATACTTTCAATGGTGATGGTTTTTACAATTTTCCTTCACAATCTATGAGTACATAGGACAGGGCACAAGTGAGTGGTAGATTTTTAAATATAACAATTGGAAAAAAATTGTGATAGCAAACTCTAAATTTAATTCTTCAAGGAGTCATTAAAGCAACAGATTTGAACTACAGTGGATGCTGTGTTTTTTTTCCTGTCTACAATGAAAATAAATTCTACACATATATATTACCTTTTTAAAACTATTCAAATCTATATGAAATTCTTCCATTCTGCTTCTCTTTAATATATTGGCACAATGAAAGTTTCATATGTATGATCACCGAAGTCTCAATAAAGTAATTTCCTTCTCCTAACTGTGACTGATGTGATTATAAAATGTATGTAGTTAATTGTGTAACAGCTCTTAGTTCCCTTAGAGTAAAACATATTTCAGAGGTGGAAGGAAATTACGCTATAATATGTAGTTATTTTCTTTACAAAAACTAATGCATTGACTATTTTAGTAACCAACTAAGCTTAAAGAAAGATGAAAACTGCTTTCCCAGTGTTCACAAATTATTTCCTCAATTCAAGAAGAAAACAATTTAAAACCTAAGAATTAACTTTAAAGTATAATCTCATATTAAACCAACCTTACAGAAATATATAGAGAAATTAATATGGCATATCAAGAAGCCAGAGGTCTAACTGGCTTGAGAAGGAATGCTATACAATTGTCTAAAAAAGACTAGTTTATACAGGCATGTTCCAGGAAGAAATATTCAATGCCACACAGAGTGAACTATTGAATGACAGTCTAGGAGGATGCTAAGGTAGTCCATAAAGACCAGTTTAGAAAGGCACCCAGAATCTCCACCATATCCCCCATCTACAACCAAAATAAACATTTAACTTAAGTAAATTTGTTCTGCAAATGAAACTTCAAAATGAGTTCCTTGTGCTCTTAGAAAGCAGAAAACTGAGCATCACTTTTTGAAAAGATAAACAAAATTGACAAACCTTTAGCTAGAAAAAGAAAAAAAGAGAAGACTCAAATAAATACAATCAAAAATTAAAGATCAATTACAACCAAGAACACAGAAATATATAGGATCATAAGAGATTACTATGAACAAATATATACCAACAAATTGGATGATCTAGAAGAAATGAATAAATTCCAAGAAATATACAACCTACCAAGACTGAATCATAAACAACAACAACAATAACAACAAAACAGAAAATCTGAATAGACAAATACAAGTAAGGAGAATGAATCAGTAATCGAAAACCTCTCAATACAGAAAAGTCCAGAACCAAAAGGTTTCTCTGGTAAATTCTACCAAACATTTAAATAATTAATGCCAATCCTTCTCAAACTCTTCCAAATAATCAGAGGATGGAACACTCTCAAACACATTTTACAGGCCCAGCATTACCCTAATACCAAAACCAGAACAGGACACTACAAGAAAACTGTAGGCCAATATCTCTGATGAATACAGATGCAAAAATTCTCAGTGAAATATTAGCAAACTGAATTAAACAATACACTAAAAGGATCATACACCATGATCAAGTAGGATTTATTCCTGGGATGTAAGGATGGTTCAACATAAGGAAATCAATAAATGTGATATCACAGTAATAAAATGAAAGATAAAAAGCATATGATTAGTCTACAGCCATGCCGCCCTGAACACGCCCAATCCCATTTGATCTTGGAAGCTAAGCAGGGTCGGGCCTGGTTAGTACTTAAATGGGAGACCACCTAGGAAGACCAAGTGCTGTAGGCATTAAAAAAAAAAAAAAAATTATATGATCATCTCAATAGAAGCAAGAAAAAAACTGACAAAGTTCTATATCCTTTCATGATAAAAATCTTCCACAAATTGTGTATATAAGAAATATACCTCAACATAATAAAGGCCATATATAAGAAATGCAATGCTAACATCATACTAAACAGTGAAAGGTTGAAAGTTTTTTCTCTAAGATCAGGAAGAAGAAAAAGGTGCCCAGTCTCATCACTCTTATGCAACATGGTACTGGAAGTCCTATTAGAGCAATCAGGCAAGATAAATGAAAGGCAACCAAACTAGAAAGAAAGAAGAAAAACTGTCTTTACTTGCATTTAATTAAAAATCCTAAAGGTTCAACAAAAAAACTGTTAGAACTATTCAACAAATTAAGTTATAGGATAAAAAATCAACATACAGAAATCTATTGTGTTTCTGTACACTAATAATGAAATATCCCAAAAATAAAGAAAGCAATCTCATTCACGATAGCATCAAAAACAATAAAATACTTAGAAATTTAACCAAGAAGATAATGAGCTGTATAATAAAAACTATGACATTGATGAAAGAAATTGAAAACAAAAATGGAAAGATATCCTATATTCACGGACCAGATTAATATTGTTAAAATGTCCATACTGTCAAAAGCCATCTGTGGAGGAGATACTATTCCATGACATAACCACTGCCTGACCACTGTTGGCCCCACCACCTAGACCCTGGCCAGAACAGAAACTACTTTCTGAAAATCCCCTCAAAGACTGTCCAATCAACCACTTCCTTATTTCCCACAGCATGGTTTTTGCTGTTTCCTAGAATAGACTGTAGCCCTAACCTGGATACAAACATGTAAGGCATTTTACACTAATCTGGGACAGGTCATGCTCCAGTACCCCTTCCATCCTGCCTTGTCCTATGTATATGTAACCCCTTTGCACATGACATGCAGCACAGACAATATCCATGCCTTCTCGCTGCTGCTGGGGATGGGCCCCATATGTAAGTTCCCTTAATAAACACTTAATGTTTATTACTCTTAATGGAGGTTGGGGCTCTTTTCTACGGTCTCTTGGCCCTATGAACCCTTACATAACACTATATATAGATTCAGTGCAATCCTTATCAAAATTCCAAAGGCATTTTTCACAGAGAAGGAAAAAAAATCTAAAATTTATATAGAACCACAAAAGAACTCAAATAGCTAAAGCAATCCTAAGAAAGAAGAACAAGGCTGGGGACATCACATTTCTGATTTAAAACTATACTACAAAGCTAAATCAAAATGGTATGGCATCAACACAAAAACAGACACATAGACAAATGGAATAGAATAGGGAGCCCAGAAATAACCTCCTGCACATAAAGTCAACAGATATTTCACAAAAGAGCCACGAATACTCAATGGTTCAATAAATGGTTTTGAGGAAACTGGATTACCACACAAAAGAAAATAAAATTGGAGCCCTATCTTATACCACTCACAAAAATGAACTCAAAATGGATTAAAACTTAAACAAAAGGCCTAAAACTACCAAACTCTTAGGAAAAAACATAGAGAAAAAGCTGCATGATATTGGTCTTATCAATGAGTTTTTTTATATGACACCAAAAGCACAAGCAACAAAAGAAAAATACAAGTGGGACTACATCGAACTAAAAATATGCACAACAAAAAAAAAAATGAAGAAAATGAAAGGCAACCTATAAAATGAGAGAAAATATTTGCAATCCACATATCTAATAAAGGGTAAATATCTAAATATATATTTAAAAACTCATATAATAACAAAAAAAAATCTAAAATATGTAAAGAAGAACTGAGTAGACATTTGACCAAAAAAGACTACCAATGACCAACAGGTATGTGAAAAAATGTTAAACGTGGATAAGCATCAGGGGAATGGAAATCAAAACTACAATGAGATATCACTTGACACTAAGACAAGAGATAACAAGTATTGGCGAGTATGGGGAGAAAAGAGAACCTTTGTCCACTGTTGGTAGGAATGTAAATCTGTGCAGACACTATGGAAAAGAGCATGGAGGTCTCTCAGAAACTTAAAAATAGGGCTGCTATATGATCCAACAATCCCACTTTTAGATATATTTCCAAAGGTAATGAAAACTGGATCTCAAAGAGATAGTTGCACTCATGTTCACCAAAGCATTATTCACAGTATCCAAGATATGCAAACAACCTACGTGTCTGTCAGTGGATGAATGCATAAACAAGATATGGCGCACACGTGCACACACATACTCATAGAGACACACACAATGGAATGGGATATTATTCAGGCATGAGAAAAAATATTCTACTGTTTGTGACAATACAGATGGGCTTTTAGGGTATTATGCTAAATGAAGTCAAGTCAGGAAGAGAAAGACAGATACCGTATGATACCATTTACATGTGGAATCTAAAAAAACAAACTTATAGAAACAGATGGAAAAATTGTGGTTACCAGCGGCAGTAGGGTTGGGGAATTGAGGAGATGTTGGTCAAAGAGTACAAACTTGCAGGAAAATAAAAAAAATAAAAGAAGAAATATTAGTAAAAATGGTTAGTCAGAGAATGAAGGGAGAAAGAATTCACTTTATTCTTCACTTTAGCTCTTTTGTAAGGCCTACATTTTTCTATGATGTAGGTGTTATATTTAACATTTTAATGCAAAACCAAAAAAGAACATACTATGAATAATTATGTAAGGTATTTTTCCTATATTTTAGTAGCTTTTTGCCACCTAAGAAGCCAACATTGCATTACTAATGTAAAGTCTTACAAGTCATAAGCACTTAGTGAATGAATGAAGAAACCATTTCTAAGTATGACTTACTACCTGAAAGAGAATGCCTATGTCATTGGAAGATGAAAACGTTCCTAATGACAATCACTATCATCACACCCAAAATCCTTCACTCTTATTATTTTTTATTGTTCTGAGTGCTTTATTTGCTCAATGAACTAATAACCTCTGTGGATATAAGCAAAGATTATTCAAATTAGAACAAGCACAATTTACTGACAGCAACAGTCATCCACCACCACTGCCTGAATTTGGCCGAGACTCAAATTAAAGGCAGCAGGAGGAGTGGAAAAGCTTTATGGTGGCAAAAAGCGAAGATCTGTCCTGACAGGAGGTTGTTGGCATGAAGAGAAGCTGGAGACAGGCTGACTAGAAAAGGGGATCTATCATAAATACCATAAATCCATAAATTAACAATGATAATAGAGGAACTGTAAAGTACTAATCTGAATATCACCAAAAAAGTGATTATCAAAGCCTTAGTATATAACCTAAGTGTTTAGTATGTATTTTATTTGAATATTATATACAATACTAAACTCCAGTGCATATCTTTGAGAAGAAATTATGTTATTAACATTTGCTAAGTAAATGACTTTTAATAATATTTGAATTCATAAAAATCTTGTTCTTATAGAATTACTACTACTAAAAAGCTATTATAATTGTAAATGTGTTCATTTTTAAATAAATGCCAGATATTTTGGAACTCAAACAACCACTTCATGAAAAAATTCATTACCTCAACTAGACTTTTATGCAATTTTCATAAGAAGAAGCTAAAACTCCTCGCAGGTTTTATGTAATTTTCCTCATTTTTGAACTCTTTGTCTCACCAGACATTTTTAATATCATTTTTTCTTTAATCATTACCAAAGATTTTAACTATCAGTCTGATTGCAAAGGGACTCAGATATAAGGAGATTCTTAAATGGGACATAATTCTTTCCATTCTACTTTTGAAGAAGACTAAGAAAAGTGTGAAGTTACCCTAAGAGATAGGAAATAAGGGATAACCTGGGAGTTAGTTACTTCTTTTAGACAGAGGTAATTTTTGGCAGAAATGTGAGCAGGTGAGCAGACATGGCCACGATTAAGTTGAGATATATGGCAGAGTTATCCATTGGCAGACCTGTTTCTGCCACTAAATAGTTTGTGTCCCTCAATTAATTAGTTACATAACATTTAAGGACATCCATCTGCCATCTATAAACCAAGGGGCTCAGTGTACATAACTTCTAAATTCCTTTTCCAGTAAAATAATTATACCCTATGAGTCCATGGATCTGAAGATCTGAGAGTTAATTATGAATTAACGGAAACAAAAATAAATACCATACCTTTGTATTATTTTTTATCTTTGTTTTACATTTGTTTTGTTCCTTGGCTTCATGAAGACCTTTCTGAGCAGGACCTTCTGGTGTGTTTTCCTTTTCACAACCTGGAACAACTACAAGATAATAACATTTATTCTTAATATTTATACTGCTTCTCTGTAAGAAATATAACCAAAAATATGAAAGCCAAAGTCATGATACCTTTATTTTTAAACTAATAACAGTAACATCATACCAAAACATTGTAAGTGAAGTTTCAAATTCATTTTCCAAAAATGCAGGACGGCATTACTGCAAGGTTAGTGAAATGGCGTGAGGAGCCAGTTAGAAAGCACGGAAGCCAATCTCCACTTACACTGTATCCATATTCCTGTTAGTGTGAGGTTTAGTGTTTATAAACAAAGGTGAAGAGGAGAGAATGGTAAGCAATAACAAAATTTCCCAAGTGGAACTGGATAATAAGAGATTTTTAAAAGAATATTATATTAATAAAATATTATTCTGTTTCTCAATGTTGAGAAAAACAAAAAACACAGAGTAATATTCCAATATAGTTGTAACACTGGCCTCCAAACTCTCCTGGATATAAAGAGCAGTTCTAATGCAATCATCTGAGGGAAAACTAAAAGTGATAGAAAAAACCTTTTTCCCATCTTTCCATATACATATACATGTTTAAATATATATAATTTCCCCTGTATTTCTAAATAGCAAGCTGATTTCAAATAACTAATAAAGTTATAATCATTAACTCATAAGCTAAATAACACAACATTTTAAATAATAAATCTAGATCTGCAATAGAGAAAAGATGATGGACACAAAAATATCGAGTTGGTTTCAATATCAAGGCTCTCAAAGAATCCTGAGGTTATTAAGGTGAGGAGACACATGGCTGGCATTTAGTTTCGTTACTGATCCAATTAATTTTTCCTATTTGTTACCTATTCCGGACAAAAGAGAAAATCCTCAACATAACCCTCACAATAACATAAAAACAGAATGTTGCGTAACTTAGTTCTCATGGAAATACTTGAAAGATTTCAAACACCTGGATTTTCAGACTGCCTGTCTTCCCTCAATGGTGCTATAAGTTAGAGCCCCACTGCATCTGGGAAGTCAAACTGTGGGGGAAAGGCAACAATCAGTTAGATTAAGGAAAATGTTTCACTTCAAATCTCTTATTGTATTTCCTCTTCAACGACCAAGGGTGACAAACTAATAATGATAATAATTTAAAATAATAATAATTAGCACTTATGCCTCATTGATCTTTTACACTATAACAGACACCAGTATAAACAACTGACACTTACTATTTTATAAAATCCTGTCAATAATCCTGTGAAGGTCACTACCTTTTGTTCCCTTTTATATATGAGGGGAATCTATACAGTAATATCTACAAGGAAGAAAGTAGAAACTCAGGATTCCAGTAGATAGTTTTAGGAATACGAGCAGATCTCAGGTATTATGCAAAACATTACTAAGCAAGAATTCATAAGAGAAGTAAAATAAAAAGCACGAAAAAAATGGTATGGATAAAAAATGAAAGTTGAAAACCAAAAAACATTTGATTTATGACATATAGTTGTTCCATAAGCAAAATGAAATTATAATAGTTCACACTTTAATAATATTTTAGGAAAAAATAAAACATTTGGAACTAAAACACGAGACTAAACATTGCAGAATGTATGTGGAATTAGCAGAGAAATAACACTTCTTAATTATTTCTCAATGTAGGAAGAACAACTAAACCTGATTTATGCTCTCCATCAGACAAACATCAGTTACTTATACAAAGATTTATAGAACAAATGAGAGGCTCAAACATTAAAGTCTGTGTTACATTCATGGTTAAGTGCATATAAATCTCAAATTCCATATAACACTTCTTAATGTTTAGTAATATACTAGCAAAGTCCTTGTCTCTATCCCAGCATCCTCACGCTTATCATCTCATGCATGTCAATAATGACAAGGTCTATAGTACTAACTGTCACTATGCAGTTTTCCAATGTTACTTGGGCACAATCAACATCTTAAGGAAGATACAATAGAGAAATAAAGCAAACATCAAATAAACAAACAAAAACACATTTTCACTTACAAAAACTGTATTTATTGTACCTCCAGTGCTAAATTTCACTCATTCAACCATTCCTTCATGTATGCACACATTCAACCAATGTTAACTAAACATGTTCAGGCCCCTGGTTAAATGTCAGAAATGCATGAATATGTTCAATTAACAAATACATAGTTAAGTACCTACATTGTGCCAGTCCCAAACTTCCTTGTAAACAGCTGAAAAGAGAATTATTTTATGGGGGAAAAAGAGGTTTTGAAGAAATTATCCAATATTTAGACCAGAGATATAAATAGAAAATATCTAAGAGATTAGGACACTTGTAAGCTAAAATGAGATCAAGCATATATCTAACTGGAATTCAGAAAAAGGTAACAGAGGCAAAGGCGAAGATGTTATTTTTGAAATGATAGGATCTCTTTCTAAACTAGACCATATACCAGAGGGTAGGGGGGAAGAGGGAGGAAGACGGGTAAAAGGGGTCAAATATGTGATGACTGAAAGAAATCTAACTATGGGAAGTGAACACACAATGTAAATATATATATGCCTTACTGTTAAAATGTATAGCTAAAACTTATCAGATTTTGTTAACCATAAAAAATAAATAAAAATAATAAAATAAAACAGTAAAAAAAAAAAAGCAAATGGATTAGCAGTAATTGATTTAGCAGAATGAAGAAAAGTAAAACCTTAGAAGTAGGGAAAGGAAAGAAGCAAGTTGCTTCACACTACACAACTGCAGAAAGACTGGAATTAGAGGTGCCAGGTAGCCCTAAAATGAGGGTATAGGTGAGGTTCAAATAAGATTAGTTGAAAGTCTATGAATAAATAAATAAAAGGCAATTATTAACTTCAGGAAAAGAGCAAGTTATACCAGGAATATAATACTCATGGCTTAGCTGTCCATATTTACATGGACATAATAATGCAAACATAGAATATTAACCTAGCAGTTATGTGCATAGTCAAAAGGAGAGCAGCTTGAAAGATCTGAATATTCATCTTCCATAGTAGAAAGTCAAGATACAACATCCAAGACTGAAAATTGAAAATTAGTTGTATAAACATTTTTGGGGGGAGAGGAAGAAATATATAGTTAAATACTAAAAGAAATATCTAAAAAAGTTTAAATAGCTGCTCCTGGGGAGTGCAAAAAATTGGATACATACGTAGGAAGAAGAGATTCTTGTTTTCATAGTACACCTTGTAGAATTCTAACTTTTCCTACTCTGATATATTTGACTTAGATAAGAAGTTATATTGTAAAAGTAAAGACAATATCGACACTCATCACATGGTTTATTTTGAGAATTGAGAATAAAGTACGAAATTCTAATACCAGAAAAAAAATTAAATAAAAAATAAAATAAACTAGACCATATATTCCATACAGTCATACAAAACTAGCATCTAGTAATGCAATTTTGAACAGCAACAAAATGCCCAACATAAAAGCACAAATTAATTAAACTAAAAACCTTAAAAAATAATTTGTTTACTACATATGATATCTATTTCTTCTGTGAAGCTCTAAAGCGAGCTTTCAGTTTTTCACCTCATCAAACATTTCCAATTTCTAGCTGTTCATCTTGAATTCATAATTTCCTATTATAAATTACAAGCTGTATTAAAATATAATTGTATGTATCTTTATAACCTGCTTTGGAAATAGACACTACTACATTCAATTGTAACCTTATAATAAACCAAAGTAATACAATTTAATGACTAACAAACATAAAATCAAAACCAGCATGTTCACAAACTTTTTGAAATAATTTTAAGTAATTTGCACAAAAAGTTTTATCTCATAATATGTAATACTAAAGTGTTTTCTGTGTAGTTTCTTATAAATATTTGATACAGATTACTTTTCATAGTAAGAAAAACATAATACAAAACTGTCACTTCAAATATCTAGTCAATAATAATTCATCATTTCATAGTTTCTCTTAGGAATTTGTCTATTATTCTACACACCATACAAGAATAAATGTACAATTTAAAAACATTTTCAGTTGAGAAAGTTGAGTTCTAAAGTATTAATAATAGTCTCTCTGGGTGGCAGCAACTATGGTTAACATTTTAAATATATTTTGTAATTTTAAAATTAGCATGCCACTTTATTTCAAAAATGTAATGTTTAAAATTCTTTGATAACTATACTCCAATTGAGTCCAACTTTTGTCTTGTTCCCTAAGAATGAATTAAATATTAATTAGTCTTTTTCCCAAAGTTCAGAGTAAATGACAATCAATTCATTGTTCCTTAATTATACAATGAATAAGATTTTAATCTGAAGAATCTCTACTGCCAAACCAATCTCTGCCCAAAATAAATGAATGGATGAATATATGGATGACAGAAAGAGAGACAGTTAAAAAAAAATTTTAATTAAACTAAAACAAGCACTTGAAGAGGGAGAATATTAAATATATGAAAATTATTGTTACGGACAACAGGCTTTATGAAGAACAACCACTTAACCAATAAAGTCGACTTCTTTTTAAGTTACAGTCCCAGCTAAGTAAGGTTCCAAGTTGATCAGGCAATCAGAGGGATGACAGATGCTGAGATCACACAGCCAAATGCTGACACCAGAAGCTTAGGAAAAGACACTGCAAGCCTCATATCTAAATCTAGAGTGCATGTCTACGAGCAGCACAATACTTACTCAGCACAGAATTTAAGAAATTAGTTTTATTCAGGTAACTAGGATTAATCAGCTAAAAGAACTTATTTCTTCATGTTGAATGGGAATGTATTCTTTTTGAACAAAAGCACTTCAAAATATCACAGATCAAAATATAATTACAAACTTCATCTTCAAAGTAATTTATAAATGTCAGTCTAGAAAAACATGTGTTCATTTTGTAATTATATTACATACCAGGAGATGATTTCATAAAGGAGTAATCTATAAACCATCAGTTTATTTTAATAGAGATGTCAAGGATAAACACATAAAATTGTAAATTACTAGGGTAGAATGTAGCATTAGAGGTTAACTAATGAAAGCATCAACCCAATGCACAAAGTTTCTCAACCTTTAAGCCTTTTCTATATTCTTTTTCACAATCTTTGGTCATTTGGGGAGCTAGAGTTTCTAAGATTATGATAGTTTCATACCATCCTTCTATATTTATATCTGATTATATTCTTAAAAGTTATCTACATATAAAACAAATAATTTTTTGATATAAACATACATATTTGAATGTATTAAGCAAAAAATGTAGAAAACTATGTAAACATTTTGTTGTGCATTCTCCAATCATTTAACAAACACACCCTCATACTACATGTTTTTATTTATTAACAATATATTAACATTATAACATGAGCACTTTCTTATGTATGATTTTTAAAGACTTTCTAGTATTGTATGGTCAACTATATTTAAACATTCACTTGAAAACCACGTATCACTTTTATGTGGGATATAAACCTAAAAGCAACACACAGGACAAACAGAGATTCATGAATATGGACAACAGACTAATGGTTACCAGAGGGTGGGAGGTAGGGGGAGGAGGGAGGTAGGTGGGGTAAAAAGGGTCAAATACGTGGTGAAAGAAAGAAATCTAACTGTGGGCAGTTAACACACAATGCAAAACATATGCCTTACTGTTGAATTGTACACTTAAAACTTACTAGATTTTGTTAACTGTAATAAAAATAAATAAAATAACATTTTATTACACACACAAAAAAGACTACTTGCATTGTTTTGTCACTATAGATAGGACTGCATTGAACATCCCTGTGTACAATCTCTTTAGGCATCAGTGAGTATAACTGATAGTTCTTTAACATAAAAATGTTAAAAAAGGAAATACTGAATCAAGGCTAAGAAAAACTTTTTAAACATAAGAATGCTACATATTTCTTCTAAACCTTAATTAGAGAACACAATGAATAGTCATCTGCAAATAACAGGATATTAGGCTTATTAAGAAAATTCACCATTTTTCAGTCTTTCTATATTTTAGAGTTTCCTATCTTTCTTTTTTAAATCAACTTTATTGAGGTATTATTTACATACAATAAAATGCATACATTTTAAGTACAGAGTTGGGGAAGTTTTGACAAAGCTAAATAGGCATATAACCAACATCAAAATCAAGATACAAAACATCTGCACCACCCCATAATTATTTTCTTATCTTTTACATACCTTATAAACTTTACCTAATTTTTATCGGTCACTTTCTTTTAAGAAAATTAAGAAGAGAAAAACTCGCTCTTTAAATTAACTGGAATTTAACATTTCTAAATCTCTATATTCAATTCTGTAGATTTGAGTTTCCTTCTGGCATACTTCTTTCAGCCCAAAGAAAATCCTTTAGTATTTCTTGTACTTCAAAATAGCTTGCAACAAAAGCTCTCAGCTTTCATTTACATTAAAATGTCTACATTTCACTCTAATTTTTGAAGGATACTCTTACTGTACGTAAAATTCTGAGTTAAAATTTTCCCACATTTTAAAAATTTCATTGTTTCCAGCTTTCATTGTTTCTGATGTGAAACTAGCCTTTATTTGTATTATTGTTCCCCTGTATGTTTTTGCTCTCTTGGCTGCTTTCGAAATTTTCTCACTTAAATTTTCAACAGTTTGAATATAATGCATCTAGCCATGACTTTCTTTGTGTTCATGGTTAGTTGCCTTTTTTTTGGATGTATAAGTTGATGTTTTACATCAATTTTGGAAAATTTTAGGTCATCTTTCATTTAAATATTTTTATGCCCCGTTCTCATTCTTTTCTCCTTGGGGACTCTAATTACATGTATATTAAGTCAGCAAATTTTCCTTCAGTATTTTTTCTATATATTCTTCATAATAGATTATTTTTATTGACTCTTAAAATTTACTGATATTTCTGTCATCTCCAATCTGTTGTGAAATATGAAATTTTCATTTTAGTTAGTTTTCAGTACTAGAATTTCTATTTCCTTTATTTTTTTGTTTCCATTTATATGCCAAGATTTCCTGTCTCTTCAATGATCGATGTCATATTTTCTTCTAAGTCTTTGGTCATACTGCAAATAGCTTGTTTAACATTTTTATATGCTACATCCAGCCTGGACCTTATCAGTGTAGTCTTCTATTGATTGCTTTTTGTCTTATTGTAGATCATTTTTTCCTGTTTCTATAACGTTTTTAGAAAAATTTTAATTATATAGATGACAGATTATAAAGACTCTGGACAACTGTCTTCCTCTGAAAGGTATAGATTTTTGTTCTGGCAGGCAGTTTAATTTTTTGATCATCAACTTGAATTTTGAGGTTTAATTATATGTTTTGTTAGGGTGGATCCATGGAAAGCCATAAATATTTCTCAAGGTTCTCTAACTTGACAAAATCTAAACCCTCTTTCCTCTAGGAATTCTCTGTAAGCTTTGTTTTTGGTTTTATTTGATGAATACAGGATTATGAATGTTAATATGGCGTTACCAAAGTGTTAAAGAGGACTCTTCATCCAGGTGTGGCTAGAGCTCCAACGTCTCCCATAACTGCTTTGTCTCTATATTCCCTGGTCTCATCTTAGTCCTGTAGAATCTACTCTCCCTCCCTCTGTGATAAGTCTCAGTCTTGCATGTGTAAGCCAGCTGACTCACAGTAAACTGCCTCACAAACTGGGCCACTGCTCACTGTAGCATCCTCTTACCTGGTGCCCTTTCCTACAGATTCTAGCTGCTTCAACAACTTGCCCCTTCAGTTCATGCAGGACTGCCATGCTCCTCTTGCTCTCCATCTCCATAGAGAATATGGAGAATTCCCCAGGCACAAAGCCATGGTGCTCGACTTATAAATTTTCCTTCTGTCACTTTCCTTCTGTAACTTGTGCTGTTTTCCAATGTCTAAAAGTAGTTGCCTCATATATATAGTTAGTTTTAGAGTTATTTATGGGGAGAAGGTTAGTCTGCTACCAGGTACTCACATCATAGCCAGAAGAAGAAATCCTCCTATTATGGTTTACTCATATTTTTCTCTAAAATTAATCTATACAGCATCATATCTATATTTCCTCTTAGTCTTTTCACTAACATCTTAACTTATGAAATAGTTATAACACCATTTATTCGCTTTTAAATATCTCTACAATTTTGAGCTCTTATAAGGTTGAGAAATCACGAACCGATATTAGAGTTTTACCACATTTTACTTTTACCTCTAATTTCAGGAGAATGGTAACTTTGCTGTGGTTCCATATGCCTTGCAGTTGCTGAATGTCTAGAAATCTAAAAAATAAAGTCCAAAAGTTATAGGGTTATATATTAAATTACTCAAAAAAGGTTTAAAAATATAATGTTTAAATATTGATTACAAAATATAAAAAATATTCATCTGTATTAGATTAATTCTTATGTATCTAAAAATTTTAAACATGAATGGCAACAAAAAAAAACATACGTTTAAATGTAAATTCAATTCCACAAACCAATTATTAAGCATCCATTACGGGTAAGCATCTGAAACATTTATTTTACAGCATAGTTTCTGGACTCAATACTCATTGCACGCTTTGAATAATAATTATTCATATCTCCATTTCGAGAGAGATTTCTCTTCTATTGATATTGTTTCACAACAACTTAATTCATCTTTTCGTCCATAAAAGATGAGGTATTAGTTGGGAAGTAAAAAATGAAGAAACTGTTGTTTTTCCTAAAACTCTTGGCTCATTTCCCACCCACAGACATTCCTTGTTTTATTAAACATAACTTATAATTAAGAACATTTATTAGTTCAATGGCATACCATTCACCTATATTTCCTAAACAATAGACTTAAACTAAAATTCCTGCCTTAAAAAGATATCTCATCTCTCATTATAGATGATTATTCCAATGCAAAATACCATCTGTTTAATTATATACAGATATATACATTTTTCTACTTTCACTGAGTAGTAACATTTCTTATTATTAGAAAACAATAGATAATAAATTATAACCTATAGATTAGTGCTCATGAAATGTCTGAGTAAAAAAAAAGTAAAAAATTTATATCTATTCTGGAATGCCAAGCAAATTATAAAATTTTTAAATGCTCCTCTTATTTAAAATAGTGTGAAATTTACATAAAATATGCAAATATAGTACCTTTACACCCTGCACTCTATTCTCCGTTAATATCATGCATTACCATGGCATATCTGTCACAAAATATGTACAGATATTGATACAACATTATTAACAAAGTCCCTATTTTATTCTAATTTCATTAATGTTTTCCTAATATCTTTTTTCTGTTCCAAGATCCCATCCAGGACATGACCTTACATTAAGTCATTGTGCACTGAGAAGTACTGGTGAGTAATATGTTGCAGAATGTCCAGAAATTTGGGCTTGTCTGAGGTTTTCTCGTGGTTAAATTGGAGTTATAGATTTGAGAGAGGAAGGCCACAGAGAAGTGCCATTATTAGCACATAACATCGAGGGTACATTTAATCACCATGATTAAATGCTGATAATTATCAACTTTGATCACTTTCCTTAAGTTGTATTTACCAGGTTTCTCCACTGTAGAGTTATTTTTTCCCCATTTCCACTGTACTTTTGGAAGCAAGTCATTAAGTACAGGCAGGACTAAACAGTAAGCTCTACCTCCTTGAAAGAAAGCTATGCCATTTGAGATTCTTCTTTGAAAAAGATATTTTTCTTCTCCCTTTTATTTTTTCCTCCCCCATTTATCTATATGATTATGAACTCATAGACATTTATTTTGTACTCTGAATTATAATCCAGTACTACATTATTTTCTTGCTCAAATTGTTCCAAATTAGACCATTGGGAGCTCTTTCAGAATGATTCCTGTAATTAATTAATCTGACTCCATTTTTTGATATTTGACTGCTAAAAAACAGCTTTTAAGCCTCACCCCACCCACTTCCCTTTGTGCCCCATATCTGGGCAAGCTGAGAAGGCCTGGATGCTCCCTCCTTTGGCACCAATGGAAAAGTCAAACAATACAAGTCTCTCCTTGCACATGGGAACTCTCGCCCTGGCCCCTAATCCTAACCACAATAAAAACCCCAAGCCAGTCTACTTTCCTTGCTTTATTGCCATTTCAAACCTACATGGTAGGCATGTGCTATTCTCCCTAGAGAAGTCAAACATGTAAATAATAAATGTTTTCATACCCTCTTGGTGTATGTATGGCATCATCAGGCTTGATATTCAATTAAATTTGGTTGCCAGTCCATCTACTTCTGTAGGTGGCCACAACTGTTCCTTTGTTCTCTGACGTACCCATTTTTTTTGGTTGAGTTCTCTCTCTCACACTCTCTCCTCCCTCCCCCAACTCTCTGTCTGTCTCTCTGTCTTTCTCCCTCCTTTTATTGAAGAATAGTATTAGAAACAGATACCTGAGCACGGGATATACCCGTTGTTACTGGAGTACAATCGCTTCTAGACCCTTTCAGCCAACAGACCTAGAAAATATATATGTATATTTTTCAGAATATCTCCTGCGTTGCAGCCCCATGATCCAAAAAAGATAAAATATAATTTATTATACATATGCATACTAACAAATAATTAAGTTTTATCGTTTTTCAAAGATGAAGCTCTAATTCAGAATTTAGGGCATTCGTAGAAATTAAAATAAATTACAGATTTTTCTAAAAGATTTAAATGAATATAAAAGTTGCTATTTTATTATTAACCAAAAGAATTTGAAAACATTTATCAAATTTTTGTCATCTCACATCATACTTTCACTCTTCTATATACAAACTGATTGGCATTTAGAAATTATAAATTCTAACCCTGTTTCATGCAAGGTATTTGAGAGGTCTATAATCTTTAAAGAGAAATATAATGAGCTCAATGCTCATTAAAATAAGGTTTCTAAGGAAGTGATGATTAGGAATCCAGATAGAAAGATACTTCTTACTACTCTAAGCTCACATCCTAAAAGTCTGGTTAGAAATGAATTCTCAGAGTATAACTACATCAGCACAACACTGAAAGACATAATGAAGAAATAAGCATTAAAAGTGATATAGTTCATACTGGATCATAGAGGAACTTTTCATATATATTAATATCTTTTCACTTATATTTCAATATATCTTCACAATAAATTCATTCTACAGCTTCATGACACACTACTCAATTCAAGTTAAAAGGCTAATCCATGGCTGTCTACCCATGGTATACCTAATAGAATGCTCCAACAGAAGAAAAGAAAAAAAAAAAAAAAGACTGTGTTGGTAAGAAATCATTCTTTGTATGAAGGTTTCCCAAAAAGGTTCAGCTCATAAAATGGTCATCTTAGTTTGTTTTCCAAAGACAGAGCTGATAGTACTGAGATTATATTCTCTGTCTTAAAGAATATGCTAATTGGTCCTAGGGTTAGACCGATGTAAGGGATAACTGATAGTCATTTTGGTCACTCAGAACCTTGGCTTTAGTGACTCATGAGTCCCATCTTTCACCATAGATATCAGATATTACCAGCCTTTCTTGTAACGAGGATACTAACAATACTACATAGGCTCCATCATTCATGGGCACCAATTTTAGATCTTAAACAAAATCTGGTGATGTGAGGAATCATTTACAACACAGAATTCATCTTGAGAATGGCAGCTGCTACATCCAGTTTCCACTGATAAAATTAAAACAGAGCTAAAAGAGCATCCGAATGTCCAGTATTAGCATTGTCCATAGTAAAACCTATGGTGGTAGACAACATCTCCTACTCAAACCGACTGTCTCAAATCATAGTCAATCTACCATCTTGAACAGCAGATTTGACAGAGAGAGGAAAGCTACTTATAAATCCTAAGTGTTTTTAGATAACAAGAAATGAACTCTTTAGAATTTCCACATTAGTATTTTCTAAATTGAATATTTTTAGGATAAAATGAAAGCTATTAATAAATACTCTGTGACAACAGGTATAAATTAGGACTACTAGGACAAATGGGGGTGTAGAGTTACCAGTAACATAGATGAGAACAGAAAGATATCCCATCTAACAGAACAAAGAAGCATAAAGCATTCTGTGCCTAACAGGAAGAAAAAGCAAGAGGGTAAGATTTGAGTGATCTGGTTCACCTGTCAAACTAAAAATCTAAGTGAAGCTAGTTGGAAGCAAAAGACACATAAAGCCATATAGTTCAGGAATACTCTAAGTACAACCTATACTTGCTCCTAGCTTTTCAGGGAACAGTCTAGGGAAGCTGAACTCAAAAGAACATCCAGAATCATGTACCTCAACACCAGGAATATGACCATACCAGTCACACTACACTAGAAAGTAAAGGGCAAAAGGACATCATGTAGATTGCAGGCTTTATGGATACATAAGTGCCCTTGTTCTAGGAACCACCTAGGAAAGAATGAGGAGAAAAGGATGCCATTTGAAGGCAGAAAATTAACACTGATAGTTATGTTTAAGCTAAACATTAATGTGACATTCAAACACCCTGTGTTAACTCAAAGAGACTGTTTTAAACCAGAAAGATCTGACTAGTTTTTAACAGCAGCTTATGTTTGCTTTTGCCTTCAGCAGGAGTAGGGTTTCAAGGACAAAATAATTCCCAGATAATGAAGATGCATCTGAAAGTAGTTTGTAAAATTCAACAGGTCCTCATAGAAAGAGCAATTTTAATTTTTTAAACATGTTTTCATTTTAGCTAAATATCAACTATAAAGCAAGTTAAGTTTATCTCTGTTTAACAGGAGAGAAAGCAGATATATACGTAAAATGACCTGAATGTCTACATGGCTACTTTGCAGCACAGCTGGGACTCACACCTACCACTCCCAATCCTTAGCTCTTTTAACTCAACCAGTGAAGAGCAATCTAGACTGTATGTGGCCTAAATATGTTCTCAAGATGACCTTTGATCTAACCTCAGAAATTTCCCTCATATTAGAGAGAGGAACTACTGCTCTTTCCAGGAAGATCACTTAGCCCTAATCATACAGAGTATGAGTGACAGATCCAGTGCTGGCCAGGTTGCAGATGTAAAAGTTAACAATCTGGAGGGGAGTATAGGCACTTGCCAGCATGGACACCAGGAAGGCGCTGGTATCCTTGGACAGTGAAACTCAGTCTGGGTGGTCTGTGAGAGCTGCCAAAGTACACGTAGTCACTTGGGAATGTAAGTCAGGTCACTGATGAATTCTTCTCTGGGGAAAGGTAACAGAGAGATAAGCATGAGACTAGGGCGATAAGGAGAATAAGATGGGTAACAAAAGTCTAATCTGGCCCAGTAGCAAGATAAGAAGTCAGAACGACCTGAATCTAGCTCACAGTATACCAAGATGTAGAGTTGTGCCTCTTGTTGGGAGGTTGGGGGATGAGTTAGATGAAAACTAGAAAGGAAATGAAATTCTAAAGATTTGACATATAATGCCATAAGAATATAGACTATTATCAAACTCATTTTATGAAATACACTGCAGACATTCAAGGATACAAAATTAAAATTCAAGCACAAAGAATCTTAATAAAATAATTCAAGGAAGAATAGAACCATTGTGCAAGTTTTGGCAGACTATGAAAGTTTGGCTAAAAATGAGACTCTAGAAAATAAAAGAATGTTAAGCGTAGCTGCAGTTTTATATTTTCTAATTATCTGTCATATATTTTTAATGTGGCCCATGAACACTTCTACTTTTTCTCGAATTCTGTGTGAGAGGTTCTTCAATATTGCCCTAACCTAGGCCAATGAAAAGAATGGAAAAGGGTATCAGTAGCAAAAAATGACTGAAAACTGAGTCAATAACTAATTGTGCCAAATATTCATTTGGGAGTATATTGTGGGAAGATTTTATTCATTGTCTCATGTAAGTTTCACAGCAATAGTAAAAGGCATGTTACTGTGGCTACACTTTATGTATGAGATATCTGAGTTCGACATGCTTAAGTAAGGTCCATGATTATAGCTGTCAAAGCTGGCATTTAAACCCAAGTTTGTCTGACTGCAATGTCTGATTGTTTTTCCTCTAACTATACTTCAATAATTTCCTATAATTTTTTTTAATTTAATAATATTTAAGAATAATCTTTATAGGTTTAAAATGAATAAAATACTATTTCTAACTCTTTCCAAAGGAATCTTTTTTACAACATGAAAATTGGTGAGAACCTTTTTAAATTTATCTTAGAAACAAAACCATTATTTCTACCTATAACATAAAAAAACAAATTATTAAAAATAATTTTGAGGTAGCTTTCAGTCTCTTTACCTGCTCGACTGCTTTGTCTCTTTGTAAGGAGGTCAGCATCTTCTGCTTCAGTAAAGTGTGGTGCTTCTCATGTAACACCCTTATTGTTGGTTCATAAGATGCATAATGTAACTTCAACCTGTGAAAAATAAAGGGCATCTTAAAGGGTAATTCAGTTAAATCAGTGATTTCCATTTAACATTTGAACCTTTTTTTTTTTTCTTTTTTGTTTTTTGCACTGGAAGTAAAAAATGAATAACCATATTAAAGGTCAACACAAC